>NC_135797.1:10797145-11112145 GCF_051106095.1 Pogona vitticeps
GGAAGGATCGTTTCCATGGAAGGAGATCATTCCGGAGTGAAAAAAGTAGGTCAAACAAGGGCAGCCGAAAGGTTAAATTGGGAGTTTGTTCTCCAAAGAGGAACAAGAGATGAGCCGCGAATTGTGGGACGAGACCTCGTTGGTTCAGTTTGTGGGAGATTCCGGAAGGGATCAATGGATTGTTCTTTTCGCTCTCTGTTCTTCCTCCCCCTCCCAATTTTGTGTCTGTTCTTTCCCAAATCCATTGGGTCCCATTAAAGGGACCGCCTGGAAAACGCGGGAAGAATCTTTCGTAGGTACGTTTCATAACGCCCTTCCGAATGCATTTTCTCGCAAAACCGAGATGCGTGATATATTTTAGCTGACAAGATTTCCAGGCAGCTCGGAGTACTATGGGATTCTTTCAATTAAAAAAAGAAAGAAGGAAGGAAATCCAGAGGGGCCAGGGTATTAATCTGTTGGCACCAGAACTGATAGAGAATCCTGTGCCTCGCTTTAAAGACTGAGATGTTCTATTTTGGCCTAAGTTTTGTGCGCAAGAGTCCGGATGCATGTAGTGAGAGACGTGTCAGAGTTGTCTGTCATGGGAACTGGGCGAACAAATCTAGTGTAACCTCTTTGGCAGGAACTGGAAGGAGGAACTTTTTGCCCGAAGTGGAAATCCAAATAAATATGTGGGGAGCTAAATTTCCAAACCGATGTGGCCTAGGACGTTGTGCTGCCTGAGGCGGATGCTTCCCCTCGTCTAACGGTCGGGCCGGACCTTCAGTGGTAAAGGACACCGCGCTGCTCTTCCAGCCGAACCTCCCGTGAAATCCGGTGTCGCGTTCGAGGCACTACGGTTGTGGAAGGAGGTTGAGAACAGGGTGGCCAGGACGGTAGAGGAAACGGAGCCTTGCGAGGAACAGTTGAGGACATGGGTCGTATTTCGTTTGGAAAAGGGAAGGGAGAGAGGTGGAAAGGTGGCCTTCTCCTGTTACTTGACAGGCAAGGGTGGGAAAGATCGAGATTGCTTTGTCTTGCTCCAGAGGGGTTCGGCTGACTCCAAATTATTGGGGGGGGGGGGAGAGAGAGATGTCAACCTTTGTTGGTCATTAGGATGGCCTATCTTGGAAGTGAGTGAGTTCTTCACCTTTGGGGTTTTTTCAAGAACATCTCGGAGACCTTTCCGCTAGAGAGGTTTCTTGCCTGGGCATGGGGTTGGACTGGATGGCCCTTAAGGTTCCTTCCTGCCCTGCGGCCCTACGAGGGTGTGGATGCAGGAGTCAAAAACCTACCCCTTTCTTCTGAAATTACGGGGAACAGGGGGAGCGGAAGGAGCCGGGGATATGTCAAGTCTGCCTTCTGCTCCATCCGCCCCAAACGGGCTTGAGTCCTGCATCCGTCATCGTGGCCGGGAGGTTGGCAAGCCTTTGAGTCTGAGTCCGGGGTCCCATCCCTGAGACACGGACGTGCCCAATAAACAACAACAACAGTGTAGCGGATGCTGATGCTGATGCTGCCACAGAATCATGGAACAGCAGAGCTGGAAGGGACCCCAGAGATCATTGAGTCCAAGAAACTAAAACATCTGGGCAGAATCCATCAGCATCAACATTCAGGTATGGCTGAGTAGAGATCCTCCCCCCCTCTCAGCTTGAAACTTCAGAGAGCTGCTCCCAAGGTAAAGCCCCAGAGGCTGGTTGCCAGGATCAGCAGCCCTTTTGCAGGATTTTGCAGAATAGAGGTTTCGCGTCCCGAGTTCTGGGCCTCTCCATGCGGTTCAAAGCCGTATCCTCGGAGCTCAACCCGAAGGAAACTGGCGCAGCCAGAAGGGTTCGGAGACAAACGGAAGTGAGGAGGAAGGCGAAGGGGCAAATCCCATGGGGAGCAGAAGCCAAGCTCTCCTTGTTCAGCTTCAAGGGCCGGATGGAGATAAAGGGGGAGGCACTGACTGTGTTGAAAAATTTAGAATGCCCTCCATGTTCTGTGGACAGGCCGAGCCCCAGCGAGGTCTGAGATAAGCAGGCGGTTGGTTTTGAGCCTCCGCTTCCCAGGGGAGAGCGCCCAAGCTCAAAGAGCAACCGAGCAACAGAGGGGAGCCTTCCAAACGCGAGGCGGCCATGGACCTTTTTCATTTCCAGAGCATTCTGGAGGAGCGTAGGAAGCCCCCCCTTGGGAGCAGCCAAACTGCCGTTTGAATAGACCCGTCCCTCTTTAATTCTATACTTCTGCCCCTCTTCCTTGGGAAGATTACAGGTAGGGTCAAGGGTTGGAAGGCCCTCGGACGGCATGGGGTTCGGCCAGGCTGGTAGCTCGGTAGCAAGGCAGACTTTAAAGGGACTCAATGGCAGCGATAGGGGATGCGTGCTTTTTGCAGTATGACTCCCAGAATCAATGGCCTGTGGGATTTTGGGAGTTGTATTCCCACCTCCATGGAAAGAAGAAAAGAAACCCTCCAAATAGTTTCTCCGACTCTGCTCATGTGTCTAGGGAAGCATGACTATGGGAATGGAAGAGACCGAGGTGGCTGCTTCTCCACCGAAGGAAGAGCTGCGTTTCTTCCACCAAGTTTTTACAGTGGTGCCTCACTAGACGATGATAATCCGTTCCACTGAAATCGCTTAGCGAAATCATCATCTAGCAAAAAGCATTTCCCCATTGGAATGCATTGAAACCTGTTTAATGTGTTCCAATGGGGAAGAATCGTTGTTGTCTAGCGAAGATCGGCCATAGGAAAGCCGCTTTGTGAACTGCCGATCAGCTGTTTAAATCGTTGTCTTGTGAAGCTTGGGTCCCGAAAACACCTGTCTAGTCTAGTGAAAATCGGTTTGCGAAGCAGCGACCAAACGTTGTCCAGCGAAATTCCCCCATAGGAATCACTGTTTTGCGAATCACTATAGCGATCGCAAAAAGTCAACGTCTAGCAAAAAAAACTGTCATGCGGGGTAACCGTCTAGCCAGGCACCACTGTATCTTGATCGGTCCCTGTGCTTTGCAGTTTCCTCCACGCCATATCAGAAAGGGGAAGGCTGGGAAGGGAACGGCGTGTGTTTCATGGGAAGCTTTCTGAGGGAAAGGGATCCTCACAGGTGGCCAGGTTGTTCTCCTGCCGGGCTGCCCGAGGAGAGGATGGCTTTGGTGTGTTTCACAGAGCAGGAGCAAAGGCGACCGAGGTCTGGTCCCAGGTTCAACTCTGGAAGAAAGAAGGTGTCTCAGAACATGCACAAAGCACCTTTCCCATCATGAGGTTGAGCGCTGGCCTTCAGAGGAGAAGGTCCTCGGACAAAAGATGTAATCATGCTCGAAGCTATGAACTGAGGCACCTCCTCTTTTGACCAGCTGTACCTGCAAGGAGCAGCACCCCAACGGTTTCAATGCCAGCCTAAGAAAAGTAAGAAAGCAAGCCATGGGTGTCATCTTTGAGCAGAATCCGGACACGAGAGTTCCCTCTGGTGAAGAGCCAGGTGGAACTCAAAACTCTGTGCTGATGTTTTGGTGGGCTGACGTGATCCTGCTTCCGGCTTGGGACTTTTTAATGGGCCGAGGGGTGGGCTAAGAGCAAGAGAAGTGCCTTGTTAGATGCAGGCAGGACAGTCGGCAAAAGAGCAAAAGCCAAATTTTCTGGACATTTTTCTGTGAAATGATGTCAGCCTCCTTTCTCCTCCTCTTTTTGGGGACTCCCAGCCCTTGAAAAAAACGGTGAATATTCTCCATGTTTTTTGTGTGTGCATGCACACATGCTTGTGTGTGCCCATGGTGTGTTTGCCGTTTTGTTTCCCCCACAATCGGCCCTGACCCAAGAAATATTACTGCCTAAGGCAGGGCAGCAACGTTCCCTGTGCTGCATGCTTACAAGTCTGGGTATGTGGTAACTAAACCCTGCCTGGTTCCTTCGTATACGAGATGGGTCATCTCACCAGCTCCTCTCTTCCCACAACCCGGGCAGTAAAAACACAGGCGTCACAACATAAAAACAAACCATCATCCTGCAGCTGTAAGTATCCCGGGGCTGTGGTTAGCCCATGGCAGTCCCCTCCTTCGGTCTAATGGTAGGGCCATTTTGCCCACACTTTGGGGGGGGGGGTTTGGAAACATTGGCTGCAGGTTCTGCTTTTGCTGTTATTGATGGGGCCAATGGTAGAGGAAAAACGTTGAGAGAATTTCACCCCCAGAGAATATATATGGGGAAATGTGTCTCTCCCACACATCTCATTTTCTCTGCCAGTCAATATGTTGAAGAATGCATTTACGGATTTCATCTAAATCCCATTTTCCCCCCTCTCAGCCCCACAAGACCCCTGCAGTGTAGTTAAGTTAAAAGAAAAAAAGGGGGGGGGACAGATTTGTGGTGATGCATGGAACTCATTGGCTCCATTGAAGATTGCCAACTTGGGTGCCCTCGGGCTGTTTGGGGGGAATCATAACGTCCATCATCTTTAAACATTTCCGTGTTAACATTATACCCAATTGTTTGGGTTAAGTCAAGGCTTATGTAGCCCAGTTACGGCCAGCCAGGTCGCTGGGAACAGCCGTTAAAAAGCTCATCTTATTTGACCTTCCCAGGTGTCGATACAGACAGGTAGACTGCGACGTGTCATGGAGGTTTCATTTTGAATCATAGTGTGCCGGAGAGCTATTGAAAAGTAGCAGCGACTGTGATGAAACGTTGCCAGCCTATTTTGATCGTATTTTGCCTCCCCGCCCCACCCCGAGCCATGAGGACTGAAATCTTTGGTTTTTTAGACTGGAATGGAGAGATCCCCAGCTGAATTTCCATAAAACTTCGCTCCTTGTATGAGTCAGGCAGCCTGCTGCAGCCACTGAGCATACTCAGACTCGCTGGGCTAGATTCTCTGGGAGGGGGGCTCCCCTTGTTCAAAGTTATGTCCCCTTCCCTGATTGTTTTTTTTAAAAACTTCTCCAAACTTTGATCGTCTTCTCTAAGCCTGAGTAGTGCCATTTTGGCTACATAAGCACCAGGACTCAGACTGCGTGTTGGGAACAGACCGTTAAGTCTCTAGTCCTCATGAAATGATGGACAAGAGGCCGGCTGTTCTTATATTGGGTTCCCTGGAGATTCCCAGCACTTCAAAAACAGTCAAGTCTACGTAGAGTGGAAGAGAGGCTGTTTCTTTGGGCGGATGTTTTTCACGTCTGCGTGGCTGTCGTGCGTCAACTGTGCAACCGGCTTGTGCTCTCCTCCCCGGCTGTAAAAGGTTCAAAGCCCTTCCTGTAATTCCTGAATAAGAAACGGATCAGAAGGAGGCCAGGAAGGGAAGGGTACGGGGCAGGAACAAAACCTTGTGCAGACGGACACCGACCCTGCAAGGTAGGCCAGGTTTCCCCCAGCTTGCTTGGCGACCGGCTGTCAAACGGGGAGCAAAGCTTGTGGCTTTTCTCAGCCGACGGGAAGTGGGAGTTGCATGAAATTATTGAGCTGGGAGAAATCCGGGCGGGTGGTGGTCGGTGGAAGCAAAGCACTTTGCAAATCCCTTGGAGCGCTGAGCGCCCCCCCCCCCCCCGAGTGACTTTGGACCATGAGGGCTCCTTTCCTCGTGCCCCCCTCCTCCACAATCCCCCCCCCAATATCCTCTGGGCCCCTCCCATGTTGATAAAGCTGCTTTCATCCAGGGGCTGACAGCTCGATCCATTTTAATGAGACAAAGGAATGGCTAACGAGGTCCAAGGAGTCTTTAACGAGGCTCTATTAAGCTGCTCCCCTGAAGCATGCTGGAAAGGTTGTGGGGGGGGACCTGATGGGTCATTTCTTCCCCCCCCCAAATGCTACCGATGGATGGAGACACCGCCTTCCTCCCAAACCACATACACCCCAGAGGCTGGAGGCAAAGAGAGAGGAGGAGAGAGAAAGAAAGAAAGAAAGATGGGTTGCGCAGAACACTCTTTGGCTGGCTAAGGACGATGGGTGTTGTAATCCAAGATGATTTGGGTGTGTGTGTGTGTCAGTTTGGGAAAAGCTGTACCGGGCTTTGTCACAGGAGTTCCTTAAAGGGGCTCACAGTGCCTCTGTGCATGTGCAGATTGATAGTGCTAGCAAACTCCGTGGCTCTGAGGTTCAGACGGCCTAAGAGATTTTGCTGCCTGAGGCCGGGCTGGGGGGCTGGCTCTCAGCTCAACACGGGTGAGGCAGGAAGAGCCCCTTCTATGGTGGGGGAGGCCAGGCTGCGAGGCCCCCACCGCTCACCCCACATCTGGAGCAGAGGGTCTCCTCATGGGGATGTGAGAGCCCCCCACCCCCTTTCCCCACTCCTCCTGCTCCCTCTGCCTTGCCAAGCACTCCGTGTCTCCAGCGCCTGCCTGCCTCTCCCCCCCCCCTGCAAGGGGAAGGCCTGTTGCCTTGTAAATCAGAGGGCTGGCCATAAATAGCCCAGGCCTGGGAGATTTACAGGGTGGAGGAGAAGAACTGTGGTTGAGGTGGAGTGGGTCGGTCAGTGGAAGCATCCTGCCTCAGCGATGAAGGGATCCTGTTCACAGCTTGCCTGCTTCTTGCAGAGTTCATGTTCTGCTGGGGGGGGGGGGTCGCGCATGTGGAGAACGGAGGGAACCCCCCCTCGCCCTCGTAGGATTTGGGGTGGAGAGCATCCCTCGAACCACTTCGTGCTACTTATTCCTGTCGTCTCTGGAGGGACCCCGGAAGCAGTGGCCACCTCGGCTTCTTCCAACAAGGCCCCAAATTTCCCCTCCCCACCCGGGTGCTTCGCTTTTCCCTGTGTGTCTTTTTTTAACTAGACTCCCATCATCCCCCACCAAGCCATGGCTGGCGTCCGCAATTTTGTCCACCTCACGGCCCTGTGAGGCGGGCCAGGCCGAACAACGATGGCTGGCCCAAGAGGCCTCCCTGTGCGTTCTGTGGCTGGAAGGGTGGGGAGGATCTAATACTCTTGACTGCAGCGCGCCGGATGATGATGATGGCAGTTAGGGTGGGAGGGAGGGGAGAGTCCAGTCCAAGTTCTCCCTCTGTTTTATCTGTGCAGCAAACTCTGGACTCCGTGCTGAGAGGGAGGCACTGGGGCCACGTGTTTGCTAAATGTCTGAACCACCCACCCATAAACCCAGGTAGAGAAAGAAGACCCTCCGCCCCGGGGGTCCCAGGCCGCCCAGAGAACTCCATGGCTACGGCATGGTCAAAATGTCCCAAACTCTCACCACTGCACAACACAGCCTCTCCCACACAGGATCGCCTTTCCCCTTCTTCTCCCCCCCCCTTTCCCAGTGGCCTGTCCGTGGGCTTCGGAAGGGGACGAAAGGAGCCCCCCCCCGGCCGCCCAACGCTCTTTAAAAAGGCCAGAAGGAGAGCAGCCAGCCGACCTGCGGCTTTCTTTTCCCACATCAGAGGATGAAGGACGTGGGTTTTTTTCCCCCCTTCCCTATTAGTGAAGTCGTTAATGGCCCTCTGATTAGAGAGGCTGTGAAGAGTTCTGGCCCTGAGTGAAGAGAGGGCATCGGATGCGCACTCCATGCCACAGCTCCCGATGCGCCTCGCCTGCGCGTCGGAGCCATTAGCCGTGGCCGGAGCAGGGAAGGGTCGCCTCCAGGGCAGGCGAGTGGACGTGGAGAAGCGGGCAGGGGTGGGCGATCGCGGCGTCTTCGGGACTCTCAGCCGACTTCTCGGGTGCCAGCTTCTCTCGGGGTGGGTGAGTGGGGGAGAAAAGGCACGCGAGCAGGGGGCACCTGCGTCAGAGGTCAGAGAACTGAATAATAGAGACCGACTGGATGGTCAGCTGACAAGAGCTTCACCGCAGAGCGAGGCAGCTGGGTCCAGAGCCCAACAGTGAACAGATCAGGCCACTGTTCCGTCTCCTTCCATATCGGCAGTCGTTGCCTAGCGTGTCATCTGGGAATCTTTCAAGGGCTGGGGAAGAAAATGCCCTTTTTGGGATTGCAACTCCCAGAATCCCCAAAGACTAGCCAAAGAGTACCTTCTCCCTTTCCCTGCCATAGCTGGCAGTTCCAGGGACTCTTGGGGACTTCTGCATGGAAAGCAACTTCTCTAACCCCTGAGCAGCCACTCCGGCCAGTACCTGCCCCGGGCAGGGCTTGGCGCTGGAATTTGCAAAGGAGAGAGAGTGGGGAAGAACCAGCCCCGAATATTTTGCTCCCCGGGCAAAGCGCCATCTGACCTCTCTCCTTTTGCGCATGCGCAAGCAGTGCAAGTTCTTAGCCCCAGTGAGGCAAGCACTTCAGGTAGCAGATTCTGTGGGGGCATCAAAGTGTCCGGCCAGAGAGCTGTGAAGATGTGCCGCTGCGTTGGAGGGCGCTGGGCTTTGCCAGGGCTGGAGGAAGGTTCAAATGCCAGCCCGGCCGGCTTTGTCAGCAGGAGAATGCCATCCTCTTCTTGTTCTCGGGCAGCAAAATGCTTGAGGCCACCCTGTTGCGTGGTGGGTCTCCTTCCGGCAGGAGAGACTGGGCAATTTCATCGACTCCCGGATGAAATCTAGCGTAGATCTGAGGGGCAGGATGAGAGAAAGGATTTTTGCACCCTCCTCCAACCTGGCCCAGCCTTACCATTAGGTAGAGTGATGTCGGTGCAAATTTGGAGCAGGCCTTCAAAGGCAGCAACGTGACTCAGTTTAATCTGGAAGCCCACCAGGATGGGGAGAGGCGCCCCTGCCGGTTTGTCTGCCAGAATCATTGGGTGGGACCCGAGTGACGTGGTCCTTGATTTCAGTGGGCGGAAGGCTTTGTCTTCGCTGCTCTGCCTTGGGCGGCAAAATATCCTGAGGCCACCCGGGTCTCTGCTTGGTTTGGGGCAGAAAGGGCCGCAGGATCTCACCTCCGCCCAGTGGGCAGTACCTTCCAGAGGTGTTGAGTGCTCAGTGTGACAACACAGCCACGCACATACACCTAAATGCACACGCGGCGTGAAAACATCTCTGCTCCGTTTTCAGCCTTTGCCGAACGGGGTTGGGAGGAAAACGGCTGAAACCCTGGAGATCCTTGGCCAGTCGGTGTCACGGGTGCAGAGTCAGATGCACGAGGATCGGTCTTGTTCGAAATCGGTTCTCCGCCCTTATCGGTGCCAGCCCTTTCGTTCCAGACTAGATTGAGGACTAGAATCTCATGTTCTCTTTAGACTGATTCCTTTATCGTGCGGGTGGCCAACAGGAGAGGATCCCAGTCCGTGGGCAGAGCAGAAAGTGTATTTTTGCATGCAAAGGAGTTTGGGTTTAAGTCCTTGGCGTCTTTGGGTAAAGCCTGAAATGCCTCTTGGATCGATGCCCGTTGCCCAGCGGTACTGAGCTCTTAAGAGCAAGAGCCCCTGTCCCTGGGTAAGGTAGGCAACTGTTTGGAACTAGATTTGACATCGTCTCCAGCTTGTATGGCCAATGGAAAGCTGGCTGGAGGTTACAGGGGTCGTACTAGCCTTAACCCATTTTGAGGACGCTCGGTTGGAGAAGACTGCAGTGCAGGACCGGCAGGAAAACCAGTTCCTTTCAAAAGGGAAACTATACATCCACTTCTTCTTTGCTCGGCATCCTCTAAACGTGTCGGATAATCATGTTTGCAGAGGATGCAGACTGTAGTCCTGAGTATCTGGAAAGTACCAGATACAGTGGTGCCTCGCATAGCGAGGTAAATCCGTTCCAGATTAACGTTCGCTATAGCGAAACATCGCTGAACGGGACAGGGAAAGCCATTGGAATGCATTAAACATCGTTTAATGCGTTCCAAAAGGCTCCTTTACTCACCGTTCAGTGAAGTTTCCTATGGCCGGCAGCCATTTTCACGCCCTTGTTAAGCGAGGGGAGGGCGCAAAAACGCTGCGTGTGGCCATTTTGGGGCTTCCGGCGGCCATTTTGTCCGCCGAACAGCTGATCGTCGGAGCTTCGTTTTGCGAAGATTGGTAAGCGAAACGCTTACCAATCTTCGCAAAGCGAATTTTGCCCTATCTAAAGCTTGTTGAGCGATCGCATTAGCGATCCAAAAAAGGGATCGCTATGCGATTTCGTCGTTGTACGGTGCGCTCGTTAAGCGAGGCACCACTGTAATCCCAAATGTATAGGATATGGGCTGCTCTGCTGTTTGAACCAGGGGAACGCGGGGAGCAGAAAGAACTCTGTACATGTTTAGAGACACTGTCTTGTTTATCAAGGTCTGTTGTTCATGTTGTTGGATCTGGCACATTTTTTCCCCCGTTCCTCTTGAGGCAAGGAGTTGGGAGTATGTTTTTAATGAGATAGATGTGTGTGTGTGTGTGTGCGCACACACACACACACACCTCTGTGGGGTAAAGCCACACGTGGGAAGCAAGGCAGCAGAGGGTAGCTGATTTCCAACCCCTGGCGCTAAAATTAAAGGAGAAATGACACCGCTTCCAAAAGCTGCAAATTAAAGTGTCTTGAAGCTGTTATTAAGGCCTCTGACTGGCCTGGCAGACTCTGGAAGCAAAAAATAAAAGGGGGGAGAGGGAGCAGGAGAAAAGCAGAGAGGATTTGGAGGAGGGGAGGCTTTTTGCAAGCAATATTAAAATCTGACATAAAATTAAAATCACGCCGGCATAATGAAATTGTGTACAGGAGCCGGAAGATAGAAAATAAAGTGAAATAGTAAAAGCGTCACGCTTCATCAGGTTCACCTCTCCCTGGTGCCCAAGAGCCCGTGAGCTGTTGTGGGTGGTGGCCTCGGCGGAGAAGGAGGGAGATTTAACTCCAGCGTTGGAGCGCTCACCGCCTCCTGAGCTCATGGGCTCCGTCGTTGTACCGCTCTAACAGTTAGAAAGCGTTTCCTGATATTTAGCCTGAATCTGCCTTCCTGTAGCTTGAGCCCATTGTTGCATGTCCTGCATTTTGGGGTGATCGAGAACAGATCCTTCCCCTCCTCTGTAGGACATCCTTTGAGATATTTGAAGCGTGCTATCCCATCTCCTCTTAGTCTTCTATTCTCAAGGCTAAACATACCCAGCTCTTTCAGTCTTTCCTCCTAAGGTTTGGTTTCCAGTCCCCTGACCAACTGTGTTACCCTCCCGGGAACTTGCTCCAGTTTGTCGGCATCCTTCTTCAAGTCCTGTGTCCAGAATTGAACACAGGACTGTACACGAGGCTTAACCAGTGACTTGCGGGAATTGGAGACTATGTCAATGCAGCCTAAAATGACACTGGCTTTTTTTGCAGCCACGTTGCACCGTTGGCTCATATTCATCTCGTGATCTACCAACAATTCCAAGATCTTTATCACTCATAATATTACCGAGCCAAGCATTCCCTATCTTGTACGTAAGCATTTGTGTCCCCCCCCCCAAGGTGTAGAAGTTTGCACTTATCTCTGTTAATTTTCATTCTGTTGTTTTCAGCCCAGTGCTGGAACCTATCAAGATCTTTTTGGATTTAGTTTCAGGGTGTTAATTATTCCACTCAATTATGTGCCGTCCGCCAATTTGATAAGAATGCCCTACACTCCATCATCCGAGTCATTAATGAAAATGTTGAAGAGCATTGGGCCCTGACTGAGCCTTGGGGTACCTTGTTATCTCCTCCCAGTTTGAGTGGGAGACATTGATCAGCACTCTCTGAGTATGATTCTGTAACCAGCTGCGTAGCCCTTACATTTGTCCTCTCCACCCCACACTCAAGGGACGTGGTGGTGCTGTGGGCTAAACTGCAGAAGCCTGTGCTGCAGGGTCAGAGGACCAGCTGTCGTAAGATCGAATCCACGTGACGGAGTCAGCTCCCGTTGCTTTGTCCCAGATCCTCGCCAACCTAACAGTTTGAAAGCATGCAAATGCGAGTAGATAAATAGGTACCACCTCAGTGGGAAGGTAAAACGCCGTTCCCTAGTCACGCTGGCCATGTGACAATGGAAACTGTCTTCGGACAAGGGCTGGCTCTACAGCTTGTAAACGGGGATGAGCACTGTGACAAACCCAGACCTACTGGGATATGCCACACGTTAACTAAGCTGCCACCAACCATTCCCTGTAAGAAGTCACACAGACCAGGGATGGATTTTTAACCAATAAAAGAATAAGGTTTATTTAAAACAACACACAGGGAAAATAAAATGATCAGGTGAATAAGATATAGTAACGTGGCTTATTCTCATTCATACATGCATACAGTTTGGTTCACACAGAACCCTTAACTTGAAGCACAGACCCTGAACCTATCAGTTCTGGCTAACCATACAGACACCTGAACCTATCAGGTTGGTACTGACACACAGTAGTACCCTGTCTGACACACAGACTCCCACACCAGCTTCTTCTTCCCAGCTGCTGCTTCGTCACATCCCAGCGTCTAAACTTCTCCACACACGCATCACATATATATACAGTACAGCCCCTCCTCCTGATGTCCCGCCTTCCACTCCCCATAGGATGGAACTTTCCCTCCAAACCCATGACAGACAGGTAACATCAGTGCTGTATGTAACACCTCCCCTCTTTATAAGTTGTTTTGTAGGGGGAAAGCTAACGTGCTTTTTCCCAAAAAACAACCTGGATAAAACACACAACAACAGTTATACATACCATATCATACTTACTTATACTTACATTCTAAGTTAACCATAGCAATTAGGCATTTAAACAGTTACCACATACATTACATCAATTTACCTTTATTCATACAAACCAAGTTCAAAAAACAGGTACATTTAACTTTTTGTCATCAATATATATACATAGTCCATGTTTCTTTCGCCGTCTTCATTCTTCAGGTCTTCTTGACAAGGCGTCAGCAACACAGTTCACTGACCCTCTGACCACCTTCACTTCAAAGTCATAGTCCTGTAGGTTTAAAGCCCACCTCATAAGTTTGCTATTGTGGGTTTTCATTGTCTTTAACCATTGCAGTGGTGAATGGTCAGTGCACAGAACAAAATGTCTTCCCCAGATGTAAGGCTTGGCCTTCTGGATCGCGTAGACTATGGCCAAACACTCCTTCTCCACGGTTGCCAAATGTCTCTCACCTTTTTGAAGTTTCCTACTCAGGTAGGACACTGGATGCTGGTCACCATTCTCATCCTCCTGGCAAAGAACTGCTCCTACCCCGCTGTTAGACGCATCGGTGTAGATGATGAACTCCCGGTCGAAGTCTGGAGCACGCAGCACTGGATAGTTGATGAGCGCCTGCTTCAACCTCTGGAACGCCTCCTCACAGTCGCTGGTCCACGGGATGCGGTCATCAGCCTTCTTCCTCGTCAGATCGGTCAGCGGAGCCGCAATCTCGCTAAACCTCGGGATGAACTTTCTGTAGTAGCCCACCAACCCAAGAAATGATTTGACTTTTTTCTTGGTGTTGGGTCTAGGCCAATCACGAACAGCTTCTATTTTGGCCTCTAGGGGTTTTATCACTCCTCCCCCTACCATGTGACCCAAGTATTTTATTTCTGGGCTACCCAGCTGCAGTTTGTTCTCTTTGCAGAGCCTAGGCCAAAGCACTTCCTCCCCTGGGTTAAAGTGCCTCTCCCTGGCTTTCTGGACACACCAGGCTTTCTTTCTGACCTTTTGAGCTTGCAGGGTCTCTGTTGCTAGCTCTAGGTTTCTCTTTAGGTCATTCCTCAAGGTGTCTATGTATGTCACAACGTCTTGTGGGTCATCCTGGGTGATCTGCTCCCAATTTTGTTTGATCAAATCAAGGGGCCCTTTCACCCTTCTCCCAAATAAAAGTTCAAATGGACTGAACCCGGTACTGGCTTGTGGCACTGATCGATAAGCAAACAAAAGGGATTGCAGCTTCTGGTCCCAATTGTTTGGATTCTCTGCCAAGTAAGCCCTAATCATGCGCATTAGAGTCCCATTGAACTTCTCAGTTAACCCATTACTTTCAGGATGATAGGCAGTAGTTTCCTTGTGCTTAATTCCACAGATTTGCCATAAGCGTTTCATGAGCTTTGATGTGAACGATGCGCCCAAATCTGTGATTATTTCTGAGGCAAATCCCATCCTGGACATATACCCCACCAAGGCATCTGCCACTGTGTTAGTTTCAATGTTAGTCAAGGGAATGGCTTCAGGGTACCTCGTGGCATGGTCCACAATGGTGAGAATGAACCTGTTCCCCCTCTTTGTGGCCTTGGGCAAAGGTCCCACAATATCCACCCCTATGCATTTGAACGGAGTGTCAATCACAGGCAAAGGGCACAACTTTGCTTTGGTCCTGTCGCGGCTATTCCCCTGCCTTTGACACACATCACATTGTTTACAGAACTCCCTGATCTGCTTCCCTATGTTAGGCCAGTAAAAATTCTGTGTGATTCTCTGCTGTGTTTTGTTCACCCCTAAGTGTGCAGCAAACATGTCAGAGTGCCCCCTTTGTAAGATCATGGGGCGATACTTTTCAGGTACCACCAGCTGACTTCTGATCCCATCTCCCCCTTTTGAGATATTCCTCAGGGTCTCTCTATATAATATCCCCTTTTTCTCCAGAAATCTCACTGGGGTTTCAGGTGTTAGCTGGGCGTCAGTCACCTGTTCAAAACACTTTTGGAGAGTGGCGTCTGCCTTTTGCTCTTGTCCAAATCTGCTGTCTGTGGTTAAGGTTTCCACCACAGCCTCTGAACTCCCCTCTGCTTCCGTCTCGGGCTCATCATTACCCCCCTGAACTGTCCCCGTGGTGGCTTGTGAGCGTGTAATCACTAGCACCCGTTTCACATGTTCAGCCAGGTCATTTCCCACGAGCACGGCTGCTGGCAGAGTCGATGAAATCGCTAGCCGCCAAACTCCCCTCCAGCCTTGAAAGTTGACAGGTACCTCCGCGACTGGCAGTGAGATGACCTGCCCCTCAATCCCTGCCACCTTCATGCTCTCATTTGGGATTACATACTCCCTAGGAATAATATCTGGATGGCACAGGGTCACCTGAGAACAAGTGTCCCTCAGCCCCCGATACTGACGGTCAAGTATTCCTACGTCCACCCCTGCTGTCTCAAACAACTGAGAATCTGTTCTCACCAGCAGGCAGCGCCTGACCTCTACAAGAGGACCATTTTCCTCAGCCTGATCAGCAGATGTAGCTGTTCCAGATTGAGTAGCCATGGCAACAGGCTCCCTCAGTGACAATGAGCCTTGCTCTTTCTGGACACAGAACACAGCTTTTGGCTTGGTTCCACTCGAATCCTGAGGCACAATTCCTTTTAGCTGCTTTAATTTCTCACACTCTGAGATTAGATGGCCCTTTCCCTGACAGAAATAACATTTTCTGGTGTATTTTGATTCTCTCTCATCTTGTTTTGGTTTTCCCTCCAAAATCTGAGGTCTTGGTTTCATGTCTGAGGGCTTCCCTTCACCATGGGCCCCTCCCCCTTGCTGGCTTTTCCCTGGTCCCTGAGAGTACTTGCTGTAGGTTTCTTTAGGTTTCCCCACAGATTTCTCCTCACCTAAGGGCTTTCTTATCTGGTAAATAAAATCTGCGATCTCGGCTGCTTCTGCCACAGATTTTGGTTTCCTTTCCCTCACCTGAAATTTCAGTTCCCCATGCAGGACTGAATAGAACTGTTCCAGCGCTATCAAGTCTTTGAGCTGCTGAAAGGTCTCTGTCCCCTCCTGAGATAGCCATTTCTCTAGCAGCCTCACCAATTGAGCCCCCACTTGGGTAAAAGTCTGCTCTGGTTTCTTTGTGAGGGACCTGAATCTTTGCCTCAGCTGTTCCGCATTTATCCCATGTCTTGCAAACACCAGTTTTTTAAACTCTGCAAAATCTCTCATCAGTTCCTGTGGCATCTCTGAATAAACCTCAGCCAGGCTACCACTGATTAAAGATCGCATGATGGTCATCTTCTCAGTTTCCCTCACTGAGAAGTCCACAAACGCTCTTTCCACTAGGGAAAAGAACACCTCAGGACAATCTCCCTTGTGGTACACAGGGAATTTCTTCAGGTCAGCCTTAGACAATTGGCCTCCCTCAGAATCCCTATTGTTATTATTGTTCTGGTTCATCATTTCCAATTTTCTTAATTCAAACGCCATTTTCTCTCTCTGCAATTCCAATTCAAATTGTCTTTGCCTCTCCCTTTCCTCCCTTCTTTCTCTCTCTAATCTTTCTTCTCTTTCCCTTTCCTCCATTTCAAATTGCCTCATCCTCAGTTCATGCTGTTGGGCTATGAGCAATTTTCTAAGTTCTGGGTTCTGTTCTCCCGTGCTGTCACCCTGCACTGAGCCAAATTCATCCTCAGAACCTTGGTCAACCTGGGGGTCTTTCACTTCACCCATTTCTGCCATTTGGCTTCGAGTCAAGGGCATAATCCCCCCTCAGAACAGGCTGCTTTAAAAAGTCAAGCCTCAAAATAAAACGACCACTTTTTTTTTCCTTTTGCCTCAGAACCAGCTTTCCCTATAGATTGCTGCTGTCCTTCAGCACTACTTGCAACAGTTGCGAGCTAGAGTCTACCCCCCTCTGCTGGGCCTCTCAGCAGACAAGCTAGCTCACTGCTATTTCACAGTTTTGCCTCAGCTTTTTTCCCGCCAAAAACAGGCTACCTCAGAGCTCCCTAATCTAGTCCCCAATCTGAGGTTACACGTTCTTCTACTAGTGCACCCCCCCGTGAGGTACACCTAGAAGATTACCTACGCGCTCTCAGATTGTCCCTGACTAGACCCCCCTTTGCTCTGGGCACACTTGCCAAGGCTTTGCTGGACCACTGGACAACTGGACCAGTCGTATCCCACACGCTGGACACCAATCAATGTGACAAACCCAGACCTACTGGGATATGCCACACGTTAACTAAGCTGCCACCAACCATTCCCTGTAAGAAGTCACACAGACCAGGGATGGATTTTTAACCAATAAAAGAATAAGGTTTATTTAAAACAACACACAGGGAAAATAAAATGATCAGGTGAATAAGATATAGTAACGTGGCTTATTCTCATTCATACATGCATACAGTTTGGTTCACACAGAACCCTTAACTTGAAGCACAGACCCTGAACTTATCAGTTCTGGCTAACCATACAGACACCTGAACCTATCAGGTTGGTACTGACACACAGTAGTACCCTGTCTGACACACAGACTCCCACACCAGCTTCTTCTTCCCAGCTGCTGCTTCGTCACATCCCAGCGTCTAAACTTCTCCACACACGCATCACATATATATACAGTACAGCCCCTCCTCCTGATGTCCCGCCTTCCACTCCCCATAGGATGGAACTTTCCCTCCAAACCCATGACAGACAGGTAACATCAGTGCTGTATGTAACAAGCACCGCCCCCTAGAGTCAGACATGACTGGACTAAATGTGAAGGGGAACCTTTACCTATACCTTTTACCCCACACTTGGTTCCTGTGCTCATTAGAATGTCACAGGGCACTTTGTCAAAAGCTTTGCTGAAGTCAAGATATATTATGTTTATAGCATTCCTACTGTCTACCAGGGAGGATACCTGATCAAAAAACATGAGATCAGATTAGTCTGGCAGGATTTGTTCTTGACAAATCCATGTTGGCATCTGGCTATTATTGCATTGTTTTCAAGGTGTTTACATAATGTTTATAATCTGTTCCAGAGTTTTCTCTGGAATTGATGTCAGGCTGACTGGTCTCTGGGGTCCCAGGTTGCTCTCATTTTGCTCTTTTTGAAGATAGGGGCAACCTTAATCCTCTTCCAATCATCTGGCGCCTCGCCGTGAATTCGAGAAAATAATGGGCAGGGGTTCTGAGCGTTCTCCAGCCAGTTCCTTCAATACTCTTGGATGCAATTCATCCAGCCCTGGAGACTTGAACTTGATCAAAGTAACAAGGGTATTCCTTGACTATTTGTTTATCTCGGGCTGCAGATCCTTTCCCCTCCACGTGCACTTCACATTTGGCTGGAGAGTCATAGATTATCTTTTTGGAAAAGACTGAGCAGAAGTAGGCATTTAGCTCATCTACCTTTTTTTCCCCCATCCCTGTTGAGTAGATGAGCCACTCTTTCTTTTCTCTGCCTTTTGCTATGCACGCACCTGAAGAATGCTTATTTTTGTTGTTGTTGCTGCTGCTTTTAGCATCTCTTTTGCAGATGTGGACTCCGTTCCAGAAATAAAGTCATTCCCTGTGATTGTGTCAAGATGTCCCCGAATTTTCTCCTGGCTCATTCTTGTTCATTCTGACGACGGAAGAGGAATTCTTTCGCAACAGAATTTCAAAGGGGAGGAATTTTGGAGAAATTTTCATAACCGAGGTTCAAGGTTTTTGTGTTTGCTTCACTCCTAATGCAGCTAAGGAATCCTTAGGTGGTTTTTTTTTTTTGTGTATGTGTGTGTGGGTGGGTTCTGTTTTTCTCCCTGCAATGGAAGTAGAAGACCACACTGCACAATGTTTTCTACAATTTTTTTTTCGTGTGTGTGTGTGTGTGTGTGTGTGTGTGTGTGTGTGTGTGTGTGTGTGTGTGTGTGTGTGTGTGTGTGTGTGTGTGTGTGTGTGTGTGTGTGTGTGTGTGTGTGTGTGTGTGTGTGTGTGTGTGTGTGTGTGTGTGTCCTTACCACCATTGCAGTGTCTCAGAATGACGTTAAGTGGAGGGAGCCGTCTGGGTCCAAAATGATGGCCTGTCTACCAGCCCAGTTGAGATGGCCATTGTTTGCAGTGTGAAAAACCAACAACCCTTTGTGAACGAAGCGCTTCTGCAGTAGCCACTTCTCACGGCGAACCCTATCTCTTAGAAACTGCTGGATTAGCAAGGTGGAGGTACTTCAGAGACCCACCTCATCCAATACTTTCTTACTAATAAGAGACTAGAGCAGGGAGGTCATTTTCTTCCCTGGTCCCTTCATGGAGCCAGCAGGCTGTCCAAAGTGCTAAAAAAAATTGCAAAGGAAAAGAAACAGGACGTCACTGGAAGTACATTTCTAATTTTCAAGAACTGGAATCTTTTGGTGTTAAATGGTGCAAGAGGAGAGAATATGACCAATCTAAAAGGTGAATTACTACTCTTTCTGCACTAACAGAAGTATAGTTTCCAAATCCTGCTAGGTGCTACCTCCTCATTTATTCAGCACTGGTTAGGCCTCACCTTGAGTATTATCTCCAGTTCTGGACAACACACTTTAAGAAGGATGCCCCCCCCCCAAAAAAGAGGGATGGGAACAAGTTCAGAGGAGGGCAACAAGGATGATCAGGAGACTGGAAACCACCCCCTTGGAGGAAAGATGGAAAGAATTGGGCACGTTTAGCCTTGAGAAAAGAAGACTGAGGGGAGATAGGATAGCCCTTTTCAAATACTTGAAAGACTGTCATTCAGAGAAGGGCAGGATCTGTCCTCGATCCTCCCAGAGTGCAGGATGCATCATAATGGGCTCAAATTTCAGAAAGCCAGATTTAGGCAGAATATCAGGAAAAACTTCCTAACTGTTAGAGCAGTACGACAATGGAACCTATGACCTCGAGAGTTGGTGGTGAGCGCTCCAACCCTGGAGGCCTTCAAGAGAAACTTAGACAACCACCTGGCAGATCTCCTTTGATCTGTATTCCTGCATCAAGCAGGGGGTTGGTCTGGATGGCCTTATAGGCCCCTTCCAACTTCAGCATTCTATGATTCATTTTACCTCTACTTTATCTTTTGGATTTCTTTGTTATTATTTGGCCCTTGTGTTTTGTCAACAGTGCATCATATTAATGGGATGGTATATTAGTTAAATACATACTCTTGGATGCTTGCAGGAGATAGTAATTCGCTTTTCTTTTTTTGGCCACAAACAGGAAGTTTTACGGTGAGGCTGAGGTCCATGAAAAAAAAAACCTGGGTGTTTTCTTGCACCCCAGAGCAGTATTTTACCCACGCCTGGAGGAAGGTGTGTCTCAGCAGGGAGGTTACTCATGTGGTGAGAGACATCCGTTCTCCCTTGTTTGACCCCCAGCTTTGGCCAATCAAATGTCCAATAAAATGCTAAAATACTGCAATTCAGATCCCAAGCAGATTTAACCCACTGTTGTCTGCACCAGTGCAGGGTAGCTTTCCAGAGTTTTAGGCAGGGAACAGTGGGCAAAAACTGCTTCAGAGGAAAGGCTCAGAATGCAGCCAGAGGTTGGAAGTAACTTGTAACAAACAAGTAGTTACTTCTAACAAATTCCTGTTTTTACAGCTCAGCTGTAACTACATGATGGTTGCAAACAGGGATAAATGTACTCCTTTTGCAATTTAAGTGTAACTTTAGTTCCTTTTATGTCTGTGGAGGTTCTCAGTCTTCCAGGTGAGGGCATCTGGACGTTGAGTCATGGTAACTGGACTTCTTTCTTATTAGGTTGAAGCCTTTTGCTACTCATCCAAGTAGCTTCTTCAGTCTGAGAGGACTTGGTATGAGATCCATGATATATCTTCCATGCTGGTTTCACTTCCCCCTGGTCTGAATCGGCTCCTTAGATGGACAAAGGACTGGGGGGTGAGGGATATTCCCACTTCTGCAGTCTTTCTCCACCCATTGTCATGGGTTAACATAGGTCGTTTAGTTCCTTTTATATTTGGTCTCATTAAATGGTGGAGGATGAATGTTACATGCTTCAAGTGGTGCTTTGTGTGGTTTTGTTTGTTTGTGTTGAGGAGACAACAGAGTGAATAGAAAGAGAGTATTTTTCTGCCTGAGACCAGTTTCTGGAAGCAAATAATTAAATAAAAATATTTAAGTTAATTTCAAGAAACTGGAAAGGAAAGAATTTTGAAACTCTATGACTATAACATTAACAAACTACTATTGGGGACCTAGTTCAGTATAACTATGAGAAATATTTTGGAGAAGTAGCTTTCTAAACTCTGGATTCTATTGACTTTATGTACCTTTTAAACCACAGCTGATCTCATCCGATTTTGGGAAGCTAAGCAGGGCTGGGCCTGGTTAGGACTTGGATGGGAAGCCACGAGTGATCTCCAGGTAGGTCTGCAAAAGGAATCCAGCCTGAAGCTTTGGACAACCATAACAATATTGTCCCTCTTAGGGATACATGCAACGAGAGTCTGATGCTGCATAAGGAAGCTTCCTGGGGTCCTCCGTGAGCGTACAAATTAGGCAAAACATCTGGATAATAACAATTGTTCCACACTGGAACCAGTTACCTAAAGCGGCACTGGAGTCTTCTTGATGGAAATC
Organism: Pogona vitticeps; assembly: GCF_051106095.1. Lineage (NCBI taxonomy): Eukaryota > Metazoa > Chordata > Lepidosauria > Squamata > Agamidae > Pogona > Pogona vitticeps. The sequence goes on from NC_135797.1 coordinate 10,818,145, forward strand.
TTTTGGCAGAGGCTGGACTGCCATGGAATCCTAAAACGGTCACGCTGGGAAGGGACCCCAAGGATCATCTCATCCTGCTTCTGCCAATTCAGGAAATGTACACCCAAAACATCCCTGACTGGTGGCCATCAAACCTCTGCTTCAAAAATCTTATCAGAAATCCTTTCCTTCTGCGTTCCCTTCATCAGTGGTTGGACCAGATAGCCGTTGGGCATCCCCAATGATTTATATGATTTTTTTTGGATTCTGGTTTGCCCCTTTCTTGCAGGTGGTCCTGTGACCGGGTGGGTTTAATTTCTAGCACTCAGGAAGTGGTTTGTTTGCCTGACTTGATATACCACCCTTTTAGTACGATGCATTATTCTGGGCTATTTACAACGGTAGTAAAAGATACATGCAACAAAACACAAATGCATACCAAGAGTGGTCTGGTGGGCCAGATAAGCGGGGTATAAATCAAATAAATAAATAATAAGAAGTTAACATTAAGTGAATCAGTGTGGTCTTCTACTTCCATTGCAGGGAGAAATGTCTTCTACGGCAGGTTTCCAATAAAAACAGCAAGACTGGAGGCGTGCATCATGTAGGGTGGGTGTGGAAGGCCTCCCTGAAAAGCAGGGTTTAAAGTTCCCCCCCTGAATATGATCAGGGAGGGAGTCGGGTGTAGCTTCGCCGGGAGCTGGTCCCACAATAGCGGTGCCACTGCGAAGAAGGCCCAACCTCATGTGGGTGATTCCTGGGCCTTCCTTGGGGTGGCTACCGGGAGGATCATAGCCTGGGAGGATCTGGTGGATCAGGGAGATCACGCTGGGGAGAGACGCTCCGACAGGTGGTGACTTCTTAGGTTCAGTGCTTGGAAAATGTTCTCTCCTTCCCCCCCGCCCCATCTTTCTCAGTGTGTGTGTTTGTGTTCGGTCTGCGCCTCCCAAAACGTAGATGCTGCATCTGGAAAAAAAAACTCAACAAATGCTTATGCGAAATATAGCTTGTTAGCCTTTAAGGGGGCACAAGGTCTTCTTCGGCGGCAGCTGCTGTGAGAACCTGCCGACGGTGCCAGCTGCGCCCTGCAGAAGCAGCCTCCGGAAGCTGTGGGTATATGCGCAGGGTGTGCATATGTTCGCCCATGCATGCCTCTTCCCTCCTCTTCCTCCTCCACCACCGACAGGCATGGCCCAGGTGGGTGAGGGCGGAGGGGAGGAAGACCCCTGGCAGGAGGGCAGGCGCCACCCTCCCCACCTCCTCTGGGCTGCTCGCACTGGCCGCGCGAGTGGGGAAAGGGGTGCAGATGTCTTTGCAGGGTGTGTGTGTTTCCCTTCACCTCCTCCCCTGTGGTCGCCCTCAGATCACATCTTTTCAGGCTATTTGCTCCTTGGAAACCGTCCTACACCTGGGAAGGATATTTCTCCCTACACACACACACACACACACACACACACACACACACACACACACACACACACACACACACACACACACACACACACACACACACACACACACACACACACACACACACACACACACACACACACACACACACACACACACACACACACACACACACACACACACACACACACACACACACACACACACACTTGTCCTGCCTGGTGCTTATCCTTACCCCCCACCGGACTCCTTCTGGGTATGCCCTTGCGTGCGTTTCACAAGCCACAAAAGAAGAAGGTGCGTGGGGTGGGGTGGCGGGCCTCCAGCTGGCCATAGATTCCCCCCCCCCCACAGATCCTTGCCCCATCTCGTTGCAGCTTCTGATGGTTTGGAGTGTGTGGATGTAGGCGCACACTCTCCAGAAAGAGGCTGGCACACACACACACACACACAGAGGGAGAGGGAGTGTGTGTGTGTGTGTGTGTGTCAGCGTCTTAGGGAGGGGGCACTGCATTTCCGAGTGTGCACTTCTGCTCCCCACCCCCTTTCCAGACCTTCCCGTGACACAGCCCTGCCACTGGCAGCTTCGTCACCGCCTGGCACCCTGTGCGGTCCGGGGGCGAGGTGTTGCTCGCACCCGCCACCTCCGTGACATAGGAGCGCGGCTGACGGGGTGAGTCTCCCCGTGGAGGCGATGGCACGACTCTGGCCCTGATGACAGCATTGAGAGAGTCAGCACCGTGCGCGCGCACAGGGCACAGGCACCCAGATGCGTGCATTTGTGTGTGTGTGTGTGTGTCTGTGTATCTGTAGCCGACATCTAAGCACTCCTTCCAGTCTGGCTGGATCCTGAGACCAAGAGAGAATGATCCAGGGGTTGGAAAAGCTGCTTTTTTTTTTAATGACGGCTCCCAGAACTTTGCTAACGACAGGGGAAATCCTCAGAAATCTAGGGATTTTTATTTTTAAGTAAAATTTCCAAATCCCGGGAGGAAACCCTGGGTATGTCATCTCTTTTTTTTTTTTGAATTCCAGCTCTTTGCTGGGGAGGTTAACCCTCAGGCCGGGTTCAAACTCAGACCCCAAGTGCTGTAAATGCAGTGGTGTAAACCACAACAGCAATTTGCGCCTGGCGGATGAGCCGCCCCTTGTCCCCCTTACCGCGCACACCAGCTGCTGCAACTGGCCTGTAATTCAGGCTATAAGGGCTCGTTGCAATTTCCACTATTGCACTTCATGCTGGTATCATCTCCTCCTGCAAGTCTGGCGTGTCATCTCTTGCTGGCCCTTCCTGCCTCTGTGATATTTTACCAGCAACTTTGGAGAGTAGGGGTTTCCTCCCCCCCCCCGCCACCTTGCGATAAATGACATGTATAATAACAGAGTGCTCATAAACAGAATCATAGCATCATAGTGTTGGAAGGGGCGTAGAAGGCCATCGGGTCCAACACCCTGCTCCAAGGCAGGAATCCTAGTTAAGGTATATCGTACAGAAGGCTCTCGTAACTGTTTCTTGAATGCCTCCACAGCGCTGTAGCGCTCAACACCTCCCAAGGTCGTGGGTTCCGTTGTCGTACTGCTCTAACAGTTAGCAAGTTTTTCCTGATCTTCAGCCAAAGTCTGGCTTCCTGTAACTTGATAAAACAAAAGAAAAAAACATTCTCTTATAAAGTGGGCTTTTTGTTTCTACCGCTTTGGGGACACAGGTTCTTGATAGAGGGACAACTTGAGCCCAAAGAAATGATGGGCCAATGTCTTGACTGGGAAGTGGGCAGCAGAGAATGGGCTTCTTGGTGAGCAGGGATGATGTTTCGATGCGCCACCTCTAGCTTTCCTCTGTGATCCTGATCGTATTCATGGTGTACAGGGGAATTCTGTGAGTTATCACTGTGGTCATGCAGAGTGTTGTGGCATGCCTTGGTTTTCAATGGGCACTGAAGATCCATTATCTTTACAAAAGACGCGCTCTTGATGGAGATGACACAGCACGTGTTGATACGGTGTTTTTAGACACTTCTTTTTTGGGTAGCAGTGGCTAGGGGCCGTGTTTTGAGGAATGCCTGGACGTCAAGAGTTTCCCACCACACAATCAGTCGCACTTACTTGCCCAACAAATGGTTCTAAGGACCTATTTGCCTATTGAAAAAGGCATCTGCCCATGTGCAGAGTGGCATTGTGATGCCTACCTCACCTTGATGTCCCCTATGACAGCGTGTTGGCGTATGCTATGAGCAGCGCAACCCGGCATGGGCTCTGGGCAAGGCCATCGGCCGTCAGAAGCAAGAAGCCATTTCCCCGCCTCCCCCTTCGGTGCTCCCCTCCCTTGCCGGTCTCCATCTCTCTCTCTCTCTATTATCTTCCTGTGCCAGACCAGAGAAATGTCAGGCGTATCAATGGGACGGCTCAGGTGGGGGGACAGGACGGGAGATTACAAACCCATTAGGGGATATTAGAAATCCATTTACTACAGATACCGGGGTCTGGCCAAGGGGAGGGGGTGTTTTTCCTTTCCACTGCTTTGCATCCTCATGAAACATCGCTTTGCCTAGTGGCTCCTCTCCTGCTCTCCCTCTTCCCCAACGCTCACCCATAAACGGAGGAAGGAGCTTTCACGAGCCTAATAAACTGGAAAGATTGGATTGAGTGGGAACACGGCTGGCGCCGCCAGGGAAACAAACCCCAGGCACCCCTCGCCCCAGCTTCCCTGCCTCCTCGGGTCGCCTTTCCTTTTAAAAGGTGGGAGATTTTCGGGGACTTCCCAGCTACGAACACACAGTCGCCAGAGGACCCAGTGCAGGAGCATGCGTAGCGGCGTCACTCTGCACATGGGCAGATTCCCTCTGTCAGCCCAGATTTAAGACGTATTGGCTTGCAGTGCCCTAACTTAAACATGGCTGGGAACCACCATGTTGTGTTTACATAGCAAGCCAAGGAGAAGTGGTCTTGGAGAGAACGACTGTCGGGTGGATGTGGACGGCGCTTATCCAGGGCTCCTTCTCCGACCGGGAGGAGGTCCCAAGTGGGGCACCCCAAGGCTCAGTCCTGGACCCAGCGCTCTTCAACATTTTTATTAACGGCTTGGATGAGGGAACTGCAGGGAATCCTTATCGAGTTTGCAGACGACACAAAATTGGACGGAAGAGCTAATACCCCGGAAGACAGGGACAAGATTCAAAAAGATCTGGATAGGCTTGAGTGCTGGGCTAAAAACAACAGAATGGAGTTTTAACAGGGAGAAGGTGCAAAGTTCTATATTGGGGGGTGAGGTGGACGACCAAGTGCCCATTTACAAGACGGAGGATACTTGGCTCAGTAATATTACAAATGGAAAGACTCTTGGAGTTGTTACAGATCAAGCTGAATATGAGCCAGTAGTGTGAAGTGGCAGCAAAAAAGGCAAATGCTGTTCCAGGATGCATTTACAGACATATAATCTCCAGATTCCATGAGCTACCAGCCCTCCCCTCTAATCGGCCCTAGTTAGGCCTCCTCTAGAGTCTTGTGTCCAGTTATGGAGACTGTACTTGAAGAAGGATGCCAACAAGCTGGAGTGAGTTCATAGGAGGTCAACGAGGATAATCGGGGGACTGGAAACCGAGCCCTCGGAGGAAAGACTGAAGGAACTGGGCAGGTTTAGCCTTGAGAAAAGAAAACACTTTCCAAATCTTTAAAAGTGGATCTGTTCTCGGACATCCTAGAATGCAGGACACACAATAATTAGCTCAAGCTACAGGAGATCAGATTTGGAATGCTATAGGAACTTAAATTAATCAATCTATTAATTGATTAACCGCCATCAAAGGAAATCCAGTTTGCAGTGAACCTTCCTAGAGTCTTCTTAGCTACAGAGTCTTCAAAAGTGACTTGCCATTGTTTTTTTTTCTGAGAGTGTTGTGAGGTTGCGTGGCTGGGATCAAACTTCCGAACCACATCCTTCCTCTTGCTGAGCTATCCCACCAGCAACGTAGCAAACGTCTGTGTCCCAAAATCCCCATGGATTTCTGTGAAGGAATCGGAGAGGAGGGAAGAATTTGCAACATTAAATAGAATTTGGATCAGCTGAGATTGCAAGTGAATGTAAGGGATGCACACGTACTAACGGAAAAATAAACGCAAGGGATTCCCACTTACTAAAGGAAACATACTCTGCATATGCTCAGGAAAATGTGACAAGAAATTGAAATGTTGCTTTTAGAAGTAATAGCAGTACCTGGGCCTCACAAGATACTTAGTAACCATTGTAGTTAACCTTGTAACACTTTATCATCTTATTTCTTAGAGGTAACTGAAATGGTTACTTTTAGTTACCTTTTAAAAGAAGCCTCTCAATGAAATGGGCCACTGGCTTGTAGTATGAAACACATCTAAACCACTAATTAACAAAAACACAGAACCCAGGTTTCATTTTTGACAAATTAAGCTGTTCTTTCTACTTCCCTGGCCTGGTTATCATTCTATGGCAAGGAAGAAAAGGCACTCTCCAGATCTCCGAATGTACCGTATATATTTTAAGAGTAAGTTGTTGTGTTAGTCATTCCTTCTCAGCAGCCAACAGCTCTAGTCATACAAGTAATTTGTTGTCTTGTGCCTTATTAACATGCATTGTGTTGTCTTTACCAGCCGGCCAAAAATACAAGAAAGTACAGTGGCGCCTCGCTTTACGATTGCCCCACATTATGATGAATCCGCTTAACAACTATCTTTTTGCAATTGTAATTGTGATCGCAAAACAATGGTCTAAATGAGGGAATTTCGCTTTACGATGATCAGTTCCCTGCTTCGGGAACCGATTCTTTGCAAAATAATGTTTTTCTAACAGCTGACTGGCAGTTTCAAAATGGCCACTGGGTAATTAAAATGGCCCCCTGCTGTGTTTAGGGACGGATTTCTCGCTATACAGGCAGCGAAAATGGCCGCCATATGGAGGATCTTCGCTGGACTGTGAGTTTTTACCCCACTGGAACGCATTGAACAGGTTTCAGTGCATTTCAGTGGGGTTTTTTATTTCGCTTTATGTAGAGGTAGGCATCCTTCAGTCTCAAGAGACTATGGTATCGTGCTCTGTATGGAGGTCTTGGAACAGTGTCTTGTGTGGCTGAGAAGGCCAATTCGAGAGTGACAATCCCTTCCACACTGGAGACAAATCCAATCTGTCCCCTGTCCAGCTCCCTGGTTTTGCTTGTTTCGGGACTGCCTCTTTGCCTCGGTCTGCTGTACAAGTGTCTCTTCAAATTGGGAGAGGCCATGATGCACCGCCTGCCTCCAGGCTGAACGCTCAGACGTCAAGGTTTCCCATCTGTTGAGGTCCATTCCTAAGGCCTTCAAGTCCCGCTTGCAGATGTCCTTGTAACGCAGCTGTGGTCTCCCTCGGGGGCGGCTTCCCTGCACTAATTCTCCATACAGGAGATCTTTTGGAATCCGGCCATCAGCCATTCTCACGACGTGCCCAAGCCAACGTAGACGGCGCTGTTTCAATATTGTATACATGCTGAAAATTCCAGCTCGTTCTAGGACTACTCTATTTGGAACTTTGTCCTGCCAGGTGATACCAAAAATGCGTCGGAGACAACGCACATGGAAGGTGTTCAGCTTCCTCTCCTGCCGTGCACAAAGGGTCCAGGACTCGCTGCAGTATAGGAGTGTGCTCAGGACACAGGCTCTATAGACCTGGATTTTGGTGTATGCCGTCAACTTCTTGTTAAGCCATACTCTCTTTGTGAGTCTAGAGAACATGGTAGCTGCTTTCCCAATGCGTTTATCCAGCTCGACATCTAAGGAGAGAGTGTCAGAGATTGTTGAGCCAAGGTACACAAATTCATGAACAACCTCCAGTTCTTGCATGGAGATAGTAATAGAGGGAGGTGAGTCCACGCCCTGGCACATGACTTGTGTTTTCTTCAGGCTGATAGTTAGTCCAAAGTCTTGGCAGGCCTTGCTAAAATGATTTATGAGTTGTTGGAGGTCTTCAGCAGAGTGGGCAACAATGGCTGCATCATCAGCAAAGAGGAAGTCCCGCATACATTTCATTTGGACTTTGGTCTTCGCTCTCAATCTAGTGAGATTAAAAAGCTTTCCATCTGATCTAGTCCGGAGATAGACACCTTCTGTTGCAGTTCCAAAGGCCTGCTTCAGCATGACAGCAAAGAAGATCCCAAACAGGGTTGGCGCAAGGACACAGCCTTGTTTTACTCCGCTTCGGATGTCAAAGGGATCTGATGTTGAGCCATCAAAAACTACAGTGCCCTTCATTTCCTCATGAAAGGACCTGATGATATTAAGGAGTTGAGGTGGACATCCAATCTTGGGAAGTATTTTAAAAAGTCCGTCCCTGCTAACCAAGTCAAAGGCCTTTGTGAGATCTATGAAGGCCACAAAGAGTGGCTGTTGTTGTTCCCTGCATTTCTCCTGCAGCTGTCGGAGGGAGAATACCATGTCAGTGGTGGATCTGTTAGCTCGAAAACCACACTGTGATTCTGGATACACTCTGTCTGCAAGCACCTGAAGTCTCTTCAGCACAACACGGGCCAGCAGCTTCCCTACAACACTGAGAAGAGAGATACCACGGTAGTTATTGCAGTCGCCCCTGTCGCCTTTGTTCTTATACAATGTGACGATGTTTGCGTCCTTCATGTCCTGTGGTACTCCACCTTCTCTCCAGCAAAGAGAAAAGAGTTCATACAGCTCAGTGGTGATGATCTCTTTACAACACTTCAAAACTTCAACGGGGATGTTGTCCTTTCCAGGTGCCTTGCCAGAGGCAAGGGAATCCAAGGCTGCTTTTATTTCTGCTAAGGTTGGTTCACTGTCCAGCTCTTCCAAGAGAGGCAGGCACTCAATGTTATTTAGTGCCTCTTCCGTTACTACATTCTCTTTAGAATATAGCTCAGAGTAGTGCTGTACCCAGCGTTCCATCTGCTGTGCTCGATCCTGGATGATCACGCCTGTAGTAGACTTCAAGGGAGCAGATTTCTTCTGTATTGGACCTAAAGCCTGCTTGATACCATCATACATTCCCTTGATGTTACCTGTGTCTGCTGCTATCTGTATCTGAGAGCAGAGCTGAAGCCAATAATCATTGGAACATCTCCTGGCAGTCTGTTGGACTTGGCTACGAGCAGCTCGAAGAGCCTGCAAGTTGTACTCACTAGGACAGGCTTTGTATGCTGCTAGAGCTCTCCTCTTATCCTCGATGGCTGGAATCAGCTCCTCCGAATGGGCTTCGAACCAGTCAGCCGTCTTTTTGGTCTTCTTGCCAAATGTGGACAAGGCAGTGTTATAAACAGCGTTCTTGAAGTGTTCCCATCGTTCAGGTGCATTCGCATCAGCCGGGCCTGGAAGGGTTTCCTGAAGCGCTTGGGCAAATTCCTCCACTTTTCTTTGATTGCGAATCTTGTTGATATCTATACGTGGTTTTCCTTCCTTTTTAGTGTGATACAATCTCTTTGTTTGTAGTTTTATTCTGCTACACACCAGGGAATGATCAGTGTCACAATCAGCACTCTGGTAACTGCGTGTGATCGTAATACTAGATAAGCTAGAACGTCTAGTGAGGATCAAATCAAGCTGATGCCAATGCTTTGATCTTGGATGTCTCCAGGAAACTCTGTGTTGCAGCTTCGTATTAAAGAATGTGTTGGTGACACAAAGACCATAATAACAGCAAAACTCCAGCAAACGTTGGCCATTTTCATTCATCTTCCCAATGCCAAAACGGCCTAGACAGGTGGGCTTTATGATGTTTTCGCTTAACGGCAATTTTCCCGGAACAGATTATCGTCGTTAAGCGAGGCACCACTGTACATTCCCTTTCCCCCTAGTGGCCAATTCTGATATTACACCTTGGAAGTAGTTGAAAAAAAAAACTTCCAAAGTGAAACCAATAAATGCTTGTCTTGATACTTGAGAGTTGATGAGAAAATGACAATTAAACTTGAAAAATTCCTGCCAAAAGGCTTTTTTAAAAAAACGTTTGAAGGTGACTAGGTATAACAGTGTAACTAAAATGTAGCAAGTCACTGCATGTCTCCTCTGGAGTCATGTAGGATTCCCTCCCATGCCTTGGGGAGATAGTTGGGTGACAGGAAGGCAAATAGGAAATAAACGGAAGTAAACAAAAGGAAGCAGCCCCAAGATTGTGTTTGTGAAGGATGGCTGTCTGTTTAGCACCGCTTTCCTTAAGCCAATATTTCTGGGCAGGGTACACTCCAGTTCCCACCATCCCCTGCCAGCATGGATGGGTCTGATAGTAGTTGTAATCTCAGCCTCCCTAGAAGGGACAAGCTGGGAGAAGACTGGTTTAACTTGATTTTCGAAGAAGGCAGTGTTGTTGGCACATCCCGTCCTGCCCCGTCAGATCTTGGCAAAGTTACTTTTTACGGCCTGAAGGTCTCAGAACACTTAGCCAGCAACGCCGTGGCTGGGGGATTCTGGGAATTGGAGTCCACATGCTGGGCGGTACATTCCTACCATCGCATGTGATGGACTGATTAAGCTGCTCTCTAGATGCTCTTCTCGGTCAGAGAAAGGTCTTTCCCGTCACCTCGACTCTGGTTCTAACTGGCAATCAAACTGGGATGATTTTGCATGTACCAGCCGGCCATCGTCCCTCTGGGAACTCCCCCCTCCCCCAGGCATGGAGTGTTAGAGCCCCATGTTGTACCCTAAACAGCCACCCAAATGGTCAGCCCACCTTTAAGGTTGCAATTACTCTCAAGGAGCCATCCTCCCTGTGCCCAGACGGGCATAATTCATTGGGAATGCAGGATGCCGTCCTTGCAGGGGGGGGGGCAGGAAGAGAAGTCTTGATGTCTGAAAGGAAGGTCTGTGTTCCAGAAAGAAGGATCTGTCTCTCTCTCTCTTCCCCCCTGCCCCACAAGACCCCGGAAGCTCTGCCTTTCTGCAGTGGGGTCATGGGGGTGCTTAGGCTGGCGTCCGGCCTCAGCCTTTTACCAGCCTCTGCTCTGCCCTGCCTCTGGCGCTCGGCGGTTTTCTCTTTTTAGCTGGCTTCCACCTGAGCTCCTTCTTCGCCTCGCACACAAGACACCCACCCGGTCTGTCATTCCATCCGTCTCCCACCCGCTCGTATTTATAGCTTCCAAACAGGTTGCGATTCTAGCCTCGGCTTCAGCGTTCTCCAAATGTTACACGGCTTTGCCATGCGTTGTGCGCGTTTGAGGGTGTGGGCGAGAACCTCGGGGAGAGGCCCCCCGTGCCTCTCCGGGATCCTGATTCATCTCCAAACTGGGAACAACCCACGGATCCCAATTTCAGCTCTTCCTTCTCAAAGGGCAGGTAAAAAAGCAGCAAGGAGGAGATTTGGAAGGGTGCCAAGGCCCGGTTTGAGAAGCTAGCCGTCTAAAGAGTTTTTGTGCATGCTCAGAAACACAGTTTCTGCACCCCCACCCCATCTCGCAGGATGGCGTGTTCCACCGCCAAACAACTCTTACCAATTACTCCGTGGAGCCGCAACTCACAGGGTCTGAGTGCTCAGGATTTCTGAGTAGCAGGAGCAGTACGTATCATCTTCCCACCCCTTTCAGGCCTGTGTCTTCCCTTGGAATTTAGCTGTGATCCTCATACAAACCTGGAAGTAGGATTTTTCACTAGCTCTACAAAAGACCAATGAGAGCCTGTTGGTCTGTTGATCTGCCTTGACCTACGTAGCTGCCTGCATCTCCTAGGGCCCTGACTTTGGGAAGTACCAGGATATGTGCCTATGTTGTTGTTTAGTCGTTTAGTCATGTCTGACTCTTTGTGACCCCATGGACCAGAGCACGCCAGGCCCTCCTATCTTCCACTGCCTCCCGCAGTTGGGTCCAATTCATGTTGGTCACTTCGATGACCCTGTCCAACCATCTAATCATCCTCTGTCATCCCCTTCTCCTCTTGCCTTCACATTTTCCCAACATCAGGGTCTTTTTCCATGGACTCTTTTCTCATGAGATGGCCAAAGGATTGGAGCCTCAGCTTCAGGATCTGTCCTTCCAGGGAGCACTCAGGGTTGATTTCCTTCAAAATGGATAGGTTGGATCTCCTTGCAGTCCAGGGGACTCTCAAGAGTCTCCTCCAGCGCCACAATTCAAAAGCATCCATTTTTCGGCTGTTCAGCCTTCTTTATGGTCCACCTCTCGCTTCCATACATTGCTGCAGGAAAAACCATAGCTTTGACGATGCGGACCTTTGTCTCCACTTTTGAAGATGCTGTCTAGGTTTGTCATCACTTTCCTCCCAAGAAGCAGGTGTCTTTTAATTTTGCGGCTATACATATGTGCCTATACATATATGTATGTATATGTATATGTACATATGTATATGCCTATATATGTATAGGCACATATACTTCCTTATTTCTGTACCACTGGGCCTGAGGACGTTTCACATTCTGTTTAGCCAGAATCTCCTCTGCCGTCTGCTCTCTGGCTAGTCTGACCCTCTGGACCAAGAGGAGACCAATATCATGTTCTACAGGCAGGGCTGGGGAAGAGGCTTTACGCCAAGATCTGTATCACTTTCCCCCCCCCCCCCCAATCTGGATGTGCTCTCCTCTCCCCCTTTGGCTTCCCACCATCCCCTCCCTGTGTCCTTCTGGCAGCGAGATCCTAGGGAGAAATGGATGACCCCCGAGGGAAGGAGGGCTGCCCCCAGGAAACCTCCTGTGGCCGTCCAGTGGGAACTGTGGCCCTCATCCCCCTTCTGCCCAGCTCAGAGGGGGGCGAAATCATGGCGCTTGGGGTGTCTTTGTGCCTGTGGCCGGCAGGTGGGCAGCCTGCCTCTGTCGGCTGGGCTTCCCGTGTCCCCCCTCTGGAAATGACCAATCCTTGTCTTCTCGGGTGGCATCGGCGTCATTTCTTTTGAAGAGTGCCAGGTCAGGAAACAGCCTCTTGGTCACAACTCCGGGGTCTGTTTGCAGATGTTTGGCTTGGCCCTGCAGCCATCCAGCCAAGGCTGGGGCCATCTCCTCGTGTCCGGCCAGGGCTTTGAAGCCCAGCTAACTCTCAAGACCCCAGACTTTGTCTCCAAGCCGACCCTTCGGAAATATAAAACAGCAGAGCGCTCCTCCCCAACTCACCCATGTCGTTTCCCAGATGTCACACCCACCCCCTCCTGCTGGGTTTGCCGCACCCAGAGAGATCTTGAATGGACCAACGCTGTCCTGCAGGGTAGGGCTCTCGGATTCCTCTGCCCCGGCTTGTTTGTGGGTTGGGGATGCCATTTGCCTCCCTCCCTCCCCCAAGGAGCAGGATCCTGGCCATTAAAAAAAGGGGGGAGGGCAGAGAATTGCAAAGGGGAGTAGGATCAAGGGTGGATTAGTGGCTTGTGTGTGTGTGTGTTCATCTTCCCTGCGTGATCCGGCAGGTGTCGACAGATGAAGTTCAGCAAAGCGAGGACTTCTCCCCATCAGCTCCCAAATCAGGTACAGACCTGCGTAGTTGTAGTTTTATAAAAGGGAGTCGCCGTGTTAAGTGTGTGAAGCAAAATAAATTTGAAAAAAAAGTTGTTTACAAGAAAAAAACGTGGTAGCACCTTAAGGACTTAACTTTTATAATTTTTTTTTAAAAAATGTGACTTTACATTTAAAAATATTAAAGTTAGTCTTTGAGGTACCACCCTATTTTTGTCCTTTTTTTGTTTACTTGAATTTTTATTTTGTGTCCACCTATAGGACACCTATATAGACGAGCAGGTGAGCTGGGCTTCCGCCCCCTCCTCCTTTTGGATCAAAATTCAAGTGTCAAGTGAGATTAGCGTGTACCCGGGTTATTGGGTCCCATTTAAAAACGATCTCTTTCCAAGCGCTTCCGTTTTTTTTTCCTTTGCCACTGTGAGGTCCGTATGTTGAGAGGGTCAAGATTTCAGTTCAGGGTCGAAGGAGTAGGAAATCGGGGCATCTTCCTGGGGCATCTTCCTTTGCCCCAGATGCAATCTCTGGCCCTACTGGTTATGACCGACACTTCATTGGGTAAAAACACAGCCGACCAGCCATATCCTGGGTCATGACACGTGTTGGCATGTCTTGGTTTTTATTTTTTAATTTTATTTTTTGCAGGAATCCTGGCAGGGAGGTAGGGAAATGTTTTAGCCCAGGCAACGTGGTAGGGGCCGCGACCTGAACACAGCACCGAAGGCCACAAGGTGGGCAAGTGCGATAAGGTCGGGCGCCGTCACTGCAGAGCGAGCCACTTCTTGTAGGCGCTGGCTAGGTTGGCTGGCAAGCTATCATCTCAGCCTGGGCTTGAACCGTAGGATTGCTCTTTTCAGGGGGCGACTCCAGGACCCTTGATGGAGCCATAACCTCTGAACATGTGCAAAGTGGGCAATACCACAAACGGAACTCTTTGCTGGGTGTTGTCCTATCAGACAGGTATACTCTCTTTTGCTTGGTGAATATTTCTGCTGGAACCTGGAAGCCTGCCCTCTTTGTACCTTTTTAGTGGTCTAGGGCAGTGGTCCCCAGCCTTGGGCCTCCAGATGTTTTTGGACTACAACTCCCAGAAGCCTTCACACCACCTCTGCTGGCTAGGATTTCTGGGAGTTGAAGTCCAAGAACATCTGGAGGACCAAGGTTGAGGACCACAGTGGTCTAGGGAAAGGTATTATCCAAACCATGCCTCTCCCCCCCCCAATTGTAATCACAAGCTGATAACCTCTGAGCACAGGCAGAGCGATTTTTCTACTGTAGCCATACACCGGCAGTCTGTGAGCATAGGGGGGGACCTTATATTACACCCCTGCTTGTACCGGAGAGTCAAGACTCGTCTGTGAAGCTGCCGCCTTCCAGGCACACCTGGATTCTCTGCTTTCTTTCGAACTCAAGTCCTTGATTCTTGACACACACACCCCAGTCCTGCTGGCGGCGATGCCAAGATCCTCCAAGTTCAGCTTGGCTGGGCTTTTCTGCCGGAGGGGGCATTTGGTTTCCTTCCTGGCTGGGCTTCCCGTTTGCAGGAGTGCCGTCGGTGCAGAGGGCCAAAACTGAGCGGGGCAGAGAGCAGCAATCGGAACCAGAATCACGTTTGGGGAAGATCGCCGAGTGCCAGGATGACAAAAATTAGCATCGCCTGGTTTCTGTCTTTGGGGTCAGGACGGCCCCACGAGCTGCAGAGGGCAGAGTTAAGGGGTTACGTGGGCACGGCCTCCCGCTTCACTGTTTTGTCTTGGAGGGGGGGGCAGTGTCCTGTAGCCGCTAGACTGGCTGACTCAGATGTTGGGAGGCCCGGGTTCAGATCCTCCCTGCACTTGCCTTTGGAGCAGTCGTCCTCCCTCGACCTGACCTACCTCGCAAGACTGTTGTGCGGCTCAAATGGGCAGGAGAAGAGCTGGGGAGGAAACTAAGGATAGAAATGGAACAAAAAAAAAGAGGTCTGGGAAGCCATCCAGAAACAATTCAAGAGGGGCGAGCTGATCCCTCCCTCCCTCCCCCTCCCGCGCAACAACTGCATGTTGAATTACCCTGTAACCCATCATCTTTTATGCCCCTTGGTTTCCAGACTGAAAATGAAATGTCTGGAAACAATTATAGGGGAGGGGGGAGCAGCCACCCCCCCCCCCCGTAAGGCGGGAAGAGGAGAGGTAAACGCCGCCGTCTCTCCGAACAGCCCCTGTTCGCCAGGCGCGTACACGCGTACACTCACCTGCATCCCCACGAGCACACGGTCCCCTTAGCGCGATTCCTTGGCCAGACCCCTACGCGTCTGTAAATGCGGGCGAGTCCAGAAGGCATCGGGGCGGGGGGGGGGGAGCGCCTCTGAACCTGGGCATCCCTGGGATGCGGGAGGAAGTCTTACAGTCAACACTTAGACTGTGTATATATATATATATATGGAGATAGAGAGAGATTCGCTTGCGGGGGGGGGGGCTCTTACTAGGGATCCTGATCTCAAACCCCCCCCCCCGTTCTCGTCTGCCTCCTCCTTCCTTTTAAAGGGGGAACCCAGGAGGGGGGGCAGGCTCGGTGCCGGAAGGTGCGCGCCGGGAGAGAGGCCGTGGCAGCGAGGGGGGGGGGGCGGCGGCGCGCATTTGTTTCCCGTTCGGGGCGGGGGGGGGGGGCGCTCCCCGGCCGGCGATTGGGCGCCGGCTCCCGCCCCTCCCTCTTTCTCCTCCCTCCGCCGACCCTCCCCTCCCTCCCTCCCTCTCCCTCTCCCCCCCCCCCTCCGCGCCCCAGCCTTCCCTCCGCTCTGCAGCAGAGACGCGCCGCGGAGCCGAGCGAGGCTTCCTTCCCCCCCCCCCCCCGCCCCGCGCGCCCGCCCGCCCGCCGCCTTCTCCGGTGCTGGGAAAGGGGACGGATCGCATCGCGGCTGCTCGGCTCGGGTGGGGACGGAGATCGGGCGCCCACCCCCCACCCCCCCACGGATTACAGGCCACCCCTTCCCTGCTGATTTTCCGTCTCCTCCGGAGCGTCCCTATTTTTTTCCCCCCTCCATCCATTCCTGCTCTCCCTCTCTTCCCCCCCCCCCGATTTCCCGGTCCATTTCGCCCTTTTTTGCCCCCCCTCCCGCGCCAAGGATGCCCGGCCCGGCGCCGTAGGACCCTCGCTTTCCCTCCCTCCCTCCGCTCTCCTTTCTCGCCTCCTCCCCTCCCCGGCCATCCATCTCTCGCCTTCCTCCTCCTCCTCCTCCTCTTCCTCCTCTTCTTCTTCCCCCCCCCCGCCAGTCCTGGATGCTGCCTCTTTCTCCGGCCTCGCCTCCTCCTCGGCCGCCGCCGCCGCCGCCGCTTTCTCCTTCGCGGGTCCTCTTTCCCCCCCTCGGCGGTGGAGCGGGGGGCTCCTGATGGCCGCCGGGCCGGGGGGGGCGGCCGTGAGCGAGCGCAGGCGGGAGGGGGCCAGCCCAGCCCAGCCCCGTTGCCCGGCCTTGGTTTCCCCTCTGGAATTTCGAGCGCCGGAGCTGCCTGGAGACGCCTGATCCGCTTTTTCTTGCGGGGGGGGGGGGAAGGGAATCCCCCCCCATTTTGGGGGGGCGACTGGATTTGCCTCGTTCGTTTGCCGGGTGCGCGCCTTCCCCCCCCCCCGCTCCTCTCGGGCCCCTCCCGTGCCCTCCGGGGACCGTCGGCGGGGCATGGGCGCCCCCTCGTCCGCCTCCTCCTCCGCCGCCCCCGGGATCTGAGGCGGGGAGGGGGGGGCCTCCAGCCGGGGCGGCAGCGCCCTCCGCGGGGCCCCGCACGGCCGGCGCCATGGCTCCCCCCGGGCCGCGGCGGGCCCCCGGTGGCGAGGCGTCGGCGTCGGGGCCGGGGCTGCTGGCGCTGCTGCTGGGGCTGCTGCTCGGGGCGGCCGGGCCGGGGCCGGGCCCGGCGGGGGCGGCGCGCGTCTCGTCCAGCCTCAGCACCACCCACCACGTGCACCACTTCCACAATAAGCACGGGACGGTGCCCATCGCCATCAACCGCACGCCCTTCCTCACCCGCGGCGGGCACGGTAAGTCCGGCGGGCGCCTGCCTGGGGAGGCGGGGGTCTTTGGGCTGGGGCTCGGCTGGGCTTCGCATGGAAGGGGGGGGAGGCGCTCGGCCCCTGCCCTGGGGGGGAGGAGGACGACGAGGGGGGGCTTTTCCTTTCTCCCTCCCTCCCTCTCCGCGCGCCCCCCGCCTCTCCACGTGCGCAAAAGGGGCCGCCGCCGCCGCCTCCCCCGTGCGCCTCCCGGAAGAGGGACAGCGTGGCCGGCGGTGGGCACAAAGAGGGCAGCGTGGGAGGAGGGTGGGGGCCGGGAGACCGAGGACCCCCCGCCCTCTCTCCCCCCCTCGGCTTCCACCTGCCTTCCCTCTTGGTCCCCCTCGAGACCCTCGAGGGGTCTCCTTGCGCTGCCGTTGCGCCTCCTTCCCGGGCATCGTCGCCGCCGCCTCTGCTGGCTTTAGGGTGGAAACCCCGACGGAGCCAAGGGGGAGACGGAGGCCGGGGGTGGGGGGCTGGTGGAAGTGGGGTGGTTCCGGAGCTAGAGGAGAGACCCCCCCCCTCAATTGCCCTCTCGGTTCCTTTGTCGTGGGCGACCCCAGAGTTTTGCCCCCCCCAGTGCCAGGGAGCATAGATCCCCCCCCCCCGGGGCGCGCTTTCCATCGCATCCCCTCCCTGCCTCCCTCTCCTCCACCCCGGATCGTGGGCCTTCTTCAGGAATCCGGGGAGGGGGGCAGCTTGGGATCTCTGCCACCTGAGGAGGGGATGCCAGTGGGTGCTGGAGAGCTCTGGAAGTGTGTGTTTTTCTTGGGGGGGGCATGCATGCATTTTGGAAAGTGGGGATGAAGGGGGCAGGTGTGGCAGAAATGAGGGAGCGACGGGGGGGGGGAGGCTTTCTATAGCCGGTGGCAAAGCTGGCTTCAGGCCAGGCCTCCGCTCCCCTGCTGAAGCCTCTGGGGTTGTGAGGTGGGACACCATCAGGCTGTCGAGCCCCTC
Source organism: Pogona vitticeps (assembly GCF_051106095.1). NCBI lineage: Eukaryota > Metazoa > Chordata > Lepidosauria > Squamata > Agamidae > Pogona > Pogona vitticeps. The sequence continues at coordinate 10,835,906 of NC_135797.1, forward strand.
CTGGTCATGTTAACACACCCTGCCCCTGGGCGTGTCAAGAGTGCCTTTCTCTCCGCTGAGCCCCCCTGTTGCCCTTGTGTTCCTGGACCCCAGAGAAGGTGCGCAAGCCTTCCAGGTGCCCATCGCTTCCTGCGGGGGGGGGTTGTGCCTCCTTCCTCTGGGGGTCTCCTCCCCTTTTCCCCTCCCATACCTGGGCTAAAGTAGGTAGCATCCCCTTCTCTCCCTCCATCTCTCTCTCTCTCTCTCCCAGGCATTATGTAACAGCCAGGCCTCCCCAGCAACCGAATTGGTGCTCACTTGTCTCCCCTCACAACATGCTCCCCGCCTGTGGATGTGTTTGATCGTTTTTTTGCAGGAGCGGGCAGGGAGGATGGGCTGACCTCCATCCCTTCCAGTCCCTCCTCCCTCGGTGCACCTGGCCTAGCTGGTCTGAATCCCGTCTCTGATGGGCTTCTGCCTGGTTTTGTGCCATTCCTCGGCCAACTCTGGTGTGCGTTTCTCAGAGGATGCTTGAACTGGAAGGAAAACACTACGCGCATGTGTCTGTGCATGTGTTGAAAGATGCAGACAGATATGGCTTGGATTCCTTTCTGGTAAGAAAGGTTGAAAGTCAGGAACAAATTGTTCATTTCTGAGGTTCAGCTGCTCCTCGCATGTTTTTCCCATTCAGGTGCAGCGCAATGTAATGCTCACCCGCACAGCTCCTGTTCCTTATGCTCTTTCTGCCCTGGCGCACATCTCCGGGCTTTATTGGTCTGTGGGGACCTGGGAGACGAAGGATGGCCGTGGGGGTTGGCGTGGCGGAGGACTGGTGCGCTCTGTGGGTGCGTTGTGCACTCGCCAGGGAGATGATGGCGTTGCGTGTCCCCCTGGATGTGGTTGCACAGAACGGAGGGTTTGTTGTGCGACTGTTTTATTAGGGCACTGCTAGATGTAGGAGTGGTGGGGAATTTCAGTAGACGAGTTGAGCAGATTGATGTGGGAACGAGGAATTCATTGTGCATGTATTGGTGTTCATGGATGCTCCACAAATATTGAAAGTATAGAAGTGGAGTGGAGAGGCTGCTTGTTTTCTTCTGTGTGTCTATGTGCGTGTGTCACACACACACAGAAAGAGAGAGAGAGAGAGAGAGATTGTTTCAGTAAAGGCCCTTCTGAAAGTTCAAGCAGTGGTGGGTTCAGGAAAACACCTGAGGCTCTGAATTGTTCGCAAGCCGGTGGTTTGCACCCAGCCTTCTGACATGTTATAGAAGAGATACGAGATGGCATCTCTTTCCCCCACCTGGCATATTCTGTTTTTCAAAGGCAGGGGTGGGCATTGTGTGGGGCTGCATTGTGGCCAATCACCCCTGAACAAACAAACAAACACACACACACACACACACACACACACACACACACACACACACACACACACCTTTGTCCTGTGAAGTTGTTGGGGGCCCAAGTCTTGCCCATTTAGCCTAGGAGGTGGCCAAGCTTTGGGAGAGATTCACACATTGATTTGCTTTGGATCTCGAAGCGAGGAACTGATTGCCTAGGAGTGGCATGATTCTTTCTCTCTTTGTTTTTTATTTATTAATTACATTTACCTCCCCCTTTTCTTCACTGAGCTCAAGGTGGCATCATTAGTACTTCTCCTTTCCTCCTCTTTGTCTCCATAACAAACCTTTGAGGTTGGCCGGTTTGAAGGAGATTGACTAGACCCAGGAAGTGCCTTCGTCTGTAATGGGACCTGTTTTTTTTAAAGTTCCAGCTGAGCCACCTAAACCATCACACAATATGTCCGTGTTGTGCTAGGTTGCCTACTATTATGGGCTGCCTGCCCTGCCGATAGTGCTGTGTGAAACAAAACAACCAGGTGGTTAGTGGTACCTGGAGGGTTGACACATCCCTTGTGTTGAAATAAACATTTTGCGTTTTTTAGGCACTTACTAGACTCTTTTACTGCAGGAGAGCATCTCTAGACTTTTGGTGAGCAATGTTCCCTCTTGTTTTCATTTGCTTTAGAAAGCTCACAACCAGGAGAGGAGGGCGCCTCCCCCAAATTCAGCTTTGTCAGGCCCCTCTTAGTCCATAATCTACCCCCACAATTTCACTTCTAAATGAGTTCAGCTTCTTGTGGGAAACTGAGATACAGTGGGGTCTCGACTTATGAACGGCTCGACATACGAACATTTCGACTTACGAACCGCTCTCATAGGAATATATGGACTCGACTTACGAACTTAGATTCGAGTTACGAACTCTTTTTTTCTCTTTTTTTAAAAGCTAAGTCATTTTAGGTTAAAAGGAAAAAAGAAAAAATATCCCCCTCTAGTGGCAGAAGGCGGAATAGCAGCTTCCCATTAGTTTCTATGGCCAGAAAAGAGCAGATACGGATCAAATGGTTTTCAATGCATTCCTATGGGAAATGCAGATTCGACTTAAGAACTTTTCGACCTGAGAACTGCCTTCCAATACGGATTAAGTTTGTAAGTCGAGACCCCAATGTAGCCTTACAGATAACTCCAGAGGAATTCTGAAGTCATTGGCGAGTTATTTTGACTATTGGGATGTGTTTCCCATGATCCTGCTGGCAGTCTCCCTAAACTGAATCTGTTTCATTACTTAGATCTGCCTTTCCCATTTTGGAGCCTCTAAATCGGATCTCAGCAACCCCGGGCACCAAGGTTAATAAAGGAACTTCAAGTTCAGCTTGTCTCGAGTGTCGCAGGTTTTAAATGATGGCGCCAACATTATAGTCGGCCACGTGGGAGGTTGCGCCTCAGTGTGAACCTGTAAGCTGGACCAGTCCCCATCAAAACACACTGTTCAGTCCCAAAGTTTGTAAAATGAGTTTCCCCCCCAAAAAAATTGGGGTGAGGGTTTCCCTGGACTTGCTTCCGCTTCAGAATGGGTCATTATTTCAAAGAAGGGTTCCCACCCCAGTGGCTTTGCTCCCTTCCTGTTTTGGGGCCCCACACTTCCTAGAAGCTGTTCCCATTGGTCAGGGGAATCTGGGCGTTGTAGTCCAGAATGTTGGTAAGTCACCGAGCTACTTCTCCAGCAAGGTATAGACGTTTATCTATGTGATACGTACTGTTTGCTAACTTTTCTGTTTACGTGGTTGTTGTTATTACGGCGTGCCGAGGCTTGGACGGTGCCAGCTTTTTCGGCTGCGCACAATTTGTATCACATCTCACTGTGATTGTGTTGAGTTGAGAAGACCACTTGCTGCGCATTTGTGGTGTTCCGTATGTTTGCCTGAGAGTTGCTTTGTGTGCGGTTTGCCGTGTGAGTTGCAGGCAGAGCGACCCTAGGAGCTAGCTTTTTGTGTGTGCTAAGGCCCCGCAAGTGTGCAGACAGGATCAAACCCTTGAAGCCTCTTGCGAACTATTCTTAGGGGTGGCTGGGCAGAACCACGGATTAAAAATAAGCAGCGCAGGTTGTTGCCGTATTCTGAGTGAGAGACTCTTGGTCCATACTGCCCAATATTGCTAACGCTGACTGGCAGTTGTAGCTGTGTCAGGTTGCAGGTAGGATGTTTCTCTTTCCTTTGTGGAAATGCCCCCAAACTGAACCTGGGAGCTTTCAGCACACCAAGCTGGTGCTCCACCATGGAGCCAAGAACCCTCTCAGATGCAGAAGAGGTGAGAAACCTTTGATCAGGTGTCTGTGGACAGTCACTCGCTCATTCCTTGTTCATTGCCCATGCGGCTGGAGTTTTTGAGAGCTGGAGTCCAAAAGATTTGGAGGGTCCCATTTGACTGCCATTTGTAGTTCTTCTTCGTGGAACACCCATTGTGTCACTTCCCAGAGGACCGCGTGGAAGAACCACCGTTGCTAGTCAATAACCTGTCCATAGTCAACCAGGTGGGCATCCATCCTAAACCTACTTAAATAGTTCCCACTCGATTTTCAGAAGTCATTGGGGCTCCGTTTTGGTTGCAAACATTCTCCCTGCTCTTTCACCTGAGATAACTGAGAATTCACTGCCGGGAAAGTGTGCATCACCAACGTCATTGTTATTAGAACGGTGTTTGTATCAGCGCTGTCCCTCCAAGGGACTCAGGTAAGCCAATAGGAGTCTCTGGCTCCTATTTTGCCTCCACAACCAACCTCTGGGGTAGACGGCCAAAGAGAGCCCAAAAATAGACCAAGGTCAACCAGCAACTGTGGTGGCCAAAGGGAGGATTCAAATTCGGGTCCTGAGCTGGACTTGGGACATGCTACAAATTCTCCGTGGGTTGTGTGTCTTCTTCTTCTTCTTCTTCTTCTTCTTCTTCTTCTTCTTCTTCTTCTTCTTCTTCTTCTTCTTCTTCTTCTTCTTATTATTATTATTATTATTATTATTATTATTATTATTATTATTATTATTATTAATCTCTTTTAAGATTGCGGAATAAGCATTGTCTCCTGAGCTTTTCTCCGATAAAGTGTCTTGTGTGCGTAGAAGAGTTTTTCTGCAGAGCCGTCCAGAAAAAATCCTGCTGTCCTCCCGACGGACAGAGACCTTTCCCATTCCTTTCCTTAACTCTTCATTTTAGGCTGCCCGACCAAGACATTCTTTTTTCCTTCATTAGCTAATGAGGCTTTTCTGGGCCAAGTTGAAGGGCCTTCCAGCTGGCACAACCAGTTGGTTTTCTTCTTCTTCTTCTTCAATGGATTTATACGTATATCGGTTACATTCCAATCTCACCTTTTCCCCCGCTAAACTCAAAAAGATTTTCTCTTCCCGATTTTCTCAGCAATTCTGTGAGATGGGCCAAGGAGAGCGAGGGATTGTTCTAAGATCACTTGGGTGGTGTTTGTGGGGTTTTTTTGTAAGCTCAGTAGGGTGACTTGATTCTGAATCTCTGGGGCCCCCAAAATCGATACGCCACACTGTCACTCCAAAGGGAGGAATCGGGAGCCATGGCCGCGTGGCCAGTCCTGGCACGTCGGTTCTTGGAAGTGCCGGGCGGGAACTTGTGAATTCTACCTGAGTTGAGTTGGTTGGGGAAGAACAAGGCCAGAGAGGTAAACAAAAGAGCCCATAGATTAGCGCAGTGGTCCCCAAACCTTGGTCCTCCAGGTGTTCTTGGACTACAGCTCCCAGAAGCCTTCACCACTACCTCTGCTGGCCAGGATTTTGGGGAGTTGTAGTCCAAGAACATCTGGAGGCCCCAAGGTTGGGGACCGCTAGGTTAGTGGTTGGGCTGGGCCCCGGAAGATCTGGGTTCAAGTGTTCTCTGTACCAAGAAGCTCACGGGACGGCCTCGAGCGAGTCGCTCTTGCTTTTATCTTGATCTACCGTGAAGGGTCAGTGCGAGGGGGGAGTTGAACCTCCTACATTGTGATGAGCTAACAAGGGGGGGGGGGGGGAAGGCAGTATGTAACTGTAGCTGATAATAATGATAAATAAGAAGCCTGGAGTTGTGGCAGGGTGGGGGGGAGAGACTCCCCACCTTGTTTGGGGAGAGGATGTAGGGGAAGCCTCGCGGGAAAGCATCATGCCTCCTAAAGCCAATCCTGGGAGGCAGTTTTAACTTGGGGGAGATCGAAGGAGGTCCGAAGCCCCAGTGGCCAGTTTGCTCTGTGGTGTGGGAGGGGGGACATTTGGCTAGTGGAAAGCTGCGGTGGTCTAACAGACTTTTTAAGAGGTGAGTTCATGGGGAACCGGGTCCATTAAGGCCCATTAACCCCCACACAGTAGAAAGGAGACCCCCCCTTCCTGCGTGGTCTCCCTCCGGACACCAGGTGCCTTGCTCAAGGCAAGGGGCAAGCGGTTATTTAGCTGCTGGGAGCATCTAGGCGGCCTCGTTTGGAGGCAGGACCCTGGGCTGGTAGGCCTTCCCTTCTTCCTTCGCCTAGGGTTAAACCAGTCCCCCTTGTTGACCTGCTCTTTGTCCGGCCCTGGACAAGTCCAAATGGAGCAGAGCTCCTGGTGCGGCAGCGACAGGCATTTTTCATCCCACACATCTGGAGAGAGAGGTTGACACCAACCTTCCAGATTCTACACACACGTCTCCGCTTCTGGACCACGTTTAAGGGGTTTCCCCTTTGAGCTTTGAGCTTTCCCCATGGAGCTTTCCACGGCCCAAAGCTTTGCATGCCCGGTGGATCCTATGATGATGGTCCCCTTTTCAAACACTCCACCCTGGTGCCTAGAAGGGACTCCCAAGGGACGTGAAGCAGTTATTCCTGGTCCTTTTGGGGGGGGGAACCTCCCCAGGCTGGGCTGAAATACTCTTTGTGCATTCATCTTCTGCCTTCGTGATGCCGCCAATATGAAGCATTTTATGAGATTTCACTTTAATGAGTGGGCGAAACAGGTACTTAAGTTGGTGTAAGACTTTGACTGGACTTTTTCCAGGGAGAGAGTACTCCAAAGTCATTTACCACTCCCTTCTTCTGGGGCCACCCTGGGATTGTGCAGCTGGCCCAAAGCCACCCAGGCTGGCTGTTAGGGGATGCACCGTGGGGGAATCCAGCTCCCAACATCTGACTCTGCAGCCAGATAACTAAACCACAGAGCTGTCCAGCTAGTTACAGATACGGTTTAATGGTAGCCTTTAAATGGCTACTGGGCAATTTGCTGCTGTTCTTGTTTTGCTGAGACCACGACCAACACCAAACTGCTACCGCTTAGAGCAGAAAACGCTGGGTTGGGGGGGGACATCGTATTTCCATGAATAAATAAGAAAAGGAGAAATGTGAATAACTATTTTCAGAAAGAGCAGAAGGCGGCAGTTTCCTGTCTCCATTTTCTTATATATCTGAGATTTTTTTCCCCCCCCAGAAATTTCCTTTAAAAAAAAAATAACTGGATTCATCCGCTTAGGTTTGGTGAGTTGTTCTCGAATCTTTGCCTCCGTACGGAATGAGGAGTGGACTTTCTAGACCCGGCCTTCCATGGTTGCTGGATTTTTCTGTCACGATGGGAGGCCCTTGGTTGCAGAAGAAGGAGTCCTCCTTCTTTCCCCTCAGTTCCTTGTGTCCTTGGTGCTGCCAGATCTTTCCAAGATGGGGGAAGAAACCCTCCTTTGAGGGAAGCTGAAGAAAGGAGGCCCAGCTGATCGGATCTGTCCAGGGTGCTGACGCAGCCACCGCCTGCTCCTCTTTCTCTTGTCCGATGGCGCACACGGGCCTCCGAGATGGGAAACCGGGAGCCTGTGTTTTGGTCTTGCCCACAGAACAGGGTTCCAGCGCTCCCAGTTTGCAGCCGGGGGAAATGGAGGTACGTGCCGAGCAGCGTCTCCTGACCAGGGAAGGCGGGTTGATCTAAGATTTCAGGTCTGCTGCTGCAGACTCAGCGGGGATTTGGGGGAGTTTGCGGCTGGAATATTTCTGTAGGCTCCCGTTTATTGGTTTTTTTTATTTTGAAGCAGGCAGCAGCCCCTTGCATCCGCGAGGTGCTTAGGTAACTGAAGCTCGGGGGGGGGGGCAGTCTGTGCCGAATCCTTCCAGCGCCTATTGGCCTCTGCAGTGGGAAATCATGGTTTATGTCAGAGATGTTCTTTTTACACTCGCATAGGCGGTTCCACCCTCCCCGCACACTCTTGCCTGGCCCCTCTGTGAGCCGATGATTCACCGCAAGCTGTTGATTATTCATGAGGTGCCGAATGCCCCCAAATCAGGGAAAGAGAACTTGAAATTAGGCCAGACCGACAACCTTTTGCTTGCCTGGGCTTTCCTCCCTCCTGTTCTTCGCCTCCTCTTTGTCCACTTCCCTTCCCTCCGCTACGGCCTCCTTCTACTTAGCCATCTTTATTGGTGTGTCGTCCTCATCCGTGGCACGCAGCCCCTGATCCCCCCCCCCATCTCTGCACTTCCCAGACCCCCACAAGAGAATGCCCACTTCCGGTTATAATCTCCCCACTGGATTCTTTCAATGCCATTTTTTTCTTAGCTGCCTGTAGCAACGGCTCTTTCAGCTCTGCAGCAAGCAGGTGCTGAAATGGCAGGATCTGCCTTTTCAGGAGGCCTGCTGGAGACACGCATGTGTGTGCGCGCATGCCTGTGTTTCTGCCTACTGTGACTTACAGCAGTGGTTCCCCAACCTTGGGCCTCCAGATGTTCTTGGACTTCAACTCCCAGAAATCCTGGCCAGCAGAGGTGATGGCAAAGGCTTCTGGGAGTTGTAGTCCAAGAACATCTGGAGGCCCAAAGTTGGGGACCACTGACAGGGAACAGGTTCAAAGGGAGGAGGTGCATCTCCTCAGCACCGGCATTTTGAGATTTATCCATCCCAGTTAGAGGTTCAGACCTCATGCCAGTTTTCCTCTCAATCTCAGGCCAATACAAAAGCGGAATTTGTGGATTGTGAAGTTTCTCAAAAACCTGTAGAAGTAAAATTGACTCTCTCTTTTTTTGCATTGCTCAATTTCAACAGCTGTTCCCAAAAGGTGGCATGGCGCGGTAGGCCTGCCTGTCAAACCGCTGTTAAAAATGTGGCAACAAAAATTATCGTCCATCCCTAATATAGACCATGTTTGAATCTTGCAGGCAAGAATGTAAAATTGCAAAAGCTTCCTCCGTGTTGGATGAAATTCCTAGGTTTTATCCTCTCTCTCTCTTCCTCTCTCTTAATATTTTGGCACTTTTGTGAACATTTGCATAATTTTTTTGCACGCAATGATGTTCTTGGAAGGCTCTCAGCGGAGCAGTAAAGTTGTACATGCAAATTGTTTTGCAAACACTGTAGCTGATGGTAAGATAGTATCTGGTTGTTTTGCTTTGCTTTTTGGCTCTTCCTTGCAGTAAATCCCCATTCCTCCCCCCCCCAAGTGTCTCAATATATCATAGAATCATAGAAAAGTGAAGTTGGAAGGGGGCTACAAGGCCATCCAGTCCAACCCCCCTGCACAATGCAGGAATACAATCAAAGCAGATCTGCCAAATGATGATCTAAGTTTCTCTTGAATGCCTCCAGGATTGGAGCGCTCACCAACTGCTGAGGTCACTGGTTCCACTGTCGTACTGCTCTAACAGTTAGGAAGGTTTTCCTGATATTCAAATGAAATCTGGCTTCCTTTAACTTGAGCCAATTGTTGTGTGTCCTGGACTTTGGGATGAGCAGAGAACAGATCCTGCCCCTCCTCTATATGGCAGCCTTTCAAATCTTTGAAAAGTGCTATCCTATCACCCCTCATGTAACCTTTTCTGTTGAGGGTACGAAAACCTGCCAGGGTTTCCCGATTCTTTTTTTTTTCATCCCCTTCCCCTGCAAGTGAGGAAACAACAGTTCAACCTTGGAAGGAGATTTGCAGATCTGGACAAATCCTGATTAAAAATGAATGGCGTTCTCGCCCGTCTCAAATTCTGCTTGAACAGGAAGGAAAAATCAGTTGTCGAACTTGCAAGGGAGAGGGGTGGGGGAGAGGGAGGTCAAGGGTGAGCCTGACCCCTTGCCCAGGGATGGCCGGCCCGGGGCGTTGAGAGCTCTCCCTTTTGGCTGGCGAGTCGTCCACCTTTGCTCCTTCCATTAGTCCCTCTTTCCGTCACCCTTCCTTCAATTTATGGAATCCGTCTGGCCATTAATTATTGCTCTAGTGTGCAGTTTAATATGCTAATCAAGGCAGCCCCAGTTTCGCGTTCCGTGTTTTTATCGTGCCGCCACGGCGCTATTTATGGCATGTCTCGCTCCAGGTTACGGCGAGCCCAGGAGTTATGGGCCTCACGCGCACAGATGGTTCTTTTAATTAATTACTGCTCCCCACCGCCACCGCCTAAGCCCCCTAAAGCAGAGAAGGGTTAACGTCTGGTGTTAAGGCTGCAGCTTCCCCCATCGTTTCCAGGAAATCCACTCATGAGTCCTGGGCAACTGCGATGGGGTTGTGGGAAGAGCATCGTCATCGAGCCTTCTCCTCCCTTGCCTCGGATGCATAAACCTCTCCCATCTCATTCTCTCTCCTTTTTTTTATGCAGAAGCTTGCCGGAATGGTGTTGGGTGTTGGAAGGGTTTCTTTCTCCTCTTGATAATTTGTTCAAAAGCTACGCCGTTCGAGTGCGTTTTTAATGTACCCATTTCACCCATAACTTTAAAACCCATCTATGTGCATTTTCCAAATGCAGGCCAGGTGTTTCGGGTCGATTTTCCTCCCTTCTTCCAAAATATGTGGCAAGCTTTTGGGGGGGGGGTGCCTTTTCTCAAAGCCACTATCGGGAAGTACAAAATGGATACTATTTTTTTCTCCTTCCAATCACTTCCTGTTTCTTAAAAAAGAGGTCTTTCAGTTCTGAAACAGGCCAGAGGAGGGAGGGGCAGGGAAATATCCTTAAAATAGCAAATCCAGCTGGACAAGATGCCTACTTGCCACTCCTTCTTGGGGTTTTCCTAGGCACAGAGGTGGTGGTGTCCCAGTATCATTGAAGCTTGCCGAGGGCCATGCAAGGGCCGGCTCTTCTCCTGCAAAGCACCTACCGTGGTGGGGAACCCCAGCTCCGGACACCACGTGCTCCAACTCATTGAGCTCCCCAGGCCACCTTTGGGAGGAGAGGTGTTTATGTAGAAGATGACGTTGCTCGGGGAGGTATGGGGGAGACTGAAAAGGGATCCTGAGCCCCAAGGATGGGTGGCCCATTTTTGTCCTTTATCTCCTCCCTCCTGCCCACAGTCCGGTAGACCTTCCTTAAGTTCCCTCTCTAGTCCCTTGGAAAGAGCGGCGCTCTTTGGCCAGGATCCGGTAGGTCATCCCAACCTGGCGTAGGCCTGCTGAATCAGTGGGTCTTGCGCCGACTCACTGCCCTGTACAGTGGGGTCTTGACTTGAGAACTTAATCCGTATTGGAAGGCGGTTCTCAAGTCAGAAAGTCTGTAGGTCAAGTCTCCATTGACCTACAGTGCATTGAAAACCAATTAATCCCGTAACAGGCCGTTTTTGTTCCATTTTGGTTTTTTTCTGGTCTGTAAGTCAAATCTCAGTCTGCAAGTCAAACCTAAATTTTGCGGCCAGAGAAGTCTGTAACTCAAAAAGTCTCTAAGTCAAGCCGTCTGTAAGTCAAGGGTCCACTGTAATTGATTCCGTGCCATTTGAATTTAGGTCGTGGTTTCCTCCCCGTCCTTGCCTTCTTCTCTCGCTCCCGTCCGACCTCCTTTGGAGTTTCCGAAACCTTTCCTGGCTCTTCGATTGGGACTATAGTGCAAATGAGCCCCAGATGTGCAAGTGGGGTCCCGTCAGATCTCACAAGTAGGAGCGCGGGGGCTCCTGGTCATTGTCTTGAAGCGCAGCGAGGGGCTGAAGTGGGTGAAGTCCGTTCTGGGTTTTGCTCCTTCTTTCATTGTTTCCTGGCCGCCCCCTTTGCAATCACAGAATTTGGCTCCCCTGCACCAAACGACTGAGTGGCAAAGGGGCAAGTATCGGGGTGTGTGTGTGTGTGTGTGTGTTTGTGTGTGTGTGTGTGTGTGTGCATGCGCGCTTTGGCTCGCTTGCGGGAGTTAGTCGGACTAGATGTTTTGCCAGTGTAGTCCTACTCTGATCTACAAATGGAAAAGCTGTCAGACTAGCTTACATATCTACCTCTGTCTCTCTTTCTCCCTCTGTGTGTCTTTTAAAGATAGTTTCCTTCCTTCCTTCCTTCAGGCTAGTAATTTAAGAATGCGTGACATAAAAAGGAAAGGAGATAGGGGAGGCGAAAGGAAACAGGCAAATCCAGGGACAAACTCTCCCATCTGGCGATGTTTGTTGGCCCGGTTAAATGGCTTGCTGGACGACCATTGTGGATGATGGATGTTGTGGTGGCCGTTACATTTATATTCCACTTGTCTCGCAATCCTATGAGGCAGAATAGCCGTCATTGGAGACCAAACAGGTTCCTTGGACTTTGCTGGAACAGGGACCCATTTTGTACCGATAGTTTGCTGGTGGGGGGACTGTAACGGAGCTGTCCGACTCGAGCACTACGGCGGAATTGTGGCCATGTATCGTGGTTAGACTGTCAGAGCAGGACTCAGGAGGTCTGGGTTCGAATCCCCGCTCAGCTGCAGTGGTCATTTGGGCAACTTTGCCCCAGTTGGGCTCCCTTAACCCTAGGATTGTTGTAGAGGTGGCTGGTGTGGCAAGACAACTTGATCTGAAGCTCTTTGGAGGAAAAATAGCACCTAACCATGGATGTACCATAGTTTTCCGTGTATAAGATGCCCCCTTGTATAAGACACTCCCCCCAATTTACTAATCCAAAATTAAGAAATCTAAGTGGGGCTTAGCAAGGATGGGGGGAAAGGGATCAAAGCGCTGCAGGATCGCTTTGATCCCTGCTTTCCCCTCCACTTGTTTTTGTTCTCTCCTCAGCTTACTTCCGTGTATAGGACAACCCTCAATTTTTATTCTAAAGATTTAAGACAAAAGTATAGTCTTATACGCAGAAAAAAATTAACAAACTGGAATCGAGCAAAATGGGAGTAACTGATTCTGAGAATAACATTAGATGGAGGGGAAGAGATGCATTGTACTTCTCAACCAAGGTAGATTTGGGTGGGGAAAAGAGGCCAATAGCTCTGGTATTTCTCTTGAGCTGCAAAGGAGAAGTGGTGAGATTTCTTCCTGCCAGCCCACATTTTCCTGGGCCAGATGATGTCTCAAGCACAGCTCTGTATTTGGAGGTGGGTGGGGGAGAGATCCAGAAGGAAGCTGGCCGTGTGCAATGAGAGGCTCTCTTGCATGGAGGTGCACCGTTTGGTGATGCATGGAAAATGACACAGCGAGCGCTGTGCCTACTGTCAGTTTGGTGGGCAAAGTGGGAGGAAGGAATGGCCAGCGTCTTCCCTCAAAGGTAGGGCCGGGGGGGGGGGAGAGTGTGGCCAGGGAGCCAGGAGCTGAGAAAGGCAATGGGGGGGGGGGAGCGAGCCAGCCTGAAGAGCCCGGTTCAGCTTTAAGCAGAAATTTATTAAGGAGGGATTTCTGTCTTTAATGCAGCGGAAATCCAGTCTGATGTAAAAGAGCCCATTTGCGGGAGAGCGGCGTTCTTTCTGATGAAGCGCCTCTCCCGCGGGAAGCCCAATAAGAGTGTGTTTCTGTGTCTGCATGTGTGAGAGGAGTCTACCCACAAACAAGACTTCTGTGGGGAAATGGTTATTAACCCTTTTAGGAAAAGGAGACATTGCATACATGCCTCCGTAAAAGCTTTCACCCAGGGACTCTTAGGGAAAGGCTGGGCTTAAGTCTCGCATGTGCTCTGGGACATTCTTTCTTTCTTTCTTTCTTTCTTTCTTTCTTTCTTTCTTTCTTTCTTTCTTTCTTTCTTTCTTTCTTTCTTTCTTTCTTTCTTTCTTTCTTTCTTCCTTCCTTCCTTCCTTCCTTCCTTCCTTCCTTCCTTCCTTCCTTCCTTCCTTCCTTCCTTCCTTCCTTCCTTCCTTCCTTCCTTTCTTTCTTTCTTTCTTTCTTTCTTTCTTTCCTTCCTTCCTTCCTTCCTTCCTTCCTTCCTTCCTTCCTTCCTTCCTTCCTTCTTCCTTTCTTTCTTTCTTTCTTTCTTTCTTTCTTTCTTTCTTTCTTTCTTTCTTTCTTTCTTTCTTTCTTTCTTTCTTTCTTTCTTTCTTTCTTTTCTTTCTTTCTTTCTTTCTTTCTTTCCTTTTGCTTCACCCGTTCTGGAGTTTGTGATGCTTTGGCACTGAAGCCAAACTTGGGAGGTGGGTGGGTGAGCTGATCTTGCTCTTTTTAAATTAAGAAAGAAAGAAAGAGAAAAGCGGGCGTCAGAATCCCAGATTGTGCAGAAACTGCACTAGGCATTTTTTTCCTCAGCTGAAAGTGTCTGTGGGAGAAAAATGCCCTCAGATAGACAGACAGACAGACAGACAGACAGACAGACAGACAGACAGACAGACAGACAGACAGATAGATAGATAGATAGATAGATAGATAGATAGATAGATAGATAGATAGATAGATAGATAGATAGATAGATAGATAGATAGATAGATAGATAGATAGATAGATACAAATATAAATGGACCCCATGTGGAGTACTAATGACAGAGTGACAGCCTAGACCTGGGTTCGATTCCCCGGCTCTGCCAGGGCAACTGGCTGGGGGAGCGGAGCCCGTCCCCGGACAGCCTTTCCAAAGGGGGGGGGGCTCCCGTGACGCATGGCCTACGCCATCCCAAGTTTTTTGTGGGAATGGAGGTCGGAAAGATGTTCCTCTTCCTGCCAGAGGGAGGAAAACAAGGTACTGTATCTTCGAGCTGTGCCAGCTTTGTTTTGTGTCAACCAGGCTGCAGATTTCTCCCTATTCGTTGGCTTTGTATGATTAGCATGATGGAGAAGATTTAGGCCTGGATCCTGGTGCGTGGGGTTTCCGGCATGTTGGTTTGCAAGCACAAAACATGACTGGGACTCGTTTGTGTGTGTGTGTGTGTGTGTGTGTGTGTGTTTTGTAGGGCGAGATGAGAGCTGTCCTCCATCTCTTCCCCCGTGATCTGTCTGTGATGATGATGCAGGGACAGGGACTGCATGATGCCCGGCCAGGGTCTCCGCGGCTCCCTCCACGGCCATCCCCCCCCATTTTTAATTTTTTTTGGTTCTGCACAGTGGGCAGCCTCGGATCCCCCCCTTCCCTCTAACCCCCCCCCCCCACCGCTGTGCCCATTGGAAACGGAGGAGTTAATCGTCTTCCCCTCCTTCCCATTGGGTATGCCTGTGGTTTCGGGAAGGAGGGAGGGCTTCGGGTCTGCGTTGCCGTGGAAACAGCCGGAGATTCAGGAGCGCTGCAGAGATGGGAGCTGGGGGGGGGCTCATTACGCCCACCCTGCCTCCCCCCCCCTCTCTTTGCCTCCCTCTCACCCTCTTTCCAGGAGGAGGAGAGACCAGATCGATCCCTGCAGGATACGGCCACAGGGGAGGCGAGGGTTCGAGGGGTTTGTTCCCCGAGCATTCAGATATCGCGCCCCCCCCCATAGCACCTGGGTATGGGGGGGGGACGCCCTCTGCTCTGCTCTTGCTGCCTCTTCATGCAGCCATGTTGTCTCTTGGCCCCAAAACCGGTGGTGATGATTTCTTTGAAATACGCTTAACCCCATCATTCTCCTTGAAAAAAAGGACCCGAGGCAGCTTACATCAGTAGAAGACCGTCTTGTTGCTGTTGTTATTTCTTTCCACTTTCTTTAAAAAAGAAAAATTAAACCTGGAAGGTCCTTTCCTAGATCTTTGGTGGGTGGAGTTGGATATAAACATAAGACAATGGGATTCCCCCCCCCCCTTCCAGCTAGGGTTGAATTGGGACACACACACAAACACACACACACACACACACACACACACACACACACACACACACACACACACACACACACACAGACGGAGTCCGGGAGCCTTGCGGGTGGGAAGGCAGCCCTTTGCCCCCCCCCCCCGTGAGTTATAACACAGAATAAACCGGGTGCTTCCTGGTGCAGTGGATAAACGGCAGTCCTGCCGTGAAGACTCTGCTCATCATCTGAGTTTGATCCCGACAGGTAAACCAGCTGGAGGCTGACTTCAACCTTCCCTCTTTTCTGTGGTCAGTAAATCGAGTACCCAGCTTGTTTTGCGGAGTTTGGGATGGGGGGGATAATGTGTAATTTAGTTGTAACATGCCCGCGATGGAGCAGCATATAAGTAGCACAGTCGGCTTTTTTTTTGTTTTGTTTTATGGGGAATGGCGGGTTTAAATAAGTAAGTTTAAGTAAGTGAATGAATGACTGAATCCTTCTCTAGTTCCGCGTTCTGCTTCCACCTTAGCCGAACCCAGCCACCACCGAGGAGCCCACGAGCGGTCAGTGGCAGCAATAACATGGGTTCCCTGTTTCTGTCCTCTGCCCAGAGGTGGACTGCTTCTGGACCTGGAGGCTCCATTGCAAAAGTGAAAAAAAATGAGCTGTGCTTCTTCACGTCCAAGGCCTAACCAGTTCAGCTTTCTGGAGGGACAGTAGCCAACTAGATGCGCCCGGAAGCCACCAGCAAGATAAGAGTAGCAGCACCAGGATTTCTCTCCCCCAGCATCCTCCCCCCCCCCCCCCAGTGCTAGAGGTAATAATCTGCAGTGATCACGACTGTAGCCATTGAGATCCTGATCCTCCGTGACATTCTTTTAATCCGTTCCAAAGCATCCAACAAAAAGAAAGGGCTGGAAGTACTTGGTGGGAAAATCCTATAACTCGCTTGTTGTTTTAAGATGTGATGACAAGGAACGCAGTTTGACTTTTCAGAAGCCGCCCCCCATTCCCAAAACCGAGAAGGAGCGTTTGTCTTTTGTTTCTCCTGCTTCTGTCTAGTCTGCCAGGGTAGCAATTAGGGTGAAACCTGATAGCTGATGCGCACAATTTGGGACTCTGCGTTTTCACATGCCACACAGATGATGCGTAGAATATGTTGACTGCCAGGCTCACTAGTCATTATAGCTACGTATTTCCTCTGTATCAAATCTCTTGAGACATCACACTTGGAAAAAAAAATGCAGTCTCAAAAAAGTTTTTGCACACATTTTGGGGACTTTCCAGTTAGCGTGGTAATGGGTAGAACGACGGGGCTAGGAGTCGAGAGGCCTGTGTTCGAATCCCCACTTGATGATGGAAATCCGCTGGGGAACGGCACGGGTAAATCCACTTCTTAAATATCACAGATACCCGTCAGGACACCATAAATCTGATGCACGTAACATAGCAGTAAAGTTTTGGAGGTTCTCTCACTGCGGACACAACCGGCCTCTGCCTCTTTGGTCACAGTGAGCCAGTGTTAAGCCAGGCGCGACTTCCTGCTTCGCCAGCTGTTGACCCGGGAATGTTTTTCAGCGCCATGCAAGTCTTAGACACCCCAAGACCCTCTCCCAGGAGGATGGATGGTCCTGACAAATGGCAGCCACTGATCCTTTGATTTGAGCTCCCCACCCTGTTCCCTGTCTTACAGCGGTCTTGGCACACGTGATGGAAGAAGGGGAAACGTCCTGTCATGCGCTAGACAGCAGCTGGCACAAGCCGCGGCACATAAACACGCCTTTGCCTAGTGCTTTGGGGTTTACAGTCAGCTCCCAATATACTTTCCCCTCCTCCCTCTTGGGGGAGTTACATGGAACCCTGACCCCACAGTTAGATTCCTTCTTCTTGAGTCCCCCATGTATGCAGAAATCTACCCCAAGCCTCGCGAGTAGAAGGTGAGGGAAACTGTCGCCCTTCCTCACTGGTACAGCCGGCGGTAAGGGGCAGAAATGGGGAAGTTGATCTGTGTAGGGGAAGACAGAGTTGAATAGCCAGGGATGGGGTCACAATCTTGGCTTTTATTAAAAGGCAACATCCGGAACCCCACGGCCAGCGTGGAGTTCTGGGAGTAGCAGTCCAAAAAGAATAAAAATAAGATGTTTCAGATCCCTGGCTGGGGGTGGGTGGGGATGATAGGGGCCACACCTGCACTCTGTGTGTGTGTCCACGCACACACCCATCTGCTCGAAGCTCACACCTGTGCACGAAGAAGCACCTGCTCAGCTTTACAGATGTCACTTGGAAAGGAGGCGGCTCTTCCTCCCCCCCCCCGACCGCCCCTGCCAGTCCAAACCTCGGCCCTCTTGGGAGCTTCGACTAGGCGGGTCTCACACAGGGGCAAAAGATCCAGGACTCCCCCAAGTCGCTGGGACTCCTAAGACCCCAGAGCTTTCTGTTTCCCTTTCGGCTTAGGCGCAGCCCTCATAGTAGCTGGGAGGGAAATGGATCAAATGAACAACTTATTGTTGTAAGGTATTTGCAATGCAGAATATTTGGGCATGGCGTCGTCTTGGGTGGACTTGCCAACGGTTCTGGAGCTTGGAGAGAAGTGCAGGAAAGAATGGAAGGGGAGGGGAAAGCAACACTCTTGGCAGCTTCTGGAGTAGAATCGTAGAATTATAGATTGATGGCGTTGGAGGGGGTCTAGGAGGCCATTGGGTCCGGCAGGTCCAAGCGGATCTGACGGGGATGGCTCAATTCTCTCTTCAATACAGTGGTGCCTCGCTTAGCGATGTTAATTGGTTAAAAAAAACATCGCTATGCGAAAACATCGTTAAGCGAAACACCATTTCCTGTAGGAATGCATTCCCCCCATTGAAATGCATTGACAGCTGTCAAACCTACAGTTCAATGCATTCCAATGGGGGGGAAATTCACCAAAAATTAACGAAGACTCAGAACAAAGCCAAATTAAGTTTGCAAAGGTTTTACAAGGTGAACTAATGATTCTAAGCATTTTAAACAGTTTTTGAACATTTTAAGACACTTTAAAAGTAGCGAAAACGGACATCGCTAAGCAAAACAGGGGGACCCAAACTGTCATCGCTATGCGAGGCATGGTCCCGAACATCGCTATGCGAAATTTCCCCATTGGAAACATCGCTAAACGGAGCGCAAGATCGCTCCTAAAACCTCATCGCTAAGCGAATACATCGTTAAACGAGGCAATCGCTAAGCGAGGCACCACTGTACCTCCATTGGTGGAGCGCACACCACCTCATAAGTTCCATTGTCATGCTGCTCTAACAGGTTAAGAAGTTTTTTCCTGGTGTTCAGCCTAAATCTAACTTCCTGTCGCTTGACCCCCATGATGACGTGTCCTGCACTCTGGGAGGGTCAAGGAAAATAATCTAGCTCCTCCGCGGTATGCCGACCTTTCAAGGATTTGAGAAGTTCTATAATATCTCTCCCCAGTCTTCTTTCCTCAAGGCCAAACATGCCAAGTTCTTTCCATCTTTCTTCCTAGGGTTTGAGTTCCAGTCCCCCCATCATCCTTGTCGCCTCCTCTGAACCTGCTCATTTATTGTCATCCTTCTTCAAGGGTGTTGTCCAGAACTGGACACAGCATTCTGGATCAGGCCTAACTAGGGCTGAATAGAGGCAGACTGGTACCTCGTGGGATTTGGAGACTCTCCTTCTGTTAATGCAGCCTAAAATAGCATTTGCCCTTTTTTTTTCTTGCTGCCACGTCACACCGTTGGCTCACATTCAGCTTTTGATCTGTTCTACAGCGACTCAAAGATCCTTCTCACTCATCATATTCCTGAGCCAAGCATTCCCTACATTTTAACTGCATTTGGGTTTTGCACTTATCCAAACTGGGGGAGTTCCAGGGAAGGACTCGGAAAAGCTTTTCGGATCATAAGGGGCAGCCATGGGCTGAATCCTCCTGTAGGAACAGTGTTTTGTCTCCCAATGGGCCTTGCTTTGAGAGGACTGTGCTATTTCTATGGTGCTTTGAATCCCCACCCACCCAAAAAAAGCACAGATGAGTTTAAACAAAAAACAAAGATGCCCCACATTTTTTTTCTGGGTGTGCGTGGCTCACGTGAACAGAAACGGGTTTCCAACCCCCATCTGTAGTACAGTGGGGTCTCTACTTAAGAACTTAATCCGTATTGGAAGGTGGTTCTCAAGTTGAAAAGTTCTTATGTTGAATCTGCATTTCCCATAGGAATGCATTGAAAACCATTTAATCCGTATCTGCTCTTTTCCGTCCATAGAAACTACAGTGGAACCTCTACTTAAGAACTTAATCCGTTTTGGAATGGTGTTCTTAAGTTGAAACGTTCTTAAATTGAAGCAAAATTTCCCATAGGAATGGACTGAAAACCAATTAATCCGTTCTGGATGACTTTTTTGTTATGTAGAGGTGCGTTCGTACATTGAAGCATTAGTTCCCATAGGAACTAATGCAAAGCTGGTTAATACGAACTCTACCACTAGGGGGAGAATTTTTTTTAACCTAAGATGACC
Organism: Pogona vitticeps; assembly: GCF_051106095.1. Taxonomy (NCBI): domain Eukaryota; kingdom Metazoa; phylum Chordata; class Lepidosauria; order Squamata; family Agamidae; genus Pogona; species Pogona vitticeps. Next base: position 10,855,568 of record NC_135797.1, read on the forward strand.
TAAGGTTAAAAAAAGAGCAGAAAAGGTTTTTTTTCCTGTTCTTATCTTGGATTTCTGTTCTCAAGTAGAAGCAAAATTTAGCAAATGGAGCTGTTCTTAAGTTGGATTGTTCTTAAATAGGGACGTTCTTAAGTAGAGACCCCACTGTAGAACCTTTAGGGTTAGGAGGCGGTTGATCTATAGGTTCTAAACAAGGCTGGCATTACCCTTAGGGAGACCGAGGTCACCTCCTCAAGGGGCACAAGCTGGAGATGCCAACCTGGCTCTTCCTGCAGGAGGGCTTGCCCAGACGCATCCCTGCCAGGTGCCCTCTGTAGGACCACTGTCTGGCCTTCCCCTCCTCTGACCTGCAGCCTCATGTCTAGTGAAGGGCGCCAGTGTCCAAAATAAGATTCCACTCAACATCTGTATGTGGCATGGGCGGGAGGGCACATGAACGATCACTCATTTGTCACCTTTCTGTCTCCGCGGTGCCAGAGGTTGGGAGTTTGATTCCCCCACCGGGCCTCCTTGGCCTGGGCTGGGCTCGAAGATCCGCTGGGTCTCCTTCTAGCTCTGCAGTTCAAAGTCTAGTGTTAATATAGTATAAATGGTTGGAATGGACCCGGTTCAGAATAAGGCTAAGCCAGGCGCTTGGCTGCTCATCCCGTCTGGATCTTCCCCTTTTTTAAAACTGAAGAATGCACAGGAATTGGTTCGTCCGACCCCGTTTTGTACCTTGGCTTGAGTCTTTTTTAAGCAGAAGGAGGGTTTATAATCAAGTGTAAAAGGTGCCTCTGAGCATGTGAAGGATGCCCTTATCTCACCGAGGAGGTTTTCCAGGTTGCTTCTAGAGTTCTGAGTTTAGGGTCGTCTTGGGGTGGAGTGTGCCTTTTCTATTACAGAACCAAGCTTTCCTACGGCCAGCAGCTGACCAGTAGTTGCCACGCATTGGGGGGGGTCATTTATTGTGAACATGGAAAACAGTTTTTGTGGTTTGGGGAGGCTTTCAGAAAAAGTCTTTTTTTTCTGGTGTTTTTCCCCCCTCTTCCCATTTACCAGACCTTTTCCCTTTAAAAACTTTGAATGCAATGGACCCTGATAGAAAACAACTGGAAAGCCGGTGTCTTGAGTCTTACCTCCATGTTTGCTTGGAAGAGAGATTGGAGAGGCTGCTTGGGGACAGGTTTCATTTATTTATAAGTTTTCTGATCTGCCTTTTTGTCTCGAGGAGGGCTCCTGAGGTGACCTTGCAATTAAAAGTTTTACACTGGTGTTAAAAAGCTTTTTTGCTGAAGAGGGGGGATGGTGGGGGCTGGTGGTTGTTGTTTTTTTTTTTTAAAGCAGTACAATGAAAGAGAAGAAAGGTGCTCACAGAGCCCGGAGTCAATGCACCGAAGATTCGAAAAGGGCGTGCAAAATTGATTTTTTTTTACAGTCAGTGCAGCCTTGAGCCCTTTCGAAGAGGAAGGCAGCTATTCTAGCAGGAGCTTTGCTGGGCGGCCGGATGGACCTTGGTAATGCTTCGTGCATCTGATGAGGTGGGCTATGCTCCCTGAAATGTCCTGCTGTAGCAAATGTGCGAATTTTTAAGGTGTTGCAGTGCTTTTTAAACGTCTCTGGCAGAACCAAAGTATCCAATGCTGGCACCTTTAGCAGCCCATTTAAAACTGGACAGAGAGCCACTGGCTGGGCTGGTTTCTTTTGATCTCCTAAGAAACCTGTAAAGAAACCTATCAAGTCAGCTTCATTGCAGCATCTGGAGCAGCCTTTTCTCCTGCCTTCAGGCAGGTGGCCTTAACATAGGTGCCGAGGCTCACCTGTGACAGCCTCAGAATATCTTTTCGGTTCCAAAACACACCCGTTTTATCTGGTTGCTGAGGCGCTCCCCACAGCCGTTCCTCCCCTATGGAGCTGAGCAGGGATATGGGGTGCTGAGATTAGGCAGCCCTGATCCTCTCCGTGCAACCCCCTGTGGTCCTGATCCGGAAAGACTAGGGTTCCTGTACTGTGCAATTTCAGTGGAAGCGGAAAAAAATGTTTTCTTCTGAATGCCGGAGAGCTTTCTTTCCCCTTACCTCCATCTTTCTGCCAAGGTAATGATGTTTGAAGCCGCATTTCCAGAGAAGACAGATATCGGGGTGGGGTGGGAGTCTAAAAAAACAAGATAGTCTGAAATAAATTCTTTATGAGAGGTGGTGTGGTGTAGTGGTTACAGTACTGGAATATAACTCAGTTGTTGTAATGTCTGATGCACAGCAACCCTAACAGAGTTTTCAAGATATGGGGGATATCTAAGGAGAGTTTTTACCAGTGTCACGCACCAGTTTTCATGGGCCAAGTGGAGATTTGAACTCAGGCCTTCTGAACCCTCCTTTATTATTCTGTCCATTACACCACGCTGAAACAGGAGACCCGAGTTAAATCCTTGCTCAGCCATGGAAAGGAGGTGGCAATGGTAAAAGCACCTCCTGAGCATCTGACATACCTTGAAAACTGTTCAGGTTGCTATAAATGAGAAGAAACATCTCAACGCAGAAGCAGCTTCCCGTCTAGTGGCTGAAATCCTGTTGTGCAGTTACGCAAATGGCGTAGCTTTTGGGAGTGACTTTCCGTAAGTTAAGAACTCTCCGTAGACTTTTATCTGTTGCATTCATTTGCTGCAGTTTGGCTGTGAAACGTAAGCTGTTTGGCAAGATTCCAGCTTATCAGTATTTGCTTATTCCCAGCTGTTAAAATCCAGTATTCCGGATAAAGTCTACTATAAAGTTTTCTCAGAAATCCTGGATTTTGAAAGCACCCCTTGCGAAAGGAGGTTTCAGAGTGTTGACGAAATAGCCATGAGAGCGCTGGGCTGGGATTCAGGAAATCCTACTTAAGGTTTCCCATGTTGACTCCGTTACTCTCGTAACCGGTCCGGTGGTTTAAAGGTTGGTTAAAAGTGAGGAGGAGGGGAAATAGGTACGCTGCCCAGAATTTATGGGCACATATGTAAGATGTAAATTAAGTGAATAGAGAATAAATAAGTAAATAAGGTGGGGAGAAGCAGCTCATTTCTCTTATTGTTGTTATATGCTGGCAAGTTGTCCTCAACGTATGGCAACTCCATGACAAACCATCTCTGAAATGTCCCGTTTTCAATAGCCCTGCTCAGCTCTTGCAAACTCGAATGTTGTGGTTTCCTTTAGGGAGCCTATCCATCTCATATTCGGTCTTCCTCTTTTCCTGCTGCCTTCCACCTTTCCCGGCATGACGGTCTTGTCCAGAGATTTCTGTCTTCTCGTGACGCACCCCGAGTACACCAACCTCAGTTTTCGCATTTTTGCCTCCAGAGAGCATTCAGACCTGATTTGATTTGATAGGTTAATTCTGAATGGGGTCCGTTCAGCTCAGACTGACCACGCTTTACTGTGGCTGAAGAGAACTCCCTTTATTGCTTCCGGAGGTATCTAGAATAAGCCACGGGTTTGATCGGCTTAATGGCCGAACAGTGGCTTTGCGTACAAAAGGTCCCGGGTTCAATTCTTGGACCTTCTTAATTAAAAGCAGATCAAGGAAGAGGAGAGGAGAGATTTCTGGAGGGGCCGTCTCCCCCTTAATATCGAAAACATTCGGTGGCACAGAGAGACAGACAGACCTGGGATAAAGGCAACGTCTAAAGGGCTAAGGAAGGGGCACCCCAGGGGGAGGCCCCCGCGTTGTGCGTGGAAGGCGGCCCCCCATTCAGGCATGGCTTTGAAGATCACCCATCAGCGCAGACACATTAGCCAGCGATTTATTTAATTGGATTGTCATTGCCTAAGTGATTGAAAATGAAAAGGGGGGAAAAAATTACAGCAGTGGGGATTAGCCAGATGACAGATAAGATTTTTGTGGGCATGACTTTTGTTCTGCCGACTGTCTGTCGGGCGGTGAGGATAAAAAACTGCCTCCGTTCCCTGGTCCTTTCGCCCTCCTCCTTGACCTCCCTTCTCCGGACCTCAGCCGTTGGACAATGGTAAGGGCCAGCTTAATAAGAGACACATTTTAAAAAAAAAAATGTTGGGGCTTTTAGAGGCCCCTTGGACCTTTTAGGGGTGTACGGTGCCACTTGCCGTGGTCCCACCCTTACTGTGGTTTTTGTGATTCCCCCCCCCCCAATGTCCTTGTGCTTCCCTTCTTTCTTCTCCCCAGTCAGGTCCAGCAGACCTTGTTGCGGGAGAGGAGCAAGGGTCCTTGGGATGGGCGAGGATGATGGGGCTGGGGGTCAGGTCAGACACTTCTCAGACGGCACTCTAAAGCTCCTTAGCAGAATCCAGGAGATTAAGAGATCTGGGGGACCTCCTAATCCAGCAGATTAAGAGATCCTTGGTGGATTTCTCCCCCCCCCCCCCCCCGGTAAGCCCTTTCTCCTTTGGTTTTGATTTAAGGAGATGCCGAGGGTAAATGTGGCGCTCTCGGAAGGAGGGCGAAGGGCTGAAGCATCCGTGCCATCGCCCCTTGCTGCACCACCACGCCACGGCCGGTGGCGGAGGTGTTGAACCATTGCTTCCAGAGTTTCTCTGGGTCCTACCCGGCTGCCGTGAAAGGCCTTTCCTTTACTCTCTGCCTTGGGCGAGCCTGGCCAACGACAGACTGCTTCCCTTTTCTCAGCTTCTATTAAAGCAAAGCATGGAGGGTGGCAGCATTTGTAGGCCACAGGCGGACGGGGGAGAGGGCTTGGGGTTGCAGGCGGGCAATCGCTCCTGGGTTCTGAGATGAAGAACAGCCGGCATTGGCTCCATCGTGCAGGGTTGGCTTGCGTGCCCGCGGTCGGCCAGGCAGAGCTGTCGCCTTCTCGCAGACCTCCCGGTTCCCGTAAACGGCCAACCTCTTCAGAATGGGTAATTAAGCTTCCAGGAAGCGGGCCTCCGCAAGACCATGGCTGTGCGCGCACACGCATGTTTTATTTTCTGCCCATGTTGCCGCGCACGCCCGTGTGCCAAAGCTCCTTTCTGTGGCTGGCCTCCTCCCACAAATGATTTTGATGAAAGCACTTTAGGGAGCCACTTCCTTTCAGAAGGGAAGGGAGGCCCGGTCTTCCTCCCCATCGCCCCCCCCCCGCCCTTTATGACCACGCCAAGCCTTTAATGCAGGAAGTTGCGCGGACACCGGCGGCATCGCCTGCTTCCAGGCCTTCTGCGCTGTTCCTGGCCGGGCCCATTTTTCTTCCGTTCTGGGCTAGACAATAACGATTCCGTGTTCCAGCCAGCTCTGCCGAAATTGCTGAGCTTCAGTCCGACGAGCCCCCGGCATCAAGATTTGGCCCGGGCAGAGTTTTCTCTCCTTCCCCATTTCATGAGATCTCTCCTTCCGAGTAAGAGATGGGCGTATTTATCTGCAAGATGAGCCGGCATCTTTTCCTATTCCGTCCTCCCTTAAGAAGAAGGACCTTTTGAGCCGATGGGAACATGAATGTTCGCTTAAGAGTTTTCCATTGATTCCATTCGCGTTGCGATGAACGGCTGGATTGGGAGCCTTTGTGTGTGATTTCCACCGAGGCTCCTTGCAAGGTCTTGATTCTTAGTGCGCTGCTCTCAACTGGTAATGCAGACCTCCTTTGGAATTCATTGCCACTGGAGTGTTGCCCGCATGGAACGTTTGCCATACTGGGTTAAAAATGAAAGTGAAGGCAGCCGAAGGTCCGGGGCTGCTGATTTAGAATTTCCCTCTGGAGAAATGGCAGGATGGACTTGGCGTGATGATTCTAACCGGAATTTTGTATTTGGTGTCGTGCGGAGATGAGGAAAATTATTTTTGGATTGCTAGCCAGCCTTGGATTCTGGAAGATGTGGTTCAAGAAATAGTGAAATGTCATCTCTGGTCCTGGGAAAGGATATTGCTTCTCCTTAGATCGACAGAAGGTCTTTGGCCAGGATTAACTTGGGAATTCCTTGGCAGTGTGTAGCACCACTTGCTCATTTGAGCAGGCGGTATTGTTCTGTCCTGGAATTCTTTGTTTTCTATTGTCATTAGCCTTCAGTGGTGAATTTGGGGGGGGGGCATAGGCATGGAGGTGGTCTGCCAGCATCCCTGGAGAATCCAGGCAGCTGGATCCGTCCACATTAGCTAATGAGGAGCAGGTCTTTTGCAGAGCCAATGGCTCTTAACTGCCCATTCAGCAACTAACAAGGAATGTGTCTTAGCAATATACTGTTTCTGGGGAAATCTATTTCTTTCTGAAGGTCTGCAACCAAGCTGAATGGGATCTGAGCAGCTGGGGAGGGGGTTTGACGTTGTAGCCCCTCGTACTCCGAAAGCCTCAGCCTCCTGGCTCCGTTGCACCACTGTTCTTCGGTCGGCTTAACATGCAGTGGGGGTGTGGAAGACGCTTCTGCTGTTGAGCAGGAGCCCGCACAGTCTTTCGCCTTGCTTTGTTCTTGGCTGTCCGCTGATCTTGCTCAGACCCAGAGATTCAACGACTCCGGGTCCAGACCTTGACTTGAGAGGGAAGGAGGAAGAAGCCCATGCCAAACGATGACAAAACACCCAGAGATCTGTCTGATGATGCTGATCTCCTTTCTGGCCACCCCTGTCTTGGGTCACAGTCATGTCAGGCCACCGTCTTCAGCAAATGTAGACATGCCCCATCGTCCAGTCCTACTTTGGGATGAATCCATATGCTCCAAGGGAGTCTGTGCTCCTTGCCAGTAACTCCACAGTTGGGGGACAGAGAAAATCATCTACCGATACCTGCAGCTCGATCCTTTGAATAGATTTGGGTGGGCCGTTTCTTAGAGGGAGGCAGAATGAAAGCCCTGGAACACCTCGGCGGGTGCACTGGGGTGGCTCTCGTTGAGGCTGGGAAATACACCGCGTCCCTCCGTGCCATAGAGCCCGTTGGCACCGGGAAGCAGATCAGGTTTGCTCTCTGCAAGGCGGTGTCGTTTTGGCTCCTTCTGCAGCACAGACGGGAGGGTTTTGGCCCTGGGCTGGAGGGGGGGATGCCCACTGGAACTCTGGGCGGAGAAGGAATTATGGGTGGCATTCCTGGGGGGGGCAGGAGACCTGTAGCGGTGGCAGAGTGACACAGAATGATTGCCCCCCCCCAAAAAAACACCATCTGGGGCTGGCTGTATCTCAGACCATGGGCGTCACCTGCTGCCCTTGCCTCTTCTTTCGGAAGATGATGGGGCTTTGAACTAGGGATCCGGTGTCATCAGCACAAAGCTTCTTGCACTCTATCAGGTCCCAAAGCAGTTTGCCTTTGACCGGATCGGACTTTGGATCCTACTGGGCCGGCATTTCCTGTTTCGATTAGCAGCGGTTATCTGGAAACAAGAAGGTTCTTTCCCATCACGTGCTGATGATTGTGATGATTATTTTGCTGGGGAGGGTGGGGTTCAAACCCAGAACCTTTGGGGGCCTGCAAAGCAGATGGCCCTGCCCTTTGCAGCTACAGGGCCCTCCCCGTTGGCCACCCAACAAGCGTTACTGCCCCAAAGAGCAAAAGACCTGGGACGTGACTCAGGCTGGCTTGAGCTACTGATAATCATCATCATCATCACCTTAGAACTGCAGAGCTGGAAGGGACCCTGTGGCTCATGGAGTCCAGCCCCAGTCAAAAAAAAGCCCAGCAGGGGAATCGAACTCCCAACCTCTGGCTCCACCGCCAGATGCCTCGACCACTGAACTATTCAGCAGTCAATGAAAGCATCTGCACTTGTTTACTGCTTCCAGATGTTGCCTTTTTGTCGACAAGTCCTGAAATCCCCAGCCAGCAACCTGGGGGCTGTAAGAGTTGTCCAAAGAGAGAGAGAGAGAGAGAGAGCATGTTACCAGGCAGTGTGCTGGGGATCATGGTTTTGGGCCTGACCTGGGGACAATGGGCTTGGGTGTGTCTTTGAACATCTTCCCTGATGGGTCGTGGTGCCCACATGGCTGAGGTCAGTGATGGCTCTCCCTTGGCAGGTAGGAGGTTTGGTGCTTCTCCCGGAGCGTTCACTTTCATCCGGCGTTCCTCACATCGTATGTAGGGAAGGCGCATGAAAACGGAGTTGGGATGCTGCTGTTTTTTAAGAAGACAGGGTTGGGTTGGTTTCTTTCTCTCCCCCCCCCCCCCCCGAGCTAAATTTGCTTGATGTAGGAGGTTGCCAGCTTTAGAGTTTTCTTGGGGCTCTTTAGGTTGGCATGGAAAGAAAATCGGCAGCAAGCAGAGAGAAAGGAAGCCAGGATCGAAGCAACGCTGTTGTTGATTTTTATTCTTATGGGTTGGCCTGTTTATGAAGCCAGGATGTCTTAGGAAGGCAGTTTCTGGGGGTCAAGAGCAACCACGTGGCATGGCCTGTTATTTGTATTGATATTATCCTCCTGATTTCCATTATTATTTTTGCAGTCGGCTGGGATGGGGAGGGGGCAATGAAAGATCAATCTTCCAATACGTCATTTGCGACTTCAGGGTTAGGTGTTTCAAGGTAGAACACAGGCGTTGGGCGAAAGCCTGCTTTCCCATCAGGAATCTTTTGGGGCATCGGAGGTGATAGCCGCACGACTTGTCTTAAGAACTCGTGGCTGTGCTCAGAGGCACTCTTTGTAGCACAACTTTCTACGCTTTTTGGGGCCAGTCTGTGTGTATGCGTGGATTCTGTGTCACGGCTTCAGCCCAGGTGACATTAAACTTCTACCTTGTCTTTTTAAAAGTAATATACCTTATTTTCCGTGTATAAGACTATACTTTTGTCTAAAATCTTTAGACTAAAAATTGAGGGTCGTCTTATACACGGATGTAAGCTGAGGAGAGAACAAAAAGAAGTGGAGGGGAAAGCAGGGATCAAAGCGATCCTGCAGCGCTTTGATCCCTTTCCCTCTACATTTGCTAAGCCCCACTTAGATTTCTTAATTTTGGGTTAGAAAAGTAAGGGGGTGTCTTATACATGGGGGCATTGTATACACCGAAAAATACAGTATATGTCAATGATGATGGAGCTGCCACTATGTGGCCTGCTAATCACTTCATGAAAACTTTAAAGACTTGCAAAAAAAAATTGGCTGGATTCATTCCCTCTGCAGGGAGTGAAAGGAAAGGAGACCTGTGAGAAGCAGGAGGATGCCCGCAGGTAACCAGGAGGGAGAGCCTCCTTTTAAGGTACAAAGATCCAAGAGAGGAAAGACAAAAGAGAGGCCATCTGTGCTTCGGCTTCCATCTCACTGCAAAAAGGCTCAAAAACCTTTGCGAACATCTTCCTCGGGGCTTCTCGGAAACTGAAGACCTTGCTCCCTTCCACCCATGAAAAGTTCAGTGTGACCCGGAAACCTTCATCTTTTTCCGCAGGTGGAGATCTATGTGTAGAATAAGTCTTGGCTCTTTGTGTCTCTCCCCCGGCTGCAGAATCGCCTGTTACTGTACTTGCTTCTCTGGCTCGAATCCGCGTTCTTTCCAAAGCGAGGCCCTTCCTGGTCAGAGGAGGAGTCTGAAGACCTAACGCTGGGGGGACAAGGGTGTGTAGGAGAAGGTCCTTGAGGCAGGCACTTCAAATCAAAACGTGAACAGTGCGAGGTCGGTATGGGGGCTTGTACCCCCTTCTGCATGAGAGTGTGTTGTAGAAGTGCACATTGGTGCAACAAGCGAAACTAGAAAGTAGTGAGTTGCATATCGCCGAGTTACAGCAAGATTACATTTTGGTAAATGTAAAGGTGCAGGGAATTGCAGAACAAACAGGGATGAAGTTACTTGATTGACGGGATGAGTCATGTCTTCTGCATGCTTTGAAATCTTAATAGGGGCAGCTGGGCAGGAATTTTTCACATTACATATATACCATTCCCTTATCAGTTGCTTCACACACACCCCTGAAGCAAAATCGGTAACAAAAAAGTAACTGACAAGCGACAGAACTAGTTACTTTCCAACATTACCCTAAATCATTAGTCTACAGTGGTGCCTCGCTTTACGATTGCCTCGCATTATGACAAATCCGCTTTACTATGATCTTTTTGCGATCGCAATTGCGATCACAAAATGATGGTCTAAATGGGGGAATTTCGCTTTGCAATGATCGGTTCCCTGCTTCGGTAACCGATTCTTCGCAATATGATGATTTTTAAAAAGCTAATTGGCAGTTTCAAAATGGCCGCCGGGTTAATAAAATGGCTCCCCACTGTGCTTAGGGATGGATTCCTCGCTATACAGGCAGTAAAAATGGCTGCCGTATGGAGGATCTTCACTGGACGGTGAGTTTTTACCCCATTGGAACGCACTGAACAGGTTTCGACACGTTTCAATGGGTTTTTTTATTTTTGCTTTACAATGATTTTGCTTAACGGCGATTTTCCTGGAACGGATTATCGCCGTTAAGCGAGGCACCACTGTATTGGGTATGGTTTTACGTGTCCAAGTGCTTTATTGTTTTATAGCCGATCAGGCTGTAGACAACAGCACAGATTCTACCAGTTTTTAAAAACAATATGGGGCATCTAGTTTATTTATTAGATTTATACCCCGCCCATCTAGACCGAAGTCTGCTCTGGGAGGCTAAGAATAAAACATGGAATAAAAACCATATAATAAAGTAAAAACCAACAATAGTAATGTGGCAGAAGATGGGGAAAAGGGAAAAAAAATTCCAGTGAGGACAGGAAGGAAAGCCTGCCTAAAGAGCCAGGTCTTAAGTTTGCTCTTAAAAACAGATTGTTTCGGTAAAGTAACACAATAAGCACCCCTTAATGCCATTATTTATGCAGTAAAATACTTGTTATTTCTATACTACCAGCTTTTGAAAGTTTATTTTAGGGGACTCTTTGCCTTTTACCCATGATGATGATGATGATAACAGTAATAACATGTGAGTAATACTATTCATAAATTGACAACTCATACATTACCATTTTTGTCGTGAGTAACACCTAATGCTAACATGTTACTTGGGGGGGTGGAAAATAACATTGCAAAGTTTGATTTTGCAACTCCTGCTGGCTTGGGGATGGTGGGAGTTGTAGTCCACCACATCTGAAGGGCCCTGGGTTGGGTCAGTACCCTAGCAGTGGGCAGCCCTTGTTGCATTTCATTGCGTTGAATCACCGGCTGTTGACCATCCGGGGGGAATAAATCAGTCCAGGGACCACCCGAAGTGTAAAGTGGGATGTACGGGGTATCCTTTTGTTCCCAGAGCAATCCGGAGAGGTAGGCGGGGTTGAGGGAGAATGACCAATCCACGAATTCCCACCTCTGTCTTCTTCACAGCCCTGCGAGGTAGGCGCTTAATAAATTTCTGAAGAGGAAAATATTGTGTGATTTCTCCTGCATGCATTTTTTGTATCTCAATAGAACGATGGTCCAGATGTGTTTGCCAACACTGCCCGTCGTCCTTACTTGCCTAGGGACGATAGGACTTCACACGCCGGTGTTTATGATGGATTGTGAGAATCTGCACTCTACAATGGTGGTTTGAAACCCCAAATCCACATTAGGTCATAGCTCCTGCCCCAGCTTGCCTGGGGATCCGGGCTGGCTGTGTGTGAAAAACGCCAGCCAAACCGGCGGCTGCGGACGACGACGCCTGGCACACGGGGTGCTGATTGGTAGGTGTGTTGTTCTGTCCTGCCCTGGGGAGGCTCTTGCTGCCGCCTCCGCCACTGGGCGACACTGGCATGAATGAATGAATGAATGAATGAATGAATGAATGAATGAATGAATGTTCAGGTGTCGCTTCTGGAGTTGGAGCATTTCACCTTCAAAAGAGGTCACATCCATAAAGTCGTCGAGCACCTAAAAAATACCCATTTTTCAAAATCCGAAGTGAAGTTCTTGTCCTTTCTGGGTTTCTTCCTCCCACTTTTGGAGGGTTTTCTCTCTTTTTTTTCCTCCAGACCTGCTCACGTTTACACTGTGGTGTCCTTGCTTTGGGTCAGAAGAATCTCTTCATGTTGTCTCTTGAGTTGCTTGAATGCCCGTTGTCCTTGCTTAGAATAAAGTTATATTGTTTGCATTCAGAAGGTCCAGCGTATTCGGTGTCTGGCCTCTAATGTCCTGTTGGTTGAGCTGGCGGTCGTGTGAGATTTGCTTATTGGGGGCAGAGATCGAGGGCAGGAGGATGGGGAGGAAGGCCTGGGTTTGAGTGCCCTCTTATTAGCTCCCGACTCAGCCTTCCTGTTTTGCTTTTCCTCCCAGGGAATACCGTCTGGAATCCTTTACACGTGTTTGGAACAGGCAGGTTTGTGACCTTTCAGCAAACAGCGGCAGGTGGCAAGTTTTGATGCCCTCTAAATTTAGGTGCCCTGGATCAGTGCCCTCCCTGCTCACCCAACCCTAGCTTTACCCCAAAACAGGAGTCGTAACTAGCAATTCTGGCCCCAAAGGATGAGGGTGGCAGTCAGCCACCCGTGTTTTCTCTCTCTAGAGCATGGACAGAACTCCAGCCCTTAGCAGAAGGAAGGAGGCGGTGCCCCTCTGAAAGACCGCTTATGCTTTCCAAAAAAAAAATCAAATCAACTCAAGGAAGTTTTACAGGGCGAGGAGGCATTGCAGTAGCTTTTCACGACATTCTTCAGTAGATGCACGTAAAGACTTTGGTGCCCTCTTGATGTTGGCGTCTTGAGGCGACGCTGCCCGGTTATGGTTTCGCCATGCCTGGAGTCTTGTAGGAGGAACAGACAGTGCACTCAGGGGGCTACATTTCTTTTTAGTGGGTACTTGTGGGGGGCCCAGTAAGTCCTTAAGGCCACATTTGCCCACGTTGGTGGTAAAAATAAAAAAGGCTCCTATACAAATTACTACAAAGGTGTCAGTGGGAGCTGAAGGTACCAATAGCCTCATCCTGAGTTTCAAAATTCTTACTTAAATTGCCCATTGATTTTCTAAACCAGAGGACTAGGAGCTTACTTTCCTTTTGGGGAGGGGCCATAACTCTGGGTAGATCTTAAAAAGTGCTGTACAGTGGTGCCTTGCTAGACAGTTACCCCCATGACAGTTTTTCGCTAGACACCGACTTTTTGCGATTCCTATGGGGGAATTTTGCTGGACAATGTTTGGTCCCTGCTTCACAAACTGATTTTCGCTAGACAACGATTTTGACATCTCCCTCCGCACTGCAAAACAGGTGTTTTCGGGACCTAAGCTTCGCAAGACAGCTATTTAAACAGCTGATCGGGGGTTCACGAAGCGGTTTTCCTATGGCCGATCTTCGCTAGACAACGACGATTCTTCCCCATTGGAATGCATTAAACAGGTTTCAATGCATTCCAATGGGGAAATGCTTTTCGCTAGACAATGATTTCGCTAAACAGCGATTTTAATGGAACGGATTATCATCGTCTAGCGAGGCAACACTGTATTAGAAGAAGACAGAGTGAGTTATTAACTACCTTGTTGTGCTTGATGGACCAAAGATCAAAGGTGTACACATTTTTGGACTATAACTCCCAGTGTTCCTCAGGTAGCTGCTATGCCTGGTCTTTGGAATTCTGGGAGTTGTAGTTAAAACTACAAATCTACACATCTCTGCCAAAGCAAGAGGAGCAGGACAAGTCAGCTGGACGAGGCAACTTCCTTTATTTGGAACCATGAGGACCAGAAACCTATTTCTGTTTTTAGAAGTGCCACAACTCAGCGGTTTCGGATGCACATTGCGTGCAAAAGGCCCAGGTTCAATTCCAGGTCGTATTGATTGATTGATTGATTGATTTGATTTGATTTGATTTGATTTGATTTATTTGATTTATTTATTTATTTGATTTATATCCCGCCCATGTGGTCTGGTCGACACCACTTTCTGGACGCCACTGGAAAAAGAGGTCTCTCTAGCACCCTGGTGAGCTGTTTGCCAGTCCGTGTTGGGTAAACTGGTGGTCAAATGGTGTGATTCAGGACGAGGCACTTTCTTGTGTCTCAATTAAACCATGGTTCAAGGCCTGGGACCTCTGGATTCTCTGTTTTGGACTTGTGTTCCTCAGCAGATTTTCTAGAAACAATTTTGCAGAGGGGGAATCTTTCAAAGGATCAGAACTCAGCGTTGCTTTTCTTTAACTCTCTTTCTGAGAAACAAACATGCCGTGTAAAAACCTGCTACGGGCTTGTCAGAATTCTATCACATGCTGCTCGATATAAAGATGTGGTAAAGCAGAACAGATTTGGGCAATAAAGCAGCTCAGCAGGTCTGGTCTTGAATTTATAAAGAGGCAATTAAAGCTTGCACATCAGGGATGAGCAGAAGGTAGACCAGAACTTAACAGGTCTCAGGTTCCTTTCCGGGAGATTGGCAGCGGTTTCTGACTTGGTTTTTAAAGAGAAGAGAAGCTATTTAAAAAATAATAACCCTCTAGCTAAAGGCTGGCCACTCTTGCCCCAATTCCAGTTGGTAGCTATTTGGGATCCTCTTTTTTATTTTGTTAAACCCAACCCCAAAGCAAATCTCCTTACTTCCGAAATCTGCCACACCTTTTTTTTTTTTGCCTTGGCAGGGCCGGGCTGGGGGAAAATCGCTCCGTAATAAATGTGAAAACACTCTTGGAATTATATTGCATTTCCCCTTGGTTTGATTATACCTGGCTTTGCAAATGCAGCATTCACAGAGCTGCTCGCATGGCAAGCGGAGGGAAATGGCCGCTCGTTGCATCTCCATGCGAGGAGAAGCAGCTCATGCCAAAGAGGAAGACCACTGCCCCACGGTGCTCATTGGGCTTCCCGGGGGGCCCAATCCTTCCTTTGAGGGGCGGACTTCAAGCCAGTTGCTCTGCTGAAGCAGCAGCCGGAAGAATACCAGCCGGCGCTTGGAGGGCGTGGAGCATCTGTGGATGCAGCCGCCTTCCCGACATGATCTGGGCCACAGTGTGTGCGTGCATGCGTGCTCTAGCCTGCCAGGTGAAGCCCCTTCCCCATTGCTGGCCTGCGCGGCAGCTGTCAATCACTGCCCAGCTGTCAATCACTTCCAGGGACAAATGCAGTCATTTGCCACGTCGGTTCCACTAGATCCATAGGTTTACATAAGAGGATTTTGCTAGGTAGAAATATTTCCCATATAATCCAGAGTGATTGGAACTGGGAAACGACCTTGTTCTGACTGGGGAGCTCAGCCTCTTAACCAACACCGACTGTCCAGACTGTGGCTGACTGGCCGCTTGATAACCTGCTCTGGAATATTTTCCTGGGATTCATGTCAGGCTGACTGGTCTGCAGTTCCCTGGTTCCTGCTTCTTGCCCTTTTGGAAGCTAGGGAAACTGTAGCCCTCCTCCAGTCATCTGGCACCTCACCTTTCCATGATTTCAAGAACATAATAGCGTTTCTGAGAGTTTTTCAGCCAATTCCTTCAGTGCTCTTGGATGAAGCTCACCCAGCTCTGGAGAGTTGAGCGTGTTCAATTCATAAAGTTTTGTGCAGGGAAAGCGCCCCAGAGGGAGACCACAGCTGCGATACAAGGAGATCTGCAAGCGGGATCTGAAGGCCTTAGGAATGGACCTCCACAGATGGGAAACCTTGACCTCTGAGCGTTCAGCCTGGAGGCAGGCATTGCGTCACGGCCTCTCCCAATTTGAAGAGACCCTTGTCCAGCAGGCCGAGGCAAAGAGGCCGTCCCAGAAGCAGCAAAACCAGGGAGCT
Source organism: Pogona vitticeps (assembly GCF_051106095.1). Taxonomy (NCBI): domain Eukaryota; kingdom Metazoa; phylum Chordata; class Lepidosauria; order Squamata; family Agamidae; genus Pogona; species Pogona vitticeps. The sequence goes on from NC_135797.1 coordinate 10,871,095, forward strand.
GGACGGGGGGCAGATTGCGTTTGTGTTCAGTGTGGAAGGGATGGTCACTCTTGAATTGGCCTTCTCAGCCACACTAGACGCTGTTCCAAGTCCTCCATACAAAGCACGACATCATAGTCTCTCGAGACTGTAGGATGCCTAATCTAGATTCTCGAAGACCTTCACGGCCGGGATCTTATGGTGGTTGGAGGTTTTTCGGGCTGTTTGGCCATGTTCTGGAGGTTTTTCTTCCTAACGTTTCGCCCGTCTCTGTGGCCAGCCCCTTCGGAGGACAGGAGTCAGAACTCTGTCTGTGTTCTCCTTGACTGCTTGTGTATCAGTCTTCTGTCTTCGTTGTCCCGTATCATTTCCCCATCTCCATTGAATAGCTGAGCCACGTTTTCTTTTCTCCGTCTTTTGCTATACATCTACTTGAAGAATACTTTTTTTGCTGCTTTTTCTTGCTAACTTCAGTTCATCCTCAGCTTTTACCATCCTAGCACTATCCCTGCAATTCTTTGCTACGTGTCTGTATTTTTTTCTTTGTGACCTGGCCTTTCTTCCACTTCTTATATTATGTACTCATATCCTCTTTTGGTGAAGCCTGATGGGTCGTTTTCACTGTCTTCCACCTTTTATCGGAATTGTTTGTAGTGTTGCCTTTAGAATTTCCTTTTTAAGAAGCTCCCACCCATTTTGGAATCCTTCCCTTTAGGATCCCCTGCCAATGGACCTTACCTACCATTGTTCCGAATTAACTACATTTGGCTATCCTAAAATCTGGCGTACCCTAGCCAGCTCTGCTCCACTGTTGTTTCGTTCAAATTTAAAAAACCCAAGTAGAACCCATAGCTGCCATTTCTTCCACCGAATCATCTCTATTGGTTAGAATCAAGTCCAAGATAGCTAATCGTCTTGTTTCCTCCTCAACTTTTCCTAGGAGAAAATTATGAGCCACATAAGCCAGAAATTTCTTGGAAGAGCATATTTGGCAGAACTGGTCTCCCAAGAGATATCGGGATAATTGAAATCTCCCATCGCTACTACATCGTCTCTCTTTGAAATCCTTGCAATTTGTTTTTTAAAGGTTTCACCCACATCTCCTTGATTGGGCGGCCGCTCGTAGTATAGATTACTCTCTCCATTACAGAATATAAAATTGTGCTTTTTGACGGAGTGGTGAAATTTAAAATTAATAAAAGCTGTAAGTTTGGCGTAAAGTGGAATCGTGAATGTGTTACCCTACTGAACAGCGAGACCTGCCAACTGCCTCAATAATAATAATCGTTTGCCATCCAGTCTTTTCTGACATACGGTGATCTTTTCGCCATTTGGGAAATGAGGGGGAAAAAAATGAAAACAGCAACTACAAGTCGTATAACAAGCAAAATTAAGTGTATTGTTTGATTTGAAACAGTTTTCCTTCTACCACTTCTTCCGGGACTGGTTCCACAAAACTGGAACAGAGCTTGCAGGAAGATGACAAGCATCAGTTAATAAGTAATGGAAGCCCCCCCCCCACTCCCCAGCATCTGTCTGAAATATTGCAAGCGCATTAGAGATTTGAGCATTGTGCATGTCTAACTGGAATTAATGGCAGTGTAATTCTGCGGGCTTTGTTATGCATTCAGACAGGACTTCATACTATGAAATTTCTGGCGTTTTGAGTGAATACATTTTTTTTTCACGAGAAACGTCTTATTTCAAAAGGGAAAACATTTTATTACAGACTTTTTCTACCATCCCCAAATTTTCCCGTTTTTTTTTTAAAATTGGAAAAATTATCTAGAAGGTGCTTTTAAAAAAGGCTTTGTTTTTTTTTTAATCTAATTTCCCACTTTTTCTCCCCAGATGTTCATGTCTGTAGCTTAAACCCCTCTCCCGTTTTTATACCTGTAATGAAATTTTCTGTTAATGAAAAATAGATGCATTGTCCCAGGAAGCAGGGTGTGGAAAGCTGGCGTGGTAGTAGTGATTAGAGCTTGGAAAAACAGGATTGTAGGTCACTGGGTCATTAAACTTACACTTTCTTAGTTGAACTACCTCATAGGATTGTTATGAGGGAAAAAGTGAGGAAATAGGACAGCCACACACCCCACCTTGAGCCAGTAGAGGCGAAGAAAGATATTAATGTAATAAACGTGGTTTTCTTTTTCTAAGAATTTGTAGCGCACATCGCTAAATGCAGAGAAGGAAGTGGGGAAGAGGGCACATAAGCCTATACTTTTCCTAATTTTTTTTCCTATATTGCTAAAATAGAACTTCTGTGCAATACCGGAATGCAATATGTAATCAAACGAGGCCATTCAAAAACCCTCCCGCCTTCATTAAGTTTTTAAAATGAAGTTTCCGTGTAATACGAACAGCTGGTGACAGGCTGTTGATGTGTGTATGTGGTTTTTTTTTAAAGAAAAAAATTACGGTTCTGTATTTCAATACCATCCTTGTATGTGAAATCGTTCTTACAGTATGCACGATGTATTAAGGAAAGACAGTAGTTAGAGAGAACGGTAGAAACCGGAGCTGCTTTTTTCTAAAACCAAAGAAGGTTACAGGTTTTGGACTTGTGTTGGTACTCGTGATCTTTCCACTAGGAAGTCCTCTGCTCCGCTCAGGATCCGTCCCTTCCCGCCCACCCCGCAAACCACCCACCACATCATTTTAAAAGCTTACATTTTAAAAGGCAGCCTGTCATTTTGAGCCAAATCGCCCGGGGAAGAGTTGCGTTGTTCTGCCATGGCTTTGGTTAAGTCCAGAGTTTGTCACGGTTCACCTTGGAAAATGGTTTCGCAATTTTACCGGATTGGCTCCTCTTTTTTTTTTTTTTTTTTGGACCACAAACCTTTGTACACAGAGGCCACCCGGGGTGTATGTCCACCGTCGCTGGGCAGCCCCCGCCAAGACGGAGCCGCGATCCCCCAAATGCATCTGCCAGGGCATGGCGCTGGGGGACGTGCGGTCGCTTTTGTGCCATCGCACGGCCCCTTGCTGCTGGCGGGAATGGCTGGCACGTTTTTGCCGGTGTAATTTCGTAAGCAGGATGCTGGCCAAGGTGCTTTTCCGAACTCCGGTCCGGCCCCGTCGAGGAGGATCTCTGTGCCGAAAACCCCCGCGGTTGAGCCTTTCGGCCACTCACCCCTTGTCGGAGCAGGCCCTGAACCCCCAGCCCGCCTCTGGGGAAGGACGCCTCAAGCTAAGGAGAGGGGAGGACTTAATAGAAGTTGAAAAGGTCCAGGTTCGCATTCCCCCTCGAGCCACGAAGCCACTCGGTGGCCGATTTGGAGCCAGACATTCTCCCTCATCCCTACTTGACTTGCAGGGCGGTTGTTCTGAGGGTGAAATTAATCCGTATTGGAACAGTGGCTGCAGGTCAAAAAGTCTGTAGGTCGAGTCTCCATTGACCTACAGTGCATTGAAAACCGATTGATCCCGTAACTGGCCGTTTTTGTTCCATTTTGATTTTTTTCTGGTCTGTAGGTCGATTCTCCGGCTGCAAGTCGAAGCTAAATTTTGCAGCCAGAGAAGTCTGTAACTCAAAAAGTCTGTAAGTGGAGCCGTCTGTAAGTTGAGGGTCCGCTGTAGGTCAGCATGGGCTGAGTGCAGGCAAAGTGGGATATAAGTCTAATACAGATGGATAGCTGCTCTGGCATCTCTCATCCAGCTGTCAGAAACACCCTTCCTTCCTTCCTTCCTTCCTTCCTTCCTTCCTTCCTTCCTTCCTTCCTTCCTTCCTTCCTTCCTTCCTTCCTTCCTTCCTTCTCTCTCTCCTTTTCTCCTTCCTTCCTTCCTTCTTTCCATAAAAAATATTTTTAAAGGATTATAAAAAACATTGAAATATAATTCAAAAAAGTATAGCAAAGAAATAAAAAATGGGAACACCACAGTAAAAAGGAGGAGCATTTGTGCATACATTTCAAGAAAAGATGACCGATGACCAAATAGAACTCCGTGTGGAATCGATGCTTATACGCCACACGTTTGGCTGCTGCGAGGGTTATGAGGTCTTCACTTCTTCCATGACTAATGGAGGGTGGGCGTTTATGCTTTCCGCGCCGTGGCGAAAGTCTTTTCAGCCGGCGAAGGGGCCCGAGAGCTCCCTATCGGCTGGCCAGAAGTGTGTTCCCGAGCTCCCGGCAGGTGATTCAGAAGCTCACGCGAGTCTCTAAAGCGCAACCATTTCTTCAAAATGAAATTAATTCATCAAACGGACCTCAATCCAAATTGGAATCTGGCTGCACTTCAGAGCGTTCATACTGCGAGCGCTCTTTACCGATAGGCGTTTGCTAGGACGGCGCGCGCACGCCTCCGTGGCCAGGCATATTCGCACAAAGACACACAAACGCCGGCTGCCACACCATCCAGCACACCGTATTTCCCCACGGCTGCCCCGTGGCAGGACAGCCAAGCACCCACAGCCAACCCTTTCGGCACAGAGAGCTGCCCCCCTCGGGCAGGGGGACGGGGGGGCTCTGGGCTGGTCCTCCACCCTAGCCCACTCCACTGGAAGGCCAAATGGGGGGCAGTGGGCATGCAAACTTTAATCAAGCTGCTTTTGTTACGTGCTGTCAAGTCGCCTCCAATTTATAGCCACTGAATGAGTCATCTTCAATGTATCCTGCCCTCAACAGCCCTCCTCAACTCTTGCAAACTCAAGCCTGTGGCTTCCTTTAGGGAATTGGTCCATCTCATATTTTCGTCTTCCTCTTTCCCTGCTCCCTTCTATCTTTCCCAGCATGATTGTCTTTTTTAGAGAACCCTGCCTTCTCTTCATATGTCCAAGTAGGAGAAGCCTCACTTTCAACATTTTTTTGCTTCTAGCTTGCTTTGATCTAGCTAGGACCTGCTTGTTTGCGTTTCTGGCAATCCCTGGTGTCCACAAAGCTCTCCTTCAATAACACATTTGAAAACAATCAATTTTGTTTTTCTCTCAGCTTTCTTTACCCCGTCCAGCTTTCACACCCATACACAGTGATACAAGATTATGGATTATTTTGGTCTTGGTCTCCAGTGACGCTCCCTTACCCTGGATGATCTTTTCCATTTCCTTCATTACTGCCTTTCTGAATCTCAGTCTTCTGATTTCTTGGCTGCAGTCACCATTTGGACTGATGATTAAATGAAGGTATACGGAATCTCACTACAGTATTTCAGTTTTTTTGTTGTCCGCCTTAAAGTTGTTTAGTTCTTTTGTAGTCATGATTTTGCTCTTCTTAATATTCAACTGCAGTCCTGCTTTGTCACTTTCTTCTTTCATTTTCATCGAAAGTAATTTCATGTCATGGCTGCTTTCTGCCAGTAAGATGGTGTCATCTGCGTATCTTAAATTATTGATATTTCTTCCACCAGTTTTCACTCCTCCTTCATCAGAATCTAGCCTAGCTTTCCATATGATATGCTCTGCATACAGATTGAACAGGTAAAGGGATTAAATGCATCTTTGTTTTGACACCTTTGCCTGGAGGAAACCCTTTTGTCTCTCCATATTCTGTGCTAACTACAGTGGTGCCTTGCATAGCAATAGTTCCATATAGCAATGAAATCACTTAGCAATGCTGTTTTTGCGATCGCAAAAGCGATCGCTTTGCGATGTTCCCTATGGGGAAATTTCGCTTTGTGATGGTCGCAGGGAAGCAATCATCGCAAAGCCCCCATTTTTGGCCAGCTGATCGGCGGTTTCAAAATGGCTGCCGGGTAAATAAAATGGCTGCCCACTGTTTTCAGGCACGGATTCCTCGCTTTAGAGGCACCGAAAATGGTGGCGCTATGGAGGATCTGCGCTTAAAGGTGAGTTTTAAGTCCATAGGAACACATTAATCGCGTTTTAATGTGTTTCTGTGGGCTTTTTATTTTCGCTTAGCGATGTTATCGCTTAGCAGCGATTTTTTCTGCATGAATTAACATCGCTAAGCGAGGCACCACTGTACTTCTTCACAATACATGTTACTCATCAGGATGGTCAAGTGCTCAGGCACACTCTTTTTTGCAGATCAACCCATAGTTCCTAATGATTGACACTGTCAAAGGTGTTGTTGTCCTCTATGAAGCATTGGTGCTGTCCAGTAGCCAGCGAATATTTGCAATATGGTCTCTAATGACTCTTTCTGAATCCAGCTTGAACCTGAGGCATTTCTTGCTCCATATAAGTTAAAAGCCTTTGCTGTGACACCATGGGCTCTGCTCTAGCTCATAGGTGTTGCTGTTTATTCATTAAGTCATGTTCTACTATTTGTGACCCCATGGACCAGAACACGGCAGGCCCTCCTGTCTTCCACGGCCTTCCGAAGTTGGGTCAAATCATGTTGGTCGCTTCGATGGCCCTGTTCGTCCATCTCGTCCTCCGTCGTCCCCTTCTCCTCTTGCCTTCACACTTTCCCAACATCAGGGTCTTTTCCGGGGAGTCTTCTCTTCTCATGAGATGGCCAGAGTATTGGAGCCTCAGCTTCAGGATCTGTCCTTCCAGGGAGCACTCAGGGTTGATTTCCTTCAGAATGGATAGGTTTGTTCTCTTTGCAGTCCAGGGGACTCTCAAGAGTCTCCTCCAGCACCACAATTCAAGAGCTCATAGGTATTAATTACTAATTCAGGACCAACCCAAGCAATTTTTGCATTTTAATGGAGAAATTAGGGGAGTTTGTTGTTGCTGAGAAAATCCACCACCACCATCTCCTGGGAAGGTTGTAATTCAGCTGAGCAGGGGAAAGGAAGTGACCTTTTTCCCCTCCGCTGGCCAAGAAGGCCTGATGCTTTGATTCCCGAAGCCCAGCTTCTGACACAACACTGGGTTCAGGGAGTGTAAAAGCCAATGCCCTGCCGTCTTCCTCCTCCCAGCTGATGCTGTCAGAAGCAAAGGAGGAGAGCTTGCAAGGCAAAATAGAGAAATCTTTGCCTTTAATCTCCGATACTTATGCTAATGATGGGATTTCTATTAAGTTTCTAATGATCTTTGTCAGTTTCCTTGGTTTAAAAATAAACCCCCATTAGGCCCCATTATTCATGCCATAACAGTGCCATTCATGGCGTGCCATTGCTGGTATCAATATTTATTTTAAAAAAAGCAAGGCCTTAATGGGATGAGAATGGCATTCTGGCGTTCGTTCATTAGTACGAATTTGCATACCTTCATGGACGCCAGTGCAGAAGAGCGGGCGCGGGGCGGAGGCAGGGCTGGCACTGGTGGGGGGGGAGAGATGTGTGGAAGAACAGCCTGACTGTTCATTTGCTGCGGATCCACCGCCGAGAATCTCCCGTCCCTGCAGTCTGGTCTGCTGCAATGGAAACGGGAGAGTCCCTTTGGGGAGTTGCCAGTCCGGGGTTATGTCACCCTTTGCCAAGGAGAGGGAGAGGGATTGAGAGAGAGAGAGATCTGTTTGAGAGAAGGGCGGGTGGATCCAGTCATTCCAGTGGTCCATTCTGCTGCGCGCGCGCCCCACACCCCCTCGCCACTCACGTACTGTGAGTAAAATAAGCCAAATAAGCCTCCTGCTGCCGCCACTGCCCTGCTGGTTTCGTGGATGGCTTCCCGGGAGCATCTGGTTGAAGGATGTCTGAACGATCGGGTTGGGGCTGTGATCCATCTGTTTGAACGGTCCAGCTTCTGCAGAAGGGGCAGACGCTGGAGTTTGGTTCCCAAGCAAGCCTTCCCCCGCCCCAGAGTTCATCTCAAGACCTGGCACCCTTCCGTCTCCCGTTGAGAACCTATCCTTGCTCGGGGGCAGGACAGCTACAGTTATGTGTGGGACGTCCCAGGTTCTGCCGAAGAGTCAAAAGAGGTGCTGCCAGTCAGAGCAGGCAGGCCCTCTTCTAGGGCAGCTTCCTATGTTTTAGGGGAAGGCAGAGCCCTTGCTTGGCATGCAAAATACCCCAGATTCACTCCCCTGCCACCTGTAGTCCGGCGGATGAGATGACAGCTTGATGGGTGATCTTCCAGACCACCCCGAGGAGCGGCTGCCAGCCCGTGTTGACCTTACAAGTCCGTAGTTTTTGGAAAACACGTGGCCTTCCAGATGCACTTGAACTGCATCTCCCGTTCACCCTAGCCAGATCCAAGAAACCGCCTCCTTAAGTCTGCAAGACCTGGGGGGGGGGCTGTCAGTGACAGGACCCTCTGCGGATCCCCGATTCGTAAAGCTAGAAGCAGCTTGGCAGCCCATGGGAACAAGAACAGCTGAGACACTGGTGTGGGATGATGAGAATTGCAGCCCAAGCTTATTTGAAGGTGTGCGTTCCCCCCCCCCCCTTATACAAATGATTTGATAACCATCCTATTCCTCTCTATTTATTTCCCTGTTATGTGCCATTAAGTTGGCTTTGACGTACGTTGACCTTAGCTCTGAGTGGGACGCCAGGAGGTCCTTTCATCAACAGCTCAGCTCTTGCAAACTCAAGGGTGAAACTTCCTTTATGGAGCCAATCCACTTACTTAAAAATGTTTGTAGAAGATTAGATTTTCGAAATCTCAAAACAGTATGCAACTGTCCTCCGGGACGCAACCTGGTCTTGTCTGGTTAGTGAACGTTAAGCAGGGTTGCTTCTGGCTCGTCTTTGGACGGGAGACCACCAAGTAAGAACCAAAAAAAAATAATTTTTTTTTAAAAGAAAAATCTCCAGTTAGGGCTAAGCAAATATCCTTCCTGAAACTCCGGGCTGCTTCTGCTGCCGGCTAGAGTTGGCAATATGTGGTTAGACCTGCCAGTGGCCGGAACGGGCGTAGGGAGCCTGTTCCAAGCTACTCAAATAACTGGAGCATTTGTAATGGTCCATGAAACAGAGGGTAAGACTGGACACTACAGGGTGAGCGCTCGCTCCTGGAGCGTCTTAGCTTTCGGAGGGACCGGCGCTTTTCAGGAGTCGCCATGCGGTCCCTCGAGGGGGTCCCCGGAGCCCGGCTTCACTACAGATCCTCCGCTGGCTGCTTAAAGCTTGGGAGTTTCTGGGAGGGGTTCCTTCCCCCCCCCCAAACCTTTTTCTCAAGGAACGCAGAGATTGTGGCTTCTCCATTTCCTTCCGCCTCTGCTTGGCCCACCCCACCCCCTGGTTCTCGGAGATGCTCTGGACAGGCAGCCGTTGCCAGGTCAGCTCACTCTCGGGCTGCTGAGATGTTCCTGGCCTGCCCTGTGACCTGAGAGATGTCCGTGCCACGTCGGGTGATTTGACAGCCGCGGTCCGGGTGGCGGGGAGGGTCGGAGAGGCAGGGGGAGCGAAGTCGGGGCCGTTGTCAGCGGTGGCTTGCTTGCATCAATTTGAAGGAAGGGGAGGCAGCTCTCGAGCGGAATCGGTCACTCGAAATGTGTTGCAGGAATTCAGATGTGCATTATTTATATATTTGGGTTTTGTGGGAAGCATGCAAAATCCGGGATTTGTCGCATTAAATAGGTCATTGGCCTGCCTCAGAGTATGTTTCTTGGCAAGGTTTAAAGGTTAGTCTCCCCGTCTTAGACTTCAATCTCTGAGCGTACAAGCCATTAAATTTGATGGGGCTCGCCTCTTGAGCGAAATGTACTGCAGGGCTGGTGTTTATAAAGTGGTGTCGCGGTAAACGTGGAAAGGCTGATACTTACCCGTTGCCATAGCCATCCTCCCCCTATAAATGAAGTCCAAAAGTACAAATCAGTGTATATCCACAGAAAAAGAGGAGGCCTTTTGTACAGTTGTTGTTTTTGTTGTTGTTGTTGTTGTGTGTTGCCACGTCACTTCTGACATAGGCCAACCCTATAAATTAATGACCTACCAGGAGTCTGCTTATTAACAGCTCTCCTCATGTTTTGCAAATAATAAGCGATGGCTTTTTTAATGGGATTAATCCATCGCGTATTAGGTCTTCCGCTTATCCTACTGCCTTCCACTTTTCCGAGTAACATTATCTTTCCTAGTGAATCTTATGCTATGTCCAAATTACAGTAGCCTCAGTTTAGTTATTTTATATAAAGTTCATGGCTGGCTGAAAAACTAGGGGCTCTTAACTGGCCATTCAAGATCCAACCCACTTGATGCGTACAGAAGATTAGTTCTGCTGCTGAGTTTCATCTTCTTCTTCTTTTTGAAAAAGGAAGTAAGATTCCAGTCCTCATGATGCTTCAATCAAGAGGTGGAATGGGGAGAGTTGCCTTCTACGGCATCATGTCCTTGGGATCGTGTGACTTAATTTTGTGGTGGGGGGGTCCCCAGGGGACAGAGTCCATCTTCCCAGGTGGTTTGGAATATAACGCCCAGGAACGCCAGCCAGGATGGCCTGTGGCGAGGGATGATGGGATTTGTAGTCTGAGGCGCTCAAAGTGCTTCCCACCCTGGCTCCACATTGACTGGGAGGGGCTCTCAGTATTTTAGCCCCTCCGTTCTTCCTGCAGACGCTGAATATTGAACTGGGAACCAGTTCTGCATGCTAAGCTTGTATCTTTCCTGGGGTTAATACCTTTTTCTTATGTATTACCCCGGCATACCCATAAGCAGTACTGCAATGTGTCAAACCTCCTCTCTCTATTTGACAGAGGCATTTTGAAAAAGCACATTTGCATAGTTTTTACCCTGAGGTGACCCACGAGGAAAGGGTTTCTGGGGGGTACCCCTCCGCTTTGGTCCTAAGCTACCGACGAATCTTCAGCTCCTTTGGCATGTTCATGTCAGGACTTCTCTAAAGAGATGTACAGAAAGGCCGGCAGGCTTAGTGTTGGCAAATGCTGGGAGTGACAAGAAAAATTCCTATTTTTAAAAACACTACAATTCCCAGACAGACACACATATCCCAAAAAAATTGCTTTTGAGGGCAGAAATCCAGTGTTCTAGTCAATGGACCTTATTGGGGGGGGGGGAGATTTGTTTTCCAAGTTCCGATGGACTCAATTTTGTTCCGACGAGCAGTTAGATGTATGCCTTGGGCTACGAATCCTTGACGCCCTCGTGCTGTTTGGTCCATTGGTGGGGAGGGACTGCAAAAAGAGAAGTATTGGGGGGGGTTGTCTACCTGGACAGCCATCCCTTCCACCAGCCAAGCTCTCCTCAATTTGGGGGGGGGGGGAGACAGCTGATCCCCGGGCCCTGCTCGGAGGTGGCCGTCTATTACCGAGGCTCGAGCGATAGATTTCCTACTTTAGCCGGGGTCAGACTTGATGATCTTTGGGGACTCCCTCCCCCCCCCCAGCTCTACAATCCTTTGATTCTGGGATGGGTTCATCTGGTCTACCCAGAGACCAACATGCCTCGGTCCTCATCCCTCGGCAGATCGTGAGCTGGTGGGGGGGATGGCACCCCCCATGCTGTTTTGGGATGAAGCCCTCCCACCCCATTTTCTCCTCCTTTCCCATGAAAGATTCCAGTCTCTCTCTCTCTCTCTCTCCTGTGCATCTTTTTTCAGCAGCATTTCTGGCTCTCTCTTCTCCCCCCCCCAAACCTCCATCTCGCTGCTTCCCTCTCTTGTGGTTCACCCCCTTTTTCCCAGGCCTTAATAGGGGGTGATGAATTATTCATCGCTGCCCCTTCCTCCCACCCCACGCGCAGTCTCTGGGGGAAATGGGGAAGGGGGGGGAGGAGGAGGAGGAGGGATCTTTGCATCTCTGCTGATGACCTACATTTTCATTTTCTTTCCTCCATCGCCTCCTCTCCTCCTCTTCCATGCGTTCTGCAGCGTGGGAGCAATGGGCGCTGGAGTGTGTATGTGTGTGTGTCTCTCAATATTGTCAAAAGGTCTGTGTGTGTGGAATGAGAAATCCAAGGGGTGGAGGGGTCACCCTCATCCACGTCTCGGGCATCAACATGCGTGTACCGCCAAACCATTGCAGGCTCGGCCGCCAAACAATCTCTGTTCGGGAACCGTCTGGATGCTGTTGCTTCCCAGCTCCTGTATCCCACACAGGGGCGCTGCGCAAGGTGGAAGGAAGGGCAGTGGTCCACGGGCCACGAGCCGTGTGCCACACGGGAAGATCTGGGCTGTCGCCGTCCCAGAAAGGAACTCGGTTCTCCGAGGGTCGGCTCTGAGTTGCCCGCAGCATCTGTGCTGGTTTAAAGGACAGTCTTGGAATGTCATTTTTTTAGGGACCACATCCTCCAGGCTGGGGGATTCTGGGAGTTGTAGTTCCCAGCCTAACATCTGCAGTTGTGCAAATTCTTTGCAGTTCCGGGAGGTGGGGAGCCGTTTGTGAGATAACACAACTTGGGGACGGATAAAACAACGAGATACTTCACAGAAGACAACAGGGCAGGGTGGAGGGTAACATGAAGTTGAGGTTTTAAGTGTAGTGCAACCTCTTCAGGGTTTCGTGTGGATTTGATGAATGCTCTGGCACCCTCTGTTTTTATGCAGTTATTTTGTCTATGGTTTTATTGTATTAATTATTTGATTGTATATTTCACTGTGAACCACCCAGAGTAGATCTGTAGCATTAATGGGTACAGTATATTAAATGTATGTATGTATGTATGTATGTATGTATGTATGTATGTATGTATGTATGTATGTATGTATGTATGTATGTATGTATGTATGTATGTATGTATGTATGTATGTATGTATGTATGTATGTATGTATGTATGTATGTATGTATGTATTCATGAGAATGGCTGATGGTCGGATTCCAAAGGATCTCCTGTATGGAGAATTAGTGCAGGGAAATCGCCCCAGAGGGAGACCACAGCTGCGATACAAGGATATCTACAAGCGGGATCTGAAGGCCTTAGGAGTGGACCTCAACAGATGGGAAACCCTGACATCTGAGCGTTCAGCCTGGAGGCAGGCATTGCATCACGGCCTCTCCCAATTTGAAGAGACCCTTGTCCAGCAGGCTGAGGCAAAGAGGAAGTCACAAAAGCAGCAAAACCAGGGAGCTGGACAGGGGACAGATTGGATTTGTCTTCAGTGTGGAAGGGATGGTCACTCTCGAATTGGCCTTCTCAGCCACACTAGACGCTGTTCCAAGTCCTCCATACAGAGCATGGTACCATAGTCTCTCGAGACTGAAGGATGCCTAACCTAACTAACGTATGTATGTATGTATGTATGTATGTATGTATGTATGTATGTATGTATGTATGTATGTATGCATGCATGCATGCATGCATGCATGCATGCATGCATGCATGCATGCATGCATGCATGTATGTATGTATGTAAATTTATATTACCTACATTTGTATCCCACTGGGTGAGTGCAATCTCCCCACCTCCACCCCTTTTTGGGTGTTTAAGTGCAAGACATCTGGAGGCAGGGGAAAGATAATAGAAACCTTTCAAAAGGCACAGAGAGAAAGAGCTCAAAAGCAGCGAAGAAGTCAATACAGAGCAATCAAGAATTCACCTAAAGCCGATAGTTCAGAAAGCAATGGTTTCAAAGCAAATGCCAGCAATCTAAAAAACCTACATCCTACCACACAGGAGTGTTGCAATTAAAAGCCCGTTGGAAAAGGTAGTTTTTTAAAACCGTTTCCCCCCCCCCCCCCGTCCTTCTTGAGGAGAGGGAAATCCAGCTGCAGATTCCTCAGGAGGCAGTGCCACAGATCAAAGACCATCATCCACTTCAAGGGCTTTGATGCCAAAGCATCCATGGTTTTAGTTCCTTTTCTAGAATCCTGGACTCCACCAGCGTGGCTAACTATGGTCACAGCTGGGGAAATGCTGGCCAAAATCCTGTTGCTTAGCATAGTAAATTGCACTAGAGTAGGCTCATACCATCAACGGGTGAGTCGAATGAGCAACTCTTGTCTGCGGCTTACTGTGTTAAAATAAATCATAGCTAAAGTAGGCCCATTTGAATTGATAGATGAGCTGATTCGCTAAATTCCCAGTTGATTTAATGGGCCTGCTCTAGTGCAGTTTACTAGGCTAAGTCACAGGATTTTGGCCATTGAATTATGGTATCCAGAAAAAGTAGAAAGTTGACCCCTAGGCTGGGTCATAGGCTCTGTCTGTGTAGGTCAGTTTGGGGTAGCGACGTATTACTTGACTGCATAGGGGCTGAAATTGTCATGTTTGCATTGCGCAGGAATGTATCCAGTCTTATGTAAATAACATTTTGAAAGTAATAATGCATTAGCTTTAGAAAGGTGACTTTTAAAATACTGCTATCACTTTGGCTTGCCCTCCTGTTTAATGTGAAACGAACGATTTTAACATCATGCGTTATTTCCAAACTTGGTATAAGCAAATTGCACTAACAGTACAGTGGACCCTCGACTTACAGACGGCTTGACTTACAGACTTTTCGAGTTACAGACTTCTCTGGCCACAAAATTTAGGTGCGACTTGCAGCCGGAGAATCGACCTACAGACCAGAAAAAAGCCAAAATGGAACAAAAATGGCCGGTTACAGGATTAATAGGTTTTCAATGCATTGTAGGTCAATGGAGACTCGACCTACAGACTTTTCAACCTGCAACCACTGTTCCAGTATGGATTTATTCCGTAAATAGAGGGTCCACTGTATACCGGTTTTCATGCAAGAATCCCCCACTCCCCACTAACTGGAGATTCCTGATATTTCTCATACCATGCCAGGCCCTGCTTAGCTTTCAAAATTGGACTTCATCATCCTGTTCGGGATTATATGGCATGATCAAGTCGGGATCTCTGGAAATTTTGAGGTTAATTGCTGCATATTTCTGAATCTTTGATTCTCTGGGGATTATATTGCAGTACAGCAATGTACGTGGTGGCGCTGTGGGCTAAACCGCAGAATCCTTTGTGTGCTGCAGGGTCAGAAGACCAGCAGTCGTAAGATTGAATCCATGTGACGGAGGGAGCGCCTGTCGCTTGTCCCAGCTCCCGCCAACCTAGCGGTTCGAAAGCATGCAAATGCGACTAGATAAATAGGGACCACCTCGGTGGGAAGGTAACAGCGTTCCATGTCTAAGTCGCACTGGCCATGTGACCGCGGAAGATTGTCTTCGGACAAAAACGCTGGCTCTATGGCTTGGAAAAGGGGATGAGCACCACCCCCTAGAGTCGAACACGACTGGACAAAAAAAAATTGTCAAGGGGAACCTTTACCTTTACAGCAGTGTAACACATGCAACCCCGGGTGCAGCCGAAGCGGTCTTCAAGGCAGGCAGCGAGACAAGGGCCTCTTGCTCAATTTCCTTGGGTTCAGAAGATGGGTTGTACCTGAAACCTGAGTGTGAAAGGATGTCCAGGCTTTGAAAGCTGACTCGGGCTTGGGGAGTTGGGAAAACGTGGCGTTCCTTCAAGGAGGTTTCCGGGAACCTCTTTGAGATGTGCAAGGCTTTTAAAAGGAAGGGTTAAGGCTAATATTGGGAAGGAAAGACTTGTCTGCCTCCCCTTGCTGTAAGCATGATCAATCATGTCCTCTACCTAGGTTTAGTGTGTACTTGTACTGTACAGTTCTGGCCCATTTGATGCCATTTCTAGCCGTTGTGACTGCATCTTATGGGTTCACTCCAGTCTCTGGGGCATGAGAAGAGCCCTGTGAGTCTCAGGGAGCGGAACAGCCGGCATCATGGCAGAGTGGCAGCCGCCTGGACCTTGGAGTGAGGCAGCCAGCTAGTATAGGTGTCAGCCATGGGCCGGTGGATATGAATCAACACAGTACCGATGCCTGGAGGATGCGGAAGTACCTCTTTATATACTCCCCAGCCGGAGCGGACTTGCCATATTTTTCCTCGTATAAGACTATACTTTTGTCTAAAATCTTTAGACTAAAAATTGAGGGTCGTCTAATACACGGAAGTAAGCTGGGGAGAGAACAAAAACAAGTGGAGGGGAAAAGCAGGGATCAAAGCGATCCTGCAGCGCTTTGATCCCTTTCCCCCTGCACTTGCTAAGCCCCACTTAGATTTCTTAATTTTGGATTAGAAAAGTGGGGGGCGTCTTATACATGGGGGCGTCTTATACACGGAAAAATACAGTATTAATAGGCAGCTGCCTCAGGTGGCAGAGGCTAGGAGGTGGGCAGTGGCATGCATGTCTGTCCCAAACAGCCTTGGCTTCTCAAGCCAGCCTGTAGCTGAAAGACGCCACACGGGCCACAGTCCACCACCCGTCCGTTGCCAGACCAGTTGAACTCTCTCCCTGGAACAGGGAGGGGCACTGTCTTTATACTCCCTCTACTTCAATCAGCAGCAGGTCTCGGCGTGGACTTGTGATTTAAAACTCCCTATAGATAGAAACACATCATGATACAGAGACGGGCTAGGCTTTGGCCCATCATCCTGACACTGGGCTACTTATATGTTTACAAAGAGGTTGCTTCTGCACTTGTTATTTATTCTGGAAGTGTCGTGCTTGGTTCATTCGTTTTTTTAACATGGCCTGTCTCCTCCCACATTCTCCCCCCCCCCCCCGGCCAAATTTTCTTATCCTTTTGCTTACAAAGCCTTTCTGGCTTGTTGGTTTGTATTTTCAAAGAATAGAGCAAGAGCGCCGTTTTCCCAGGAGTCGGTGGTTCTCAAACCTCTCTTTGGTTCTTTCCAAGAGGGATTTCTCTGGTGCAGAAGCAGGCCAGGATCAACCACTGGGTCCTCCGTGCCCTTACTGTAAATCGGCCGGAGCTTCTGATTCCCTGTTGTCTCTCTCCAGGAGCAACAGAGGCGTCGTATAAATAAATAAGCAAGGCTGCCAAAGTGAGCAGAAGGGTATCTGTGTTTGGTCTGTTCCAGCAAAAGCGATAACGGGTCTTGTGAGACCTTAAAAGAAAAAGGGGAAAAAACAGGTTTTGTCATAACCTTCCATGGACTGCATCTGAAGACTGCAAAAACTTGCTCCAAATAAAATTTCTTGGCACTTGAGATGCTCCTTGTCTCGCTTGTTTTTGGTGAACTCAAGATAGCTCAAGGAAGATCCGAGCCTTTGTTTCGTTTTACTGTCTTTTACTTTAACAGTGGTTTGCTTGCTGAAAGACATAGTGAAGATGAATTTTCTTGACTGAGAATGGACTCAGAAGGCGTCCTTTAATTCTTACCCTATGTCTGCCCATCTGGGAGCAGCTGTGCCTTCCCCTGGTACCACTCAGTGAATCGCAGGCTTCTTAAGTACAGTGGTGCCTCGCTTAAGTGCGATAATCCGTTCCAGGAAAATCGCTGTTAAGCAAAAACGTCGTGAAGCGAAAATAAAAAACCCATTGAAACGCATTGAAAACCGTTGAATGCATTCCAGTGGGCTAAAAACTCACCGTTCAGCGAAGATCCTCCATACGGCGGCCATTTTTGGTGCCTGCATAGCGAGGAATCCGTCCCTAAGCACAGCGGGGAGCCATTTTAAGCACCCGGTGGCCATTTTGAAAACCCGACAATCAGCTGTTTTTGATTGTCGTAAAGTGAAAATCGGTTCCCGAAGGAGGGAACCAATCATCGCTAAGCGAAATTCCCCCATTTAGACCATTGTTTTGTGATCGTAAAAGCGCTCGAAAAAACGTCATCGTAAAACAGATTCGTCGTAATGCGGGGTAATCATTAAGCGGGGCACGACTGTATTTCAGAGAAAAAGGAAAAAGGCCCACGTCCGCTCACCATTAGTTTTCATGTGTCCAGTGAAGTTTGAGGTTGATGAGCCTATCAAAGTCTCAGCCCACCTTCTCTATTATCTGACCAGTTGGCGCCGTTTTATCACTTCATTTATTTTTATCCGTCTTCTAATTAATGCTAAAATGCTCTCTTAGTCTATAGTGCTCCTGTGATTTTGATTCTTTATGGGAAAAAAAATCCAGGTACTTTTACGATGACTACTATTTTAGTTCCTACCCTGCCAATTAAAATACCTCTGGTCTAAAAATGCCCCTCAGATACTTAGGATCTCAGTCTAATTGCTAGAAGAGGCCTAGAAAACTACTGGTAAATGGAAGTCAATATTGGTGTAATCCACTGATTCAGCGATTCTTATAGAATAACAGAGTTGGGAAAGGCCATCGAGTCCAACCTCTCGCTCGGCGCAGGAATCCGAATCAAAGCAGATCTGACAGCCGGTTGTCCAATTTTCTCTTGAATGCCTCCAGCGTTGGAGCGCTCGCCACGCGCCACTCACCAGTCCAACTAAATCTAGTTGGATTTAGGTTTTATTTATTCATCAGTTGCATTTTTATCTCACTTTCCTGTTGCTGAGCTGAGAGTCTAGTGTCTGTGGCCATCCTCTCCCCCAATTTAGCCTCACAACAAACAACCCTGTGAGGCCGAAGAGGTCAGCTGAGTGTGTGACTGAAGTCACCCTGTGAATTTTATGGGCTCAGGAGAACTTGAGCCCAGATCTCCCAAAACCTCAGTAAGAGGCTCTAATTACTTCTCTGCAGCTTTAGCACAGTTTAAGCTGAAGGAGTCCACAGATAAATAAATATGATACACAAATGAAATAACTGATACTCCAGTCTTCTGAACAGTTACAGTGGTGCCTCGCAAGACAAATGCCTCACAGGACAAAAAACTCGCAAGACGAATGGTTTTGATGACTCGCAAGACGAATATTCCTATGGCCGTGCTTCGCAAGACGAATATTTTCCAGGGTTTTTTTTGTTCCTGCCTCATGTTTGCTGATTTTAAAATGTTTTTCTATGATGTTTAAAAAGTTAAAGTTTTTTGATTGATATTTATTAAATAATCTGCACAATATTATGTATGACTTTAAAGAGCACTTAATAAACCCTTTGTAAACCAAATTTGACTTTGTTCTGATTTTTTTTTGCCCATAGGAATACATTAATTAGATTTCAATGCATTCTATGGGAAACGTGTTTCGCAAGACAAAGTTTTCGCAAGATGACATTAACCACGGAACGAATTAAATCCATCTTGAGAGGCACCACTATACTTGTCATTTGGTTTTTTCCAATTACATCCTCCTTTAAAAAACCCCAATGCGTTTTCAGGGGTTAAGCGTCTCACTGTGGGTCTTGATGGTGGAAAGTGAGCCACAAAACTCTCAGATCCTGCTCACTGCTGCTGTATATGGATTTTACGTCTTGCTATGTATACTATGTTTTACGATTGTTATACACTGCTCTGAAATTGTGATGTGTGTTTCATAAATCTTAAGTCAGTGTTTTATAAATCTTAAGTCAGTGTGTATATATATATATATATATATATATATATATATATATATATATATATATATATATATATATATATATATATATATATATATATATATATATATATATATATATATATATATATATATATATATATATATATATATATATATATATATATATATATATATATATATATATATATATATATATATATATATATATATATATATATATATCCCACCAACATTCATGGTGTTGTTGTATTGTTGCAATGTAATAACACAAGTTCTGGGCACGCATGTCTGCAGGCACATGGGCGCATTTGTGCTTCTTAACAGGCTGTTAACAAAAGTTCTCAGAGCAGCCTGAATTTAAAAAAAACAAAACACCATAAATGTTCACGTGAGGCAACACATGATAAAAACCAGGCAGACAAAATAAAAACACTGCAGCCTATAAAGCCGAAGTACATTCAGCGGCAAAGCGAAAGACTACAAAGGTCTAAAAGCAGGGAAGGCTGCTTTTAAAATCCCCAGGAGAATTTAAAAAAGGGTATTTACCGGCACCTAAAAGGCCATAATGGAGCTGTTGCAGAAGTCTCTCTGGGGAGGGTGTTCCAGAGGTGGTGTGGCACCATCGGAAAGACTGAAAAAGACTGAGATATGATAGATAGATAGATAGATAGATAGATAGACAGACAGATAGATAGATAGATAGATAGATAGATAGATAGATAGATAGATAGATAGATAGATAGATAGATAGATAGATAGATAGATAGATAGATAGATAGATAGATAGATAGATAGATAGATAGATAGATAGATAGATAGATAGATAGATAGATAGATAGATAGATATCGTTCTCTCTCTCTCTCTCTGGACTAGAGAATCATAGCTGTAGGAATTATAAAATTATAGCTGAAAAATATAATATTCCCATGCTTTGCCTAAAACCCACATGGCAGAGTCCCAACTACAATTGAATGAGTTCTCAAAGGTGGAGTTCACTCTTCAGCCAACGGTGCAGATTCAGTGACTCTCGTACTTTCCCAAGGACTAGTAAATAGTTTCAGGCCCCCTTTCCTTATAGCCACCCATCCCACCCTGTTCGGTGGGGGGGGGGGACCTGGAAGAGGGTCTCAGAGGAAGGCCTTCAGGGAAACACAGAAGGAGAATCCCTGGAGTGCGATGAGGCAGGCAGGGTGGATGTTCTCTACAGCTGTGGTCCCCAACCTTGGGCCTCCAGATGTTCTTGGACTACAACTCCCAGAAGCCTTCACCCCCACCTCTGCTGGCCAGGATTTCTGGGGGTTGAAGTCCAAGCACATCTGGAAGCCCAAGGTTGGGGGACCACTGCTCTACAGGGCCGAGGGCTGTTTTTCAGATTTGCTGGGAGCCCAGTGGCCACTCTGCCTAGGGAAAGGGGCTTGGCAAGACAATCCCATGTCCATATCTTAAGTATTTATTTAAACGTAAAGTTAAATTTTCTTATAAAGATCATTATAGAGGGTTTTTTGTTAGCTTAAAAATGAGTCTGACTTTCTTTTTTTAAAAAGTTTTCTGTTTGTTTTTTTTTAACTGTAAAAGCCATGGGTAACGTCTAGTGATGCAATTTGATTTCCAAAAAGCTCAGGATTTCTTTGAGGGCGGCGACCGTCAGAAGTGGAAGGAGGCCTTCGTGACGTGGCACAGCCTCCCCCCCCCAACCCCCAGAGCATTTTATGGGACTTTCTGAGCAAAAATGAAATAAACTGTAGTTAGTGAATAATAGTGAATGGTGAAGTTGGAAATGGAAAATATATGGCTTTAGCCTCTACGTTTAAGGCCAGATGTGATCTGAGGGGAGCCACTGGCAAAATGCTTGGCCTTCCTCTGTGCTTGAGCCGTCACAGAAATGGCAGAGAAGAAGCTGGAGGAGGACCCCTGAAATTATGCAAGGGGTGGATAGAGGAAAGCTCTTTCCCCCCTCACGCAATACTAAAACCAGGGGACATCCACCCCAGTTGAGTGTTTGGATAGTGAGAACAGACCAAATAAAATATCTCTTTATCCAGCATATTGTTAGTCTGTGGAACTCCTTGCCACAGGATGTGGTGATGGCATCCGTCCTAGATGCTTTGAAAAGGGGATGGTGCAGATTTCTGGAGGAAAAGTCAATCGCAGGTGACAAGCCATGATGATGGGGATGTACAATCTCCAGGCTTCAAAGTAAGCCCCCTCCAAATACCAGATGCAGGGGAGGAGGATCAGAAGACAAGGATCTCGTGGCCTCGTTTGCTCCCA
The DNA here is from genome assembly GCF_051106095.1 of Pogona vitticeps. NCBI lineage: Eukaryota > Metazoa > Chordata > Lepidosauria > Squamata > Agamidae > Pogona > Pogona vitticeps. The sequence goes on from NC_135797.1 coordinate 10,892,320, forward strand.
GAGGCATCTGGCAGGGCCACCGTGAGAGGCAGGGAGCTGGACGAGATAGGCCCTTGGCCTGATCCAGCACAGGGCTTCTCTTAGATTCTTATGATGTTTAGCACATCTCTTTGCTGCCAAAGCAAGTTTTGCTGCTTGATAGGTAATGGTTACATCTGTGCTCACAAGTAGCACACAAAGCTGATCCAAGAAGAGGGGTGGGGGGTGTCTGTCACACAAAGGTCTGTGAGTGTCAGCAGGAAATTGACTTCTGGGGTGCTCATATAAAGGGCACCTTAATAAATAATGAAAAACATCGTCAGTCTCTTCTGAATTCAAAGTAATAAGGTATTCCTTGACTATTTGTTTATCAGTCTCAAGCTGCAATGTTGTCTCCTCCACTTGTACTTCACATTTGCCTGGAGGGTTTTAGACTTGCTTTTGGGAAATGACTGAACTGTGGTAGGAACTGAGCATTTCTCCCTTTTCTTTGTTCCCTGTTACCATTGTTTCATCCCTATTGAGTAATTGAGTCACTGTTTTTTTTTCTCAGTTTTCTGCTACCTATGTACCTGAAGAATGCTTCTTTTTTTTGCTTTTAGCGTCCCTAGCTAACCTCAGCTCATTCTCAGCGTTTGCCTTCCCAATGCCATCCCTGCAATTCATTGCTACTTGTCTGCACTCTTCCTTTTATGGTCTGGCCTTCTTTCCACTTCCTCTATGTATCCCTTTTCGTTTTAAATGCAAGATTGTAGAAGCCAGCCCAATAGGTGATTGAGTCTTCCCTTCGCACTGGCCACCAGGCCCTTCACCGAGAGAATCAGACTAGTTGGAGGGCATTGGGGGGCAGAGGTGGTCACGAATAATAGCTAGGATGCTGCTTCTGCTCCCGGCTGCCACCTCATTCTGAATCTTGGGAGGGCTGATCCTGAGCCCAGAAAAAACGTCATCTACCCGGCTTCAGTGAGCTATGACACGTGGTTGCTCGCCTTTCAGACAAGGGAGAAAGGAAGGAATTCTGTTTGGCTAGGGGAAGAAGCCCGACCGTCTTGCAGTTTTCCCCCTTCCTTAGGTAACAGCGTTCTGTGTCTAGTCACGCTGGCCACGTGACCACGGAAGATTGTCTTCGGACAAAAACGCTGGCTCTATGGGTTGGAAACGGGGATGAGCACCGCCCCCTAGAGTCGAACACGACTGGACAATTTGTCAAGGGGAACCTTCCCTCTGATAGCTTGGCCGTAGTTGCCTGCTGGTCTTGTGAGTCTCCTCGGTGCCCTAGGGGTGCAAATGCTGATGGTTTCCAAGCTAATCAACAAAGCCCGCAGAGATGGGTGGGTGGCAAAGCATAGGGCCTTGAGGGCCCTCCCCTCCCCTTTCGGTGTAAGAAGTGGGGGAACGTGGGAGCAGCGGCTTCTCCAGTAGATAACCCCTTGGACTTCTGGCTTCTCAGGACCGAGCAAGCCAGTGGCTGCCTTGCTGGACTTCTCCTGTAAGCCTGGCTTAGCGTTACCTCTGATCTTGGATCCTGGTTTGTTACTTCTCCTCATAAGCCTGCATTCAGATGCCAGCTTTCAACTGTAGCTTTGGACTTGGACGTCTTAGAGGCGAGAAACCCGATTTGGGCAAAATGCTAGCCTTTTCTGCTTCCTCGTTTCTTTCTGTCGGTATAGAACACAAATCGGCACTGGGCAGCTTTTAAACACCAAGCGCCCCCCCCCCCCCAAAGGTAGAGAAGTGCATCATGAATGCCTTGTTTCATCTTTAGATTTGGAAAACTGGACGTGACCTTCCAGTAACAGCTCTTTTTTTCATTCTCAGAAAGGAGAGATGCTGGTTTGGCCCACAGGAATCTGGGAGCAGCTGGAAAAAGCATCTGTTTGGCTGCTTGTGTGTTGCTGGTCATTTCCGAAAAGCTACAGTTCTAGCTTAGCATTTTGCATAAACGAAGGAAGTAAGCGCCCTTGGTGTCCGGAAGAGATTGAGAACAATATCTCTGCCTCTTACCGCCTGTGCAGCTTCCTCGTTGTACTGGAAGGGGGAAAGAGAACGTTTAGCACTTGAGTTATGGCCACTTCAGTAGTGTAGTGGAGACCCGGCTTGTCGGGTCAAAGTTCTGGGACTTTCTGAGCAGCAGGGACTGTGACAGGTACCTGCCACCCCCTTTTTAGGCTTCCTGTTTTCTCTTGAGATTAGTTGCACTCCTCAGAGTAGCAGGGAAAGAAACACATTTTCCTAGGAAAATGATATAATGCCATCCAATTTGTCATAATACAGAATATTTGAGTGGGGCTTTGTCTTCCTAGGGTAATTAAGAGCCATTAACTCCACAAAAGACCGGCTCCTTTCATGTTGGTGCAGTCAATCTAGCCGCTTGCCTCTTCGGCTTCTCCCTGGTGGGGTCTGGCGAAGGGGACTCTCATGAAAAGTGCCTAGAACTGGAAGGCAGTGGGTATTCTTCTTGACACCCAGATCAGACTGGGGTGGCTTTTCAACCCTACTGAGATGAGCAAAGCTTTCTGAATCCCACAGGTTCTTTAATAATTTACAGATGCATAATTTCAGAATTCTCTTTTTCTGCTGCTCACGGACTCTTCGCTTTGTTCTCCTGTTGTTTCGATAACATGTCCTTTTCTCTCCGATAAAATACCTGTTTTGGAGGTAGATTTGGGTTCATGGATATTCATGAACATATGCAAGTTTTAAAGAACTACATATTTATTTATTTGTTTGTTTGTTTGTTTGATTGATTGATTGATTGATTGATTGATTGATTGATTGATTGATATCCCGCCCATCTGGTCTGGTCGACCACTCTGGGCGGCTTCCAATAAGGTGTATACGATAAAACATAAGGATTTTACAAACAGTCCATAACACATACAACAATAAAACAAATAATAAATGACAGAAAAAATAAAGAAAGATTTAAATATTGACAGGAGGGAAGGCCTGTCAATATACATATACATAGGAATGGAAGTGTTACCTGTTGGGGGAAGGGGTAAATATTAATTTCTAATTTTCAGTTGTCTCCTGCAGAATAGCAATCAGAATGCTAACACGCATTGATTATCCATACTCTGATATCAGGACCGTAGCAGTCAAAGTATAGTAAGCAAAACTGAAGATAGCTGGTGGAATATTTTTGCATTTGGCCAGTCGTTGTTGTGTGTGTGTGTGTGTGTGTGTGTGTGTGTGTGTGTGTGTAGCACACAAAGCTGAGCCAAGAAGAGGGGTGGGGGTGTCTGTCACACAAAGGTCTGTGAATGTCAGCAAGACATATAGTGACCCTAATAGGGCTTTCAAGGTAAGATAGCCTTTAAGGAGTGGTTTTACCGGTTCCACTCCCCCATTGAGTTTCCCAGACCAAGTGAGGATTCGAACCCTGTTCTCCAGAGTCCTAGTCTGTCACTCCATCCACTACACCATACTGGAAATCTAGACTTCCTGGTCTAGACATTGGAAAAAGATGTGGGGTTTTTTTTGGGGGGGGGGTGGCAGGACTACAACTCCCAAAATAAGTCAGCTAGCATGGCTAGTGGCTGTGCCGGCGTGGCATTCTCCTCTTTAGTGACCTGGCCAGTTGGGAGCTTAAGACCTGTTTCTGCGGGGGGGGGGGGGGACTTAACATACATAACCTTCCTTGGCTCTCTGATCACCTTACTGTGTGCCTGACCAATGCAGACCGAGTGTTCTCGCCTAGCGGCTGCCCATGAGGAGCTAAGGGTCTCCCTCTTGTACAATGCCTAATGAAAACCTCATTATTGCTCAGGAGTGCAGTCCTTAGGACTGGACAGACGTTACTGCTTTTGAAAATTAATAACAATTGCCATCGTCAATTTTGATGCCTGGCAACCCTTTCCAGGGTTTCCCAGATAAAGAGTACTCAAAAGGGGTTTACCATTTCCTTCTTCTAGGAGGAACTGTGCAGCTTGCCCAAGGCCACTACTCGCAGGAGGCCCAGTGGGGAATCAAACCACCGACCTTTGGCTCTGTAGCCAGAGACTTGGGTAGAAATGATTGTTTTTGAAAATCAAGGGGCTCGAGACCCACAAGAAGCCGGCGTGGTCTGGAAGCTTTGCGGCCTTATCCATTCCGTGTTTTCGTAGCGTAGCGTTGGCTTTTGGACAAGCTGAGGACAATGGATGGGATGGTTGGAGAATCGCTTAGCCGGGAGGCAGGCGTGTCCGTGGTGGGCCAGAAATACAGATGAGGGCTGATGAATAGCCCTGCTGGAACCCCGTGCCTGGAGGGGACTGAGAAAAGAGCCGGGTGGCCAGGAGACGGATGATTCTGTCTCAACCCTTACGCCTCTCCGTCCATCATTCCTAACCCTGTTCCTCGCCCAGGCTGTGTCCCGAAATGCAGAAGGGGAGGCACAGAGCCCTAGCATTTCGTGGCTGGGAAGGGACAAGGTGTGTGTGTGTGCATTTGTGTGCATGGGGGGGGGGACTCCAGTTGGGTGTAGCTGGATGAGGGCTTTCTTTGTTCCTTTTTTTCTCTATACGGATGTCTCCAGAGTTTTGCAAATTTGGCGGAAAGAATAAAAGATCAAGGATGCAGACCTGAGAAAGAAACCCAAACCTTTGTATTTCTCCTATCGAGGAAAATACGTATGAGATCTTAGAATCTTGGCCTTCGGATCACTGAGTATTCATCTCAATATTAGTGGCACAGAATAAGGATTACCGCCCCTTTTGGCGTGGATGGACTGCCCACCGTCACCAGCTTCATAGCCGGCTGACTGGAAAGGGTCCTGTCCCCGCCGGGACTGTAGCTGTGTTGCATTTAGCCAGTACGACCAGGGCTAGAATTTATCTTGGTTCTGTTCGGGTAAACGTGGATTTGCCACGCATTCGACCCCAGGAGCATATAAGGGTTTTATTTTTATTTTATTTGTTTTTAATACACGGGAGTGCGGGAGGAAGGAGAACCGAGTCCTGTCGCCTTAGCCTGGCGTTCCGAAAAAGGGGTGATGTTGAAATGGTGGCCAGGGGGCAGAGGAAGCTAGCCTTGACCCCTGCCAGAGGAAAGAGAGGCTGAAGAGGAGACCAACACGGATCTTCTCCACACCTGCAGAGGCTGGCGACTCAAAAGGCCAACTGCAAGGGGCTGCCTGAATGTCCAGGCACTGTCCAGGGTGCTGAACCGAGGATCTGTCCAGGGCGCTGAATCAAGGATCTGTCCAAGGTGCTGAACCGAGGATCTGTCCAGGGTGCTGAATTGTCTTTGAGAGTTCCCGTGTCGGATTGGCTTCCCCTCCACTCTTCTGCGTGATTAAGAAACCTGGTTTTTCCAGGTTCCCCAGCTGCATAGAGACACTTCGGGGACAGAAAGCTGTCTCCTCCTCAAGGCACTCAAACGTTGCCCTTTTTGGAACCCCTGAATGCGGCTCTTCTTAGATTCCCCGGGGGGTTTGTCTACTGGGGATGAAGGCTAGGTGTGCGCTGTGCCAGTCTAACCACCGGCACTGCCTTTGCTTGTCATTCTTCACACCCTGGAAGCTATTGTGGACAACGTCGGGTGTGACACAAACCATAATAAATGGATTTCCTAAGCATGGGTGGATTGTTGCCTTGGAGGCCCTTATTTATAGCTGTTGTTTACTCAAGTCACATTAGTGTCATCCTTCAGCTGAAAAATGCTTGTGTGGTCTACAGTTATTAGGCTGAATAACAACAATAACAACACTGCAGGAGGGCAAAACTGTCGATGCATGCTCTGGTATCCTCTCTCCTACTGTCACAGGCAATCCCTGCTCCCAGGTGTTACTTCATTGTGCTTTTTATTCTGGGATTGAGGAGTCCTTGTTAACCCTTACATAAGGGCATTTCCTGGACGATCAGAGGCACATTACACACTGGTTTTGCTGACAGGGTGATGCCCTGGCAGATATACTGGGCGAAACCAAAATTCAGATATGCTGACAAAAGTAGCTAAATTCTGTGCTGCTGCAATCAAAATCCGTGGAGGAAAGGTTCCACCTGAAGCGCAGCTATAGTATAATGATCACACGAGCTCTATGAGCTTTGGTATAATTTGGTATAATGATCAAACGAGCTCTATGAGCTTCAAAGTCACAATTCTGTCATTCTGTACAAGCTGCAATAGCCCATAGATAAGGCCTATGATAGGGAGGCAGGAGATATTTAGTAAGATGTATGAATGTAGTTTTATATATATGTATATAGATGTTTTTAGATTGCTTTTATGTCTCCTAATTTAAATAATGTTCCTTACTTTTGCTGGCCAATGACCGTAATAAAACATTTATTATAATCCCTGCTCATTGGCTTCCCAGATGAAGTGTGTCCCACTGCGACCACACATCTGGGCAGATCATAAGCACTTGGAGGAAAGGGGTATTTTTCTTCGTGAACTCTGTTGGAGCTCAAAAATACCAGAGTTTTCCCGATATTGGTTCATTTATTTGGAACCTTTCCATTGCAGAAGGGCTGGGGAGTGGTTGACAGATGCAGCACAGAAAGAAAGGGGATGGGGAGGGAGGAGGGGGAAAAAATCAAACCCAGTCCCTTCGTACTGCATTACAGAGTTAAGCGGGTAGAAGATTCAGCAGGTCACAGAGCTGAGCTGAAGCACTATTGATCTTGGCATGCTGCTTTCGCCCCTGGAGTTCAAAGCAAGGGCACCTATTATTATTATTATTATTATTATTATTATTATTATTATTATTATTATTATTATTATTATTATTATTATTATTATTAGTAGTAGTAGTAGTAGTAGTAGTAGTAGTAGTAGTAGTAGTAGTAGTAGTAGTAGTAGTAGTAGTAGTAGTACAGTGGTGCCTCGCTAGACAGTTACCCCGCATGACAGTTTTTTCTCTAGACATTGACTTTTTCCGATCACTATAGCGATTCGCAAAACAGTGATTCCTATGGGGGAATTTCACTGGACAATGCTTGGTCCCTGCTTCGCAAACTAATTTTCGCTAGATGACAATTTTGACAGCTCCTTCCACGCTCGCAAAATGGGTGTTTTCGGGACCTAAGCTTCACAAGATAGCGATTTAAACAGCTGATCGGCGGCTCGCAAAGCGGCTTTCCTATGGCCGATCTTCACTAGACAACAACGATTCTTCCCCATTGGAACGCATTAAATAGGTTTCAATGCTTTTCGCTAGACAATGATTTCACTAAACAGCGATTTCAGTGGAACGGATTGTCATCATCTAGCGAAGCACCACTGTAGTAACTAAGCTGATGGAAGCTCACTTGAATCCTCTGACCTCAGAGACTACAGCAGGACATTCCCTCTCCTCTGACCGTTCTTTTCTCTTTCTCCTTCTTCTTTCCAGCTGGCACGACGTATATTTTCGGAAAGGGCGGGGCGCTGATTACGTACACGTGGCCACCAAACGACCGCCCCAGCACGCGGGCCGACCGCTTGGCCGTGGGCTTCAGCACGCATCAGAAGAACGCCATTCTGGTGCGGGTGGACAGTGCCTCTGGGCTCGGAGACTACTTGCAGCTGCATATAGTAAGAATCGTCGGGTGGGCGGACGGACTGGGAGGGAGGGTGCTTTGATACGCTGGGGCAAACAGAGGGCGGGAGGGATGACCTTCTAAAGGGGAAAGAGGCCTGGATCATCCAATTGCACAGCACGAAGTTTCTGGAGTGTGAGCACGGAGAGAAGGGGGAGCGCTTGCTCTTCTGCAAAACTGCTTTTTCCTACTCAAGACGGAACAACAGCCCTCTTGGGGTCTTTACCAGCTGCAACAGAATGTCATGCCTTCAGTGCTCTTCTGTTTGTTTGCTGCTTTATGTGAGTCCATGTGAACCGGGTTGCAAAGAAGTTGCCTGCAGCTTTAGGATGGAAAGATTTCTCCTCCCACCCCCACGGTGAAGGGAATACCTTTTGAGATCTAAGGAGAATCTAGAAGTGGAGGCAGCCACCTGGAGGCGGTCTTAAAGAAACCAGTTCTGGGGGGTTTTCATCGACACAAGGAGCAGATCTTTTTGTGAAGTTATGGGGGTCTTGATCACCTGTTCATGATCAAGTTGTCACGATGTACTTTGCAAACAGGAACAGCTTGCAGTAAGTTGGTGCTTGGAGAGGAAGAGGCAGTTGTGGTGGTCGTTGCAGGTGATGTTGCCATGGGTTCATAATATGCGGGATGAGTTGAATTAGCTGTGCAGGAGGCAGAGTCACAACGCATGTAGATAGGACACAACAGGGAGTGCCGGGCAGTCTGAAAAGCCTTCCCTGTCACACCTACTCAGGGAGTGCTCTGTTTTTGTATACAGGGATAGATTGGTAGCTTGGATAGCCAGTTTTAATGAACTCCGAACAGCGATAGGTAAGGTCCCATGGCAAGAGATCCTTATAGGAAAGGGAATCCAAGACGGGTGGGAGTTTCTTAAAAAGGCACAATTCCAACAAGAAAAAAAAAAGATGAAAGACAGTAAAAAATGTAGTGAGATTCTGATGAGCAAACTAACTAGCTGTAGGCTGGATAGAACAATTGTCAGGTAGATACACATAGTTGGTTACAGAATTGCACTCAAGAGGGTATTGATTGAATGGCTCCTTCTCAGACAAGTGGGGTACCACAAGGCTGTCCTGGAACTGGTGGTCTTCAACATGTTTCTAATGACTTGGATAAGCTTATCGAATCTGTGGATGATACAAAATTGGGTGGCATAGCTAATACCCTGGATGAAGGGGGCGGGGGGATCAGAAAGATCTGAATCGGCTCGAGCACTGGGCTGAAAATAAGAGAATGGAATTTAACAGGGATAATTGCAGAGATCTACACCTAGAGGGGAAAAAACCAAACACACAGTTAAAAGATGGTGGATACCTGGCTCAGCAATACTACAAGTGAGAAGGATCTTGGAATTGTTGATCAAAAGCTGAATATAAGCCAACAATGTGACGTGGCTGCAAAAAAGGCCAATGCTATTTTAGGCTGCATTAACAGAGGTGGCGTTAACAGAGGGACATGGTGGCGCTGCGGGCTAAACTGCAGAAGCCTGTGCTGCAGGGTCAGAAGACCAAGCAGTCGTAAGATCAAATCCACGCGATGGAGGGAGCGCCCGTCGCTTGTCCCAGCTCCCGCCAACCTAGCGGTTCGAAAGCATGCAAATGCAAGTAGATAAATAGGGACCACCTTGGTGGGAAGGTAACAGCATTCCGTGTCTAAGTCGCGCTGGCCATGTGACCACGGAAGATTGTCTTCAGACAAAACGCTGGCTCTATGGCTTGGAAACGGGGGATAAGCACCGCCCCCTAGAGTCAAACACGACTGGACTCAATGTGAAGGGGAACCTTTACCTTTACCTAACAGAGGTGTAGTCTCCAAATCCCCTCTGTTTGCCACTGGTTAGGCCTCATCTTGAGAACTGTGTCTAGATCTGGACACCACACTTTAAGAAGGATGCTGACAAACTGGAAAAAGTTCAGAGGAGGGCGACGAGGAGGATCAGGGGGCTGGAAACCAAGCCCTAGGGGGAAAGGCAGAAGGAATTGGGCATGTTTAGCCTTGAGAAAAGAAGACTGAGGGGAGAGGGAAGAGCACTTTTGAAAGACTTGCACGTTTGTCATTCAGAGGAGGGGCAAGATCTGTTCTCGATCATCCCAGAGTGCAGGAAGCCAGCTCCAGGCTAAATATGAGGGGGAAACTCTTAACTGTTAGAGCAGCGCAGAACAGCGGAGACCGTGACCTCAAGAGATGGTGAACGCTCCAACTCTGGAGGTATTCAAGAGAAATTTAGACTGCCATCTGTCAGATCTTCTTTGATTGGGGTGCCTGCCTTGAGCAGGCGGTTGGACTCGATGGCTTTCTTAGCCCTGTCTTCCAACATATTATGTTAGTCCATGATTCTGTGACTCTCTCCTTATTGTTGAAGGCCTTTCATGTTGCACCCCGGCAGCCAAAGCTGGGCTGTCAGGCATTTCATTTTTCTCTCCGTGTAGACACTCTGACGAATTTACACAGGTCGAGGTAGACATACAGTGGTGCCTCGCTTGACGAAGATAATCCGTTCCAGCGAAATCCTGTAGAGCGAAATCCTCGTCAAACGAAATAAAAAAGCCAATTGAAACGCATTGAAAACTGTTCAATGTGTTCCAATGGGGGAAATACCTGCTTGTCCAGCGAAGATCCTCCATAGGGTGGCCATTTTTGGGTGCCTGTGCAGCGAAAAATGCCTCCTAAAAACAGCGGGAAGCCATTTTGAGCAGCTGGCGGCAATTTTGAAAACCCGTCGATCAGCTGTTTTGATCGTCGTAATGCGAAGAATCGGTTCCTGAAGCAGGGAACCAATCGCCGAGAAGCGAAAAAAGCCCATTAAACATCGTTGTGAAGTGGATTCATCGTCAAGCGGGGTAATCGTTAAGCGGGGCACCACTGTACACATGCACATAGTCACTGACGTTCTGAGTTGATCGATTGGTGTGGACAACTTATACAACTTATAGAAGGTGTTGGACTACTACAGCTTCCATCATCTAGCATCCTTCCTAGGCAAAAGTTCAAAAACCAGCTTCCCATTGCCCTTCCTCCCTGTGAGCTTCCAGGGCTGAATCGGGATTTGAACTTGGGACTCCGGGGTGGTGGTGCAACATTCTTATCTGCTAAACCCCATTGACTGTCGAAAAAAGTGAGTCCAGAGGAAGGAGGGAAAGTAATAACGGGCATGGAGAATTATAAGACATAAGACATAAGACATAAGAAATTTATTTGTCATTGCGCTCACAAGTGGGTGCAACGAAATGAGGTGCTCTTCCCCAAGGTAAAACTGGACAACACTACAAAAAAAAGTTAAAATATACACAACTTTCACCATCCAAATATAGATACCCCGTTTTCTCTCAGCAATTAAAATTCCACCAAAAACCTATGGCCCCGCATTTAAACTCAATACTGCACTTGGGTAAAAACTGTTCTTGAATCTGCTTGTCCTTGCTTTCAATACCCTGAATCTCCTTCCTGATGGTAATAGTTTAAAGAGCTGATATCCCGGATGAGAGGAGTCTTTCAGTATGTTAGATATCTTCCTCTTACATCTGTTCTTATACAGTTCTTCCAAAGAGGGGAGTGAACAGCCAATGATGTTTTGGGCCGTCTTGATCACCCCTTGAATTGCCTTTTTCTCTGCCACTGTGCAGCTCGTGAACCATACACAGAGACAGTAGGATAATATGCTCTCAATCGAACTCCGATAGAAGGTGATTAACAAACTCTCAGTCAATTGTTGCTTTCTAAGAATCCTTAGAAAATACAACCGTTGTTGTGCCTTCCTGATTAACGCAGCGGTGTTTGCAATTCAAGTCAGGTCATTTGTTATGATAGTCCCAAGAAACTTACATTCAACCACCTGTTCCACACAAACTCCATCTATATACAGTGGCTGAATATCTGCTCTTTTTTTCCTATAGTCCACTATGAATTCCTTGGTTTTTTGGATGTTAAATAAATGATTGTTTTTTTTGCACCAGCGGGATAGCTGTAATACCTCGTCCCGATACGCAGACTCATCATCCCCAGAGATAAGTCCTACTAGTGTAGTATCGTCATCCTGTGGGTGTCTGAGGGTGTGTACGTATCGTCACAGGGGGCACATTAACACAGCAGGGAAGAATCGGGGGGGCTATGGATCTTGTTGGACTCCAGCTCCCATCAGCCCTGACCGCCTCGTCGTCGTTTAGTCGTGTCCGACTCTTCGTGACCCCATGGACCAGAGCATGCCAGGCCCTCCTGTCTTCCACTGCCTCCCAGAGTTGGGTCCAAATTCGTGTTGGTCACTTCGATGACCCTGTCCATCCATCTCGTCCTCTGTCGTCCCCTTCTCCTCCTCTTGCCTTCACACTTTCCCAACATCAGGGTCTTTTCCAAGGAGTCTTCTCATGAGGTGGCCAAAGTACTGGAGCCTCAGCTTCAGGATCTGTCCTTCCAGTGAGCACTCAGGGTTGATTTCCTTCAGAACGGATAGGTTAGATCTCCTTGCAGTCCAGGGGACTCTCAAGAGTCTCCTCCAGCACCACAATTCAAAAGCATCAATTATTTGGCGGTTGGCCTTCTTTATGGTCCAGCTTTCACTTCCATACATCACTACTGGAAAAACCATAGCTTTGAGTATGCGGACCTTTGTTGGCAAGGTGATGTCTCTGTTTTTTAAGATGCTGTCGAGGTTTGTCATCGCTTTCCTCCCAAGAAGCAGGCGTCTTTTAATTTCGTGCCTGCTGTCTCCATATGCAGTGATCATGGAGCCCAAGAAAGTAAAATCTGTCACTGCCTCCCTATCTTCCCCTTCTATTTCCCAGGAGGTGATGGGACCAGTGGCCATGATCTTAGTTTTTTTGATGTTGAGTTTCAGACCATTTTTTGCACTCTCCTCTTTCACCCTCATTACAAGGTTCTTTAGTTCCTCCTCACTTTCTGCCATCAGAGTGGTATCATCTGCATATTGGAGGTTGTTGATATTTCTTCCGGCAATCTTAATTCCGGCTTGGGTTTCTTCCAGTCCAGCCTTCCGCATGATGTATTCTGCATATAAGTTAAATAAGCCGGGGGACATGCTTCTGCACCGCCTGGCTGGTGCAGAAGCATGGTGGGAGATGTAGTTCAGCAACTGAAGGGTTGTGGGGGGGGTGGCTTCAGGCTGGAACCAGGTCTAGGAGGCTGCGATCAAGATGGTCCCAAGATGGCAAAAGGTCTCGGAAGCCCAACATGGGAGAAATGGCCGAGGGAATGGGAGAGGAAGCAATGGAGCAGCGATGGGGTCGCCCTGACGTGTACAAAGGAGCGGATTGATAGTGGAACTGATGGAGGTTCTCTAGAGGGGGCTTGGTAGTCAGTTTCTATGTTATCAGAGGGTTGGGCTGGATGACCCTGGGGTCCCTTCCGTCAGGTCTGTGTGATTCCCCTGCGCACTGCTTCTGCCCTCCCCTACCGCGAGGGAAGGTTGGTATTCTGCCCGGCCCCTTTCCCCGAGCACCAGCAAGCCGATCCTTGCCTCTGCCTCCCTCCGTCTCCCAAGTGGAGCGCACTGATTCATTCTTCGCCCTGTGTGAACGCCGTGTCTCAAAAGAGGCCGCGGGCGCCCAGTCCATCTTGGTGTCATTCCTATTAATATTTATGCATTAATGGCTGTGCATGATATTGGGCTGAGGGGGGGAGGAGGAGGAGGAGGAAAGCTCGTTACTTAATGAAATACTCATTGCCCGGAGGGGAGTGTGGGACACAAGAGGCTCATTCCTCTCCCTCCTCGGTGCGCATGTGCGTCGCCTTGGTTGAGCCGCCCCTGAATTGTGGTTTGCAGTATCGGCTCTCTGTCCTCCCGCCCTCATTTTCTCTCTGCCTTTTCTCTGCGGCCGCAGATGCAAATCAAAGGCCCTGGTCGGTCGGTGTGCTCCGTTTTTGAAAGCGGCACTAGCATCGCCCAGCCCCATAGAGGAAGGGACGATTCCCCCCCCATGTGGCAAGGCTGGCCTTACCCTTAGGCAGAATGAGATGGCAGCAAGTTGCTGAAGTGGGGTGCAGAGCGGAAGTGGCGAGGGATCTGCCCTCTTCCCCCCCCCCAAACTGGTTCTCTCTAGCTGACATGCTAATAAATGCCATTTCATAGGAATTTCTGCCAGGCCAGAAGGCAACAGACATATGCTTTGGATCAATAATAAATGAGCGGATGTGGACTTGAACACCATCAGGGTCACAGCGATTTCAAATCAGTCCAGAAAAAGTCAGCAGATTTGGGGCACTGCTTAAGATTAAGCGCTCTTCCCATTTGCCGACCTTTCTAGAAAGGAACTCTAGAGCCTTCTTTCTGCACTCCAGATCCGGGTTACAAAAGAGGAAGCTCGAGCTGGCTTTGTGATGACATTCGCCAGTTCATGAAAGTCGTCCGTCACGACAGTCGTACATGGATGACCAACTTCGAGCCCATCCAAATAGTCCCCAGTTTGTCTTGCGTTCCCCACCCACCCAAAGATCCGTTTTAATTGTGTTCTGCCCCTTCTTTGAGATTAAACTCCAATGTCCATTTTATATCAAGAGGACACTGCCGATTTGGTGCAGATCCGGCTTGCCCCAAGCATCTCCCGGTTCCTAAAGAATCGAAACCTTTCCACCCAATGCCACTAGATTGACCCCACGGAAAGGCTCCTGTCCTCCTAGGAGCTTTGCTTAAGGTGGAATTTCAGCAGGTATAGTTTGCAGGATGCTGGCTGGATAGGTAGGGATCTGGCTGTAGACGTTCCATTGGGAGTTCATTTCTTCCTTGTGCGTCCTGTGAGTAGAGCCAGCCTGTGTCGCCGAGAGCAGGCGGCACAGCCCGGGAGGCCCCCAAAAGGAGGAGTGGGTAAACCACTTCTCTCTGTCTAGAAAACTCCAGAAAGGGTTGCTGTAAGTCTGAATTGACTTCACACACAATGATTATGATGTGTCACTTTAGATTCAACCTTCTCATCCCTTCCTTTGAGACCCCTCTTCTTCAATATCTGCCTGTAGAACAGGTAGCCTTTTGTACCTTGGTGGTTATGAATTCCGGCCACCTACTTAGGACGTGGTGGCGCTGCGGGTTAAACCACAGAAGCCTCTGTGCTGCAAGGTCAGAAGACCTGCAGTCGTAAGATCGAATCCACGCGACGGAGTGAGTGCCCCTTGCTTTGTCCCAGCTCCTTGCCAACCTAGAGGTTCAAAAGCATGCAAATGCGAGTAGATAAAAAGGTACCACCTCGGTGGGAAGGTCACGGCGTTCCGTGTCTAGTCGCGCTGGCCACATGACCACGGAAGATTGTCTTCGGACAAACACTAGCTCTATGGGTTGGAAATGGAGATGAGCACCGCGCCCTAGAGTCGGACACAACTGGACAAACAAGGGGAACCTTTACTTAGGAAATTTAATTGGCCTCCCAAGGGCACATTAGTTTTGGACACCACTCCTGCTGACTCCACCATCCTGGTGAATAGACCTAGCTGGCAGGCTGCTAATCCACAGGGGTTGCCACATTGCTCTTAAGCATCAACGTTTCTCCTCCTGTTTGGCTGCCTTGTGGTAACATAAGGTCCTTAACGCCTAGTGGTGTCGTGTGGTGGGGCAGCAAGGCCAAAGGCCAAAATCCTGTGAGTCGGGTCAGTCAGCGTCGCAGGATAGACATCCATCTTGGCAGGAGATGGATGGAGATTATAGAGTCGGTGTAGGCATTTGCTGTCACGCACCACGTCTACTCACAACAGAAAATGCCCACCTTAATTTGTGGCAGTTCGTTATCAAGATTTATAAGGCTTGCGTTGTCCTAGTGTAAAAACGCCCCTGGATTGTGGCCACTGTATTTTCTCTTCTTCTGTCTGGCACGCTTCACAGAGTTGGTGACCCCTCAATTTTCGTTTCTCCGGGCTTAAATAGATCCGGTTTCTCGTTCATTCAGCTTGTTTTCTGAAACCTTCATCACCTTCCACATCTGTTCCCGTTGGCACATGTTCTTCGTAAAGAACGTGCCCCAAATGGGTCACTGTACCGACTGGTGAGGTCGGAGCAGGGTGACCTCTCACGGCCGGCTGTGTTGCTGTGCTTGAGCAGAGGTGCAGAGGGAAGCCTTGAAGGTTAACAATTGCATTAGTGGGAGAAGGGGGGGGATTATGGACTCCCAAAGCTGATAATAAATTCATTAGGCGGCCATGGAACTCTTTTTTTTTCCCAGTCCACATGCTTAGGATTGCGCTGTTAGTGCTCACAAGGCGTTGTTTCTGCACAAAACATCCGTGCTGCTTCTTAGTAGTTAATTAATTAATACCCACAAAAACATACATTCTAGCATTCACACCCCACTCAGGGCATCTAGCAGCAGTTAAAAGCAGTGATTAAACACAATTAGATACAATCAAATTACATTAACAGTGTAATAAGAAGAGGGAAGTATTTAATAATATGAATAGAAAAGTTAGCGAAACCTAAGGTGCAAATTCCTGTCTGAACAGGAAGGGTTTTTTTAGGGTATGGGGAGGTATGGAAAGAGGTGCCCGCTATGGTATCCTGTTATATCGGCCCGAAAACTATTGGGATTTTACTCCAGAGCACTTAAAACACAATAGGGAAGAAGTTCAGGGCAAATCAGGGTTGTATTAAGTCGCATGACGAACCTCGCAAGGTGGCTGAGAATGGCTGCTCTAGAGTGAGTGAAACTGCACAAGATAACGACAAGAGATCGCAGCTGATTAACGAGGGGGCAGTTGTGTCCGTGGTCACAAGCAAGTTCATGCCACAGGGCGTGAGAGAGGCACGCAACCGCCACCCAGTTAATTAGCTGCAGAATCGCCACCTAAAGCTCCACCCGAAAGTCCCAACAGGATTCTGATTCAATCTATCGCCTGGGATTAAATTGAATTTATTTTCTTACTGAGAACGTTGTCTCTGCTGTACAGGTGTAGCCTTGGTTTACAAACGCCTCGGTTAACATAATTTTCGGTTTACGAACGGAAATCCATTGAAAATAATGCCTTGGTTTTGGGGGCTTTTTTCGGGGGGTTTCGGAGTACCAAGGAAGTTTCCCTAGGATGCATTGGGCCCAGGGGTTTATAGCACCGCCCTCGTTCCTATGGCAATCCGCGTTGCGGTTTGCAAATTTTTCGCTTTATGTAACGTCCCGTAAAACGTATTAATTTCATAAACCGAGGTGCTACTGTATTTGTGATTGCATTGGTATTAGTTTCAGCTCTTATTTTCTAGTCTCTTGAGGTCATGCTAAATCCTGTCTGCTGAGTGGCTAGTTACCCCCTCTCACCCCCACCCCCCATTTTATTGGGGTGAGAGAGAATGTGTGTATCTGGTGCGAGGTTGCCCACTAAGCTTCATAACAAAGTGCGGATTGGAATGCAGGGCTTCCCAGCCCTAGTCCGGACAGTTTTGTGAGACATTATACCACACTGATTTTGGAAGCTAAGCAGGGTCAGCGCTGGTCAGCATTTGGAGGGGAGACTGTCAGGAAATGCTAGGTACGGGCTCGGAGGCTGCCTTGCCTGAAACCCATGGCTGCCAGTCCGTGTAGGCAAAACACGGCCAATGGTTTCACCCAGTCTAAGGCAGCTTTGAATGCTTTGGTGTCTCACAGCCTGGGTATGTCTCTCCTCAAGGCGGCTTCGGGAGTTGGAACAAAATGTGGATGATCAATGACGAGACTCGGCAGAGTTTCCCTGCCATCTGCTGTGCGACCGGCACGAAGGTTCCTGCCCTTTCTGGGCAGGGAGACACGGCGCGAGGAATCGCGCTCCACAACACATTGGGAACGCTCGAACAAGGGCACCCTTGTCTCTCCGGCTGCCCTGTGGCACGCGCCACGTGAAGGCGCCACCACTAATCCTGCCTGGCAGGAGAGCAGGCAGGCTGGTGCAGGGAGCGCCCAATGTGTCAAACCAAGCCCCCGGGCGGCCTCCGCTCCAATCCAGTGCCTTCACCTCACATCGGCGTCCCCATCACCGCTCTGCCAGGCTAACGCAGGGCGACGGCACAACCCGCTGGTGCCGACGTAGTAACGCCTGTCCTTCACACGATGCAGTTTTTTGGACCTGAGACTCGCTCGGTGCCTGTTGGACAAATGAGCTTGGAAGGTAGGAGGGACATGGATTCAAATCCATGCAGCTGCCAGAGGAGTGGGGCGGGTAGCTAAATCAGTGGTCCTAAACCACGGACACCTATGCCATGGGTGGGTTTGAAATTCAGTACAGTTGTGCCCCGCTTAACTATTACCCCGCATTACAAGAAATCCACTTCACGACGATGTTTTTTGCGATCGCAAAACGATGGTCTAAATGGGGGGATTTCGCTGCACGATGATCGGTTCCCTGTTTTGGGAACCAATTCTTCGCATTACAATGATCAAAACAGCTGGTTTTCAAAATCAACCATCTCGTCCTCTGTCTTCCCCTTCTTCTTTTGCCTTCACACTTTCCCAACATCAAGGTCTTTTCCGGGGAGATTTCTCTTCTCATGAGGTGGCCAAAGGATTGGAGCCTCAGCTTCAGGATCTCTCCTTCCAGGGAGCACTCAGGGTTGATTTCCTTCAGAATTGATAGGTTTGTTCTCCTTACAGTCCAGGGGACTCTCAAGAGCCTCCTCCAGCACCACAATTCAAAGCATCAATACCACCACTAGGTAGTATGTTTAATTCACTGGGGGAAGTCATCAGGAGCTCTATCTCTCCTTTACCACCCCTTGTTGTTGTTGTTTAGTCGTTAAGTCGTGTCCGACTCTTTGTGACCCCGTGGACCAGAGCACGCCAGGCACTCACTGCCTCCTGGAGTTGGGTCAAAGTCACGTTGGCCGCATCCATCTCCTCCTCTGTCGTCCCCTTCTCCTCTTGCCCTCACACTCTGCCAACATCAGGGTCTTTTCTAGGGAGTCTTCTCCTGAGGTGGCCAAAGTATTGTATGACTCCCTCCCAAGTACTGATAGGATGACTGCCACCAGGAGTGCTTCCATCTGGCTCAAAATCATTTCAGTAGGTGTGTGTTGGCAGAAAAACCTTTCTGTGGTGGGTTTTCTCTCTCCCCTTGCCTTGCCGTGATGGGCATGCCCTGTAGGGTTGATTTTAGGAAGGGGTTGTGGATTTACGGCAGAATGACATTGTATAAGCCCCACACCCACGCAAAGTGAAAGAGTCGACTGTGCTGAATCTGCCTGTGACTTGAGAGTGGGGGTGTTGTTCTCCTCCTCACATATATGACGTGTGAAAGAGGAAGCAGGTGTGTTTTCTCGTATTCCAGAGAGCAAGGCCAGGACTGGTAGATTCGAATTATGAGAAAGAAGACCCTCCCTAGCATCAAGAAGACTTTCCGGGTAGAGCTGTTTGAGAGAGAGAGAGAGAGATGGATTCTCTCCGAATGGACTGCCTTGTGTTGAGGCTCGGATTCGCCCCAGTCAAAGAGGATTGAGTTGCGGAGACCAACATTGACAGGGGTTGGACTAGATGACCCCCTAGGGTGCTCTTCCAGTCCTGTGAGACCATTGCACTTTTTCGCACTGAGCCTGTGAGCTCTGATGCCATCCAGGAGATGAGGCAGAAGAGGAGGGAGGCTTGGGCTTTAAAAATCATTTGAAACGGGAAAAATCAGATTTTGTGTTCCTTTCTCCCCTCCTAGAGACTCGAAGGGGGGGCAGAACAAATTCGCTCTGGTAACCCAACAAGAGGTGTCGAAATTGCTCTTAAGCACGCAGCCCGGAGCTGCTCTGAGCCAACCCTGGTCCCCTCCGTGCTCCCTTTTGTGAGCGGGATTTCAGAGAGGTGGTGAATTCTGGAACCCCAGTGCTGGAGAGAGGCGACGCTTGGACTTCTCTCTGGCAGACTAGGAGAAAGATGTTTCTCCGACTCTCTGCTTTTCTCCCTCTCTCCCCTTCCTTTATTTTTTTCTCTCTCTCTCTTCCTGAGCTGCTCATAGCTGCCAGGGCGGACAAAGCCCCTCTCGGCTGGATCTTGGGAGACGCGCTTTCACCGTGTCACTTGCACAATGGCGGCTGCCAGCGTGGCGCTGTGCCGCTTTGGCAACGGGGGGGGGACGACTGTGAGCCTGGCGGATTGGCAGAGGGCAACGGGACCGGGGTGTCTTTGTTTGTCTCCGTGTGTATGGAGGGGAGAGAGAGAGAGAGAGAGAGAGAGAGAGAATGTATGCCCGTCTGTGTCAGGGACTGGCACTGTAGCTTTTCTGCCAGTTGCCGCGCGCAGCTGTTTTTACGCATCGCTTTTGCCCTGCCCGTAACAAGCACGGATGGGCTGCTTTTGTTTGGGGCGTAGGGTGTTTCTTTTACATCCGTGCTTGGCCGGGTGGCGCTGGGAGACGGAGGCATCTGGCACGAGATCGGATCCTGCCAGCCCCGCCTCGTCTCAGCTAGGTTCACCCCTGCCCAGTTTCATTCCACCAGCCCTCCTTGTAGATTCTGGGGTCTAACCCAAGATCTGTGGGCTTGAAAAGTCAGTGCTCTTCCAGTGAGCCGTGCTGGTCTTTTTCTTTTAAAAACAAAGGTCCTAGCCCTCATGGTTCTGACTGACAGAAGTCCATTGGAATAAAATCTCCATCTAACCCAGACTTCTCTTTATCTGACTAAAGCTTTCTCACCCAACCCTAGCTGGAGGTGACGAGACCCCCACCATCCACCTGACTCTCTGACGTTGGATGGTTGGTCTTTCTTCTAAAGGTAAAGGTAAAGGTTCCCCTTGACAATTTTTGTCCAGTCATGTTAGACTCTAGGGGGTGGTGCTCATCCCCGTTTCCAAGCCATAGAGCCAGCGTTTTTGTCTGAAGACAATCTTCCGTGGTCACATGGCCAGTGCGACTTAGACACAGAACGCTGTTACCTTCCCACTGAGGTGGTCCCTATTTATCTACTTGCATTTGCATGCTTTCGAACCACTAGGTTGGCGGGAGCTGGGACAAGCGACGGGAGCTCCCTCCGTCGCGTGGATTCGATCTTATGACTGCTTGGTCTTCTGACCCTGCAGCACAGGCTTCTGCAGTTTAGCCCGCAGCGCCACCACATCCCTCTTTCTTAGATTGGCGGGATATACAGTGGTGCCTCGCATTACGACGTTAATTCGTTCCAGCGAAATCGCTGTAGAACAAAAATGTCGTAATGCAAAAATAAAAAGCTCATTGAAACACACTGAACCCTTTCAATGCTTTCCAACCGCTTGATTGGCGGGAGCTGGGACAAGCGACGGGAGCTCACTACAGCGATTTCTTCTAAAAGGGGTGCAAAATCCGAGCCCTCCTGGTTCTGAAGAAAAGGCTGGCGGCAACAGAAATTCAGGCAGCTCGAGGGAGACCCTTCAGAGGTCAAGCCACCTCCAGCGATTCTTCTAAGCTCCCGTCTCAGGGCAGAGACACGCCGACTTTTGGTCTCCCAAGGTGGCCCTGCCCATTTGCCCAGTGGAGGACGTGGTGCCCGTTGGCTCCATTACTTCCTAGCCTTGCTCTTCCTTTCTCCTTCGTTTAAGTATGCCGGCCACATTCATATGATGCAGGTCACTCTTCCTGAAAATTGTTGGTAAAGGTAAAGGTTCCCCTTGACATTTAGTCAGTCGTGTCCGACTCTAGGGGGCGGTGCTCATCCCCATTTCCAAGCCGTAGAGCCAGCACTTGTCCGAAGACAGTTTTCCGTTGTCACGTGGCCAGCGTGACTAGGGAACGCCATTTTACCTTCCCACCGAGGTGGTACCTTTTTATCTACTCGCATTTTTACATGCTTTCATACTGCTAGGTTGGCGGGAGCTGGGACAAAGCGACGGGAGCTCACTCCATCGCGTGGATTCGATCTTACGACTGCTGGTCTTCTGACCCTGCAGCACACAAAGGCTTCTGCGGTTTAGCCCACAGCGCCACCACGTCCTCATGAAAAATGTCGAGGTGCGCAGATTTGAGATTTTGGCCGTCCCCGTTTCCCCCCCCTCCCAACTTGAACACAGAGCTCAAGATCCTGGCTTGGTGGCAGGCGGCTTCCTGCATTCCCATTTAAATTCTACACCAAGCGGAAGTGAGTCTCCGCGGTATGACACAAGGTTCTTTCTCAACACGACCCAGAGACGCTGGGAACGGAACCTGGCTCCTTCTGCATGAGAATCGTGAGTGGCATCGCCAGGTTACTTGTTGTCCCCGAATTGCTCATCCCTTGGCACCCTTTGCACCCTCCCAATTACTGAGGCAAGTGCTTTTTTCAAGGCTGAGACAGACCCGAGGGCTGGTGATGCGTTAGTCGTGTATTAATAACCCTGTAACACTGTGAGCGTGTGGATCTGAGCTCCCCAGGAATATGTGCGGGTTACGTGCCTGCCTGTGGATACTTTCCTGTTTGGAATGGTAGGGATTTTTTTCCACTTTGCAAAGCCAAGGCTAACCTTAGAGTCCCGTTAGGCCAAGCCTCATCAACAGAAGCAGAGTGTCTCAAAAACTGGGGAAGCTGATTTATTTTATTTTATTTTATGGAAAACCCAGTATCCCTCCCAGTGGTCGGGATTCAGACAACTGCAGTCCAAAACCACCACTTTCCGAACCTCTAGTCTTCCCGTCCTCTCGTTGGGCCACATCTCGCCCTACTTAGCCAGCCCAACCCTGCCATTAGGCGGGGCAGGATACCTGCCTCATGCCACAGATGTTCAGAGGGAACAGTGGCAGGGCCATTATATACATCACATCTCATTTTTTGATTGGGTAGCCTCCCTGGAAGATGGTGGGTACGCTGTAGATATAATATATCTTGACTTCAACAAAGCCTTTGACAAAGTTCCCCAAGATATTCTGAATAGGTGTGGGCTGGATAGAGCAACTCTCTTAGCTGGATATGCAGCTGGTTACAGAATCGTACTGAGTGCTTATCAAGGGCTCCTTTTCCAACTGAGAGGAAGGAACAAGTGGGGTAACCCAAGGCTCAGTCCTGGACCCGGTGCTCTTCGACATTTTTACTAATGACTTGGATGAGGGAGTGCAGAGAATACATATTAAATTTGAGTGGAATAGCTAATACGCTGGAAGACGGGGAAAATACAAAGGAATAGGCTTTAGCACTGGGCTGAAAACAACAGAATGAAGTTTAACAGTGATTAATACAAAGCTCTACACTTGAGGGGGCCAATGCTCAGTTATGAGATGGGGGGTAGTTGGCTCAGTAATACCATGAATGAGAAGAATCTTGGGATTTTTGTAGATCACGAGCTGAATCTGAGTCACCAGTGCAATGTGGCTGTAAAAAAAGGCCATGCTGTTTTAGACTGCAAGATTGATTGATTCATTGCATTTACAGTCGTGCCCCGCTTTACGATTGCCCTGCATTACGACGAAAACACATTATGATGACGTTTTTGCGATCGCAAAACAATGATCTGAATAGGCTTTTTTCACTTTGCGATGATCGGTTCCCTGCTTCGGGAACCGATTCTTCACAAAACGACGATTTTCCAAATCTGCAATTTCAAAATGACCACTGGGTAAATTAAATGGCTCCTCGCTCTTTTCTGGGACAGATTCCTTGCAAGACAGGCACCGAAAAGGGCCACCCTATGGAGGATCTTCACTGGACTGTGAGTTTCCAGCCCATTGGAACGCATTGAAAGGGTTCAATGCGTTTCAATGGGCTTTTTATTTTTGCATTACGTTTTCGTTCTACAGCGATTTCGCTGGAATGAATTAACGTCGTAATGCGAGGCACCATTGTATAACCCGCCAATCTAATCAATTGACTACTCTGGGTGTAGGCAATAACAATATAGTCAACAAATCCCATGAAGTACTTGTATTGGACACTGCTTAGGCCTCATCTTGAGCACTGTGTCCAGGATGCCAAGAAACTGGAGCAAGTTCGGATAAGATCAGGGGACTGGAAACCAAGCCCGATGAGGAAAGACGGAAAAAAACTGGGCATGTTTAGCCTTGGGAAAAGAAGGCTAGGGAGAAATAAGATACCACATTTCCGTTCCTTGAAAGACTATCATATAGAGGAGGGGCAGGATCTGTTCTCAGTCCTTCCAGAGTGTAGGAGACATCATAATAGGCTGAATATCAGGAAAAAACCTCTTAACTGTTAGAGCAGTACAACAATGGAGGAGGTGGTGAGCGCTCCAACGCCGGAGGCATTGAAGAGCACATTGGACAAACACTCTGTCAGATGTGCTTTAATCTGGAGTCCTGCAATGAGTGAGGGGGTTGGACTTGATGGCCTTAACAGGCCCCTTCCAGCTCAATTAATCTGTGAATTGGTAATTGCAGATTGCATGTATGCCGTTGAAAGCTTTTAGTTCTTGGCTTATGTGTACAGTTGAACATTTCAGCATTCCAAGATTTCCATCTCTTGAGGTATGAAGCTCTATGTGCCACCGATTCAGACCTCTTTTGCTAGGTTGGCGCCTAAGGTCTGCCAGAGGATTTTACTGTGACACCATGGTGTTGTTGTTGGTTTTTTTTTTTTTTAGTTGGGTTCTGTTTGTGGAACAGAAGGAACACAAGTTGCCTCCAGCAGCAACGCGTTGTGGGCCAACCCTAGCTACTAGGATCTCCAGCATGGATAGGAAAGCCTCCCACCCAAGACTTTGAATCTTGCTTCTGACTCTTCCCCCTACACGCAAGGAGTCCAAAAGTACTCAATGAGTGAGTGGGAGGGATTGGTTTGCCCCTGGCGGTGGGTAGCAAAGTGCCCACCCAGAGAAGATGCGCTTGCACAATAAGGAGCCAAGCAGGTGGCGGACTCCCAGTCGGGGTTGGGACAGAAGTCAGAATTGGTACTTGCAATCATTGTTACTCAGCTTGTCGTTTCAAGATGGTACACACCAGGGGGGTGGGGGAGATAGGCAGCAGATGAACCTGCTTATCAGCCCAATCACAGCATCCTGGTATCCTGAACTCTTGACATGACTGTGTTAACACTGCCCCAGACACAGCAATATTGAATGCTGGGGGGAGTGGAGGATTTCCTGTAGGGATGGGAAGGACAGTATCTGAGCTACTGTTTATCCCCAGCACCTGTTTTATGCCTGTAGATGATGGGTTTCCAGTTCACCCCCAACACTGCATTTCTTGCTTCCTCTCTTCATCTCATGCCGACAGTGCCAGATCTCCTACAGAGCAGATCCTTCCCTTTGGCGGGCATTTGGAGCCTCCCACCCAGTCTCTGTCTTAGCTTTTTCTGTGCGTTGCACAACACCGGCACTTTGATGCCACTTTCACTGTAACTTCACAACAGGCCTGCATAGTAGCTTAGGCTGGGGAAGGATGGCAGGCCAGAGTTTTGGGATGGAATGAGGTATAGAAACTGGGTGTCTCCCATGATGGGCTTTATGGAGCCCCTTCTGATGGAAGCAAGGTGCATCCAAAGGCCAGCCAACAGAGCCCCAGAGCCGGAGAGGGCAATTGCCCTCTTGTCTTCCTGTTGAGTCTCCAGCTGGGTATCTGGCTTTCCCCTTCTGGAAACAGTATCCCGGACTGAAAAAAGTGGTATGGATCATGTAGCTCTCTGTACTTTGCTGGTCTGTGCCTCATCTTCCCTTGCCAGAATAATCAGTGGTGCTCAATACTGGCGTTTGCAACTCAGCAGCAACCTCTGGAGGGTCACTCATTGTCCACCTACAGGCCAGCAGAAGCTGGTGGCTCCAGTATTGTTGGGGTGGTGAATCCATTTTGGTTTTCAGTCTGAACTTTAATGGAGCTGTTCAGAGTGCTGAATCTGTACAGCCGTTCGCAAGGCTCCGTCAAAGTTTAGAACAGAATCTGGAGCAGACGCTCTGCCCCTGACACCGTCTGGGTCGCTTTGGACACGTGCGCCCAAGGACTGCTTCCAGATTTCATCTCTTTCCCAACCCGCTCCTCTCACTCCTCAAACCTTTTCTTCTCTCTTAAGATTCCTAGCAGGCGAACCCAGCTGTGTCCGAAAGCACTCTGCCTGGTCTCGCATGCCAGAGAGATGGATGGGGGTCATGCAGAGGAAGGAGAGCAGTGCATCGCTGAGCATGCACAGCAGCAGCAGCAACATCTATGGGCGCTTGTCATGGGCACAGGCAGGCAGTTTATCACAGCAGCCGGTGGTGCTTCTGGATTCCTTGCATTGCCTGTAAAGAGAAGCTTAGCCAAATCAGGTTTAGTGCCCACGTGGGGTGCAGCTTTGGTGAAAGGACATCCGAATGCTTGTTACTTCTAGTCTGACTCCTACTATTCTGATTCTCTCTCTCTCTCTCTCTCTCTCTCTCACACACACACACACACACACACACACACACACACATACACAGAGAGAGAGAGAGAGAGAGAGAGAGAAGCTGTGGGGTGTCACACTACTGGGAGTACATTTTGCTTTGCTTTCGCTCTTGAGATAATAAGTACATTTGTGACCCAAAATTATCTCTTGGCAAATGAAAATGTTATTGAGTGAACAGGTTGATCTGTTTGGTTAATTCAGAGCAAACCCTGATTAGATCAAGTCGGCTGGGGTAGCTGGTCCCCCATTCCCTTTGGGCCCTGATGGCATGGCTAGTAGTGAGGAAGGATGGGAGTTGGAGTACATTAACATCTGGAGGACCAAAGGTTCCCCAGCTGTTTCCATGTCCCTCCTCCTCAATGGGCTAGATTTGAGCAATGGTAGTTTTTTAAAAAACAATCAAGAGAGAGGTAAGCATGAATCTACATGGTCTCTTTTAAAGCCACCACGGAAGTGTTTCTAAACCCCATTGAAGAGAGTTTTCTACCGTTTTCTTCTTTTGATCACCTACAGTCTTATGAAGAAGAAAGTACATCTTTGAATTCTATGGCTTTATCTATCAGGACATAATAAAAATCATCTGGTCCTTAGCAGGTCTGAAAATTAGGTAAATACAACCTCAGAGAAACAACAACACATGACATATTACACCATATCATGAAATATTTTACAAAAATAAAGCCAAAATGGCGAAGTCATGTTTGAAAAACTAAGTACACCCTTATTGCTTTCATAGGAATTAAGAGGCTAAATAGCAGCCAGGTGCTGCTAACCAAATGCAAGTGTGACCACCTCTATAAAAACTGAAGTTTTAGCAGTTTGCTGGTCTGGAGCATTCAGGTGTGTGTTAGCACAATGCCAAAGAAGAAACACATCAGCAGTGATTGTAGAGAAGCAATTGTTGCTGCCCATCAATCTGGGAAGGGCTATAAAGCCATTTCCAAACAGTTTAAAGTACATCATTCTACAATGAGGAAGATTATTCACAAGTGGAAAAACATTCACAACAGTTGCCACTCGTCCCAGGAGTGGATGTCCAAGCAAATTCACCCCAGGGTCAGACCGTGCAATGCTCAGAGAAATTGCAAAAACCCCAAGAGTTACATGTTAAATGATAAAAGTTCACAACAGTAAAATCAGAAAAAGATGGAACAAATATGGTTTGTTTGGAAGGGTTGCCAGGAGAAAACCTCTTCTCTCTAAAAAGAACTTGACAGCAAGACTTAGGTTTGCAAAGTTGCATCTGGACAAACCACGAGACTTCTGGAAAAACGTCCTTTGGACCGATGAGACCAAAGTGGAGATGTTTGGCCATAATGCACAGGGTCACGTTTGGCGAAAACCAAACACTATCGGCACAAACAAACACCTCATGCCAACTGTCAAGAATGGTGGTGGAAGGGTGATGATTTGGGCCTGTTTTCAAATTCCAGATCTCAGCCCAACTAAAATGGGCCTTATGAGAGCTATGCATAAGCATATGGCCACAAACCTCAATGTACTGACGCAACATTATAAAGAAGAATGGGCCGAAATTCTTCCACAACAATGTAAGAGACTGATAAAGTCATACAGAAAACTATTACTTCAAGTTAAAGGTGTTTCCACAAGCTAATGAATCACAAGGAGTACAGTAGTGCCTCGCTTAACGATTGCCCCGCATTATGACGAATCTGCTTTACGATGATCTTTTTGCGATCGCAAAAACAATGGACTAAATGGGGGAATTTCACATAGCAATGATCGGTTCCCTGCTTCGGGAACCGATTTTCACTTTACGATGATCAAAAACAGCTGATCGTCAGGTTTTCAGAATGGCCGCCGGGTGCTTAAAATGGCTCCCCACTGTGCTTAGGGATTGATTCCTTGCTATACAGGCAGCGAAAATGGCCACCGTATGGAAGATCTTCGCTGGACGGTGAGTATTTAACCCATTGGAATGCCTTGAAGGGGTTGCAATGCATTTCAATGGGGTTTTAAATATCACTTTATGATGTTTTCGTTTAACGGTGATTTTCCTGGAACGGATTATCATCATTAAGCGAGGCACCACTGTACTTATTTTTTTTTCCACATATGTCTTCTCCATTTTGGCTTTATTTTTATTAAATATGTTATGACACAGTGAAATATGTCAAATGTTGTTCTTCATCTGGGGCTGTAGTTTTTTAATTTTTCAGACCTGCAAAGGACCAGATGATTTTTTATTATGTCTTGATTATGTCAAACCATAGAAATCCAAGGGGATGTGCTTTCTTAGGTAGACAGTCACCAGTACATCTCCCATAGGGGTAGGATCATGAAGACCTCCAGATGTTCAGATTGAAATCCCATCAGCCTGAGCCAGAAAAGCTAATTGATGATGGGAATTGTGATCCACCAGCAACATCCACAAGGTCATGTGTCACCCGTCCCTAGTTTACTGAGCAAGATAATTATCACTGGCAAGATAATTTTCTGGCGAGCGAGTGGCGTTCTTGCCGTGTCGAACGATTTTTGCTCAAATTTCGCACAGTTGCAGAAGACTGCAAGAGTTTTGAAGCGTAGAAGTATTGGGGCTGGTTGGATTCTGGAGCAGCCATCTCCAGTGCGTGCTGTGTTTCTATGCGTGCTTTGCTTCTCCGGGTGAAGGGGTACTAGTTTTCGCACCGGAGACATTTTGCGCAAATTGCAAATTCAGTCCCAGCCCTTAAGCCCCATGTCTTGCTTCTTCATTGGATGCGAGAACTTTCATAGAGCTTGAAAACTGTTCATTGAGCTATCTTGACATATCAAGACATCTTGAATCAATGAGCATGAGGAATTTAATGTGCATTCTTCATATCTCTTCTAGAGACGTATCAGAACTCAGATATGCTGGGCAACTGTTTCATCGGTTTTAGACACCTTAGATCTTTATCTGCAGCAACTGCTCTGGCCCAGGGCACGCATAACATACAACCACTGTTCCTGCTACTGCTGTGCAGATTTGTGTTTTTTCACTACAACTTGGATAGCCCAAAACACATATATGCAGCCTCTGATTATTGTCATTCTGATTAGTAACTCTCACCCAGATCCCTAAACCCTCATTAAACTGTGGCTTAGTTCTATCTTTGAAGGCATGCTAAGTAGACACTCAAAATGTTGCTTACTTCTCACCTCTGTGGGCACAGACTAAGGTAATGAAGCAACTGTGTTCATTGTGGTTTCACTTAGCACACACTTGATTGTGGTTAACACAAATCATAGCTTGCAAACCGAAACCCACCTTCTTGTTTGTGGCCACATTCCTTAAACCCAGTTGATGTTTTCAGATGTAACGCTTGGCCACCATTAAACCAGGGTTAACGACAACATCCGCTTTCGGTACCAGTGATGAGGTAAGCTACCCTTTGCAAGCTAAGAATGCATCATCTGTAATATCATTGCCTATTTTCTAACTGAAACGTTAGAAACTGATCCCCAGTCATGAGCCAAAGCCTGATTATGAAACTAGAAGGGACCAGGAACTTTTGCTAAAAAAGCCTGAGAAATAACATTTCTGGGAAGGGTTAGGCAGGTTGGCATTGGGGGGGCACTTTTCTAACTCCCAAGACCTTTTGGGAGATGAACGAGTCAAGTAAAATCAGAAGCGACTAGAAAGTCGCTTTTGATTTGCAAAAATCATTTCTAGTTTAAAACAAAACAGAACAGGGTTATTTTTCTGAAAGAAAGGCCTTGTGTCACGGGGTGGGGACACCTCTGACTGTGAAATTCTCCCTTTTTAGAAGGATCAATTAAAAATTGGGGGGCTGTGGGACCCACAGAAGTAGCCGGGGGGTGGAAGGTGATTTCTACCCCTAAGTTTGATTTTAATTCTACTGCAATTCTTTTTCTTTCCTGAGAAGGCCTATTTTTTTTTCTTTTTAAAAAGAAGACGCTTTAAGAACACTGTGACTCTTTCACCAGAGTGGGGGGAAAGAAGGAATTGCTGTGCTTAGTAAATTAATTTTGACTCAGATGATTGTTTGCCTTTGTAAACCTCCAGCTATTCATTCTTCTACCTGCCTGGTAATGAAGTAATTGTGGCATTAGGAATTAATAACTGGCAACCGGGTGACATTCTCCCTTTTGTTGCTGGAACAGGGGTGCAATGGGGGGGGGGAAGCTATGTCTTTCTGCTGGAATGTTTTTCTTCTTTGTTCTACAAATGAATACGCTCATCACAGCCCTTCAATAACTTCCCTTTCCTTTCTCCCCCTAATCTCTGGCACTTGCAAATTACGGGATTCTTTTCCTAGAAAGGTGCCTTGTCACGGAACTGGATATGCGCTCCTTTCCATGCCCAATGAAAACCTGTGAGCGATTATTGATTAATTAGTGACCTTCCGCAGATTATTTTGCTCTCCGCTTTTTATCTTTGCAAGAGTCGTGTTAGTGCCAGGTCAGGCTGACTTGTCTCTCTCAGAGAGAGAGAGAGAACGACAAAGTGGGGAAGAGCGAGATGACACCCAACAGGGAAATCTTCCCAAATTCTCCTTGGTTGGCTCTCTTCCTTCCTGGTTACTTTTTGCAGGAGACCGGGAGAATTATCCTTTAGGCAACAACAACTCCCAGAATACCCACAGCCCAAACTGGGAGGTGTAATCCAGAAAAGTCGCTGCCCTTACCTCGAGCGGTTTCTCTCCCCCAGGTTGGCCCCTGCTTCTCAGCTCGGAAATCTGAAAGGCAAGGAGCAAAGAGACTCAACATTGGGTTGCTCTGGCATTTCCAAAACCTATCGCATAAAACCTTCCTCCACTTAGCCGGAGGCGACACCAATCCGCCGCGCGCGCCTCCCCTTTTTCTCTCCTCGAGAGAAGGTATCTGATCCGTGCCCAATCTGTGTGCTCACCACCGTCCTAAGCAGCTTAGCTCCGTCTCTCTGCTCCCATTGTCCCCTGGAGCGAGGGAAGGCGGCCGGCGGCCAAGGAGCAAAGGAAGCCGCCTGCCAAGCGCCTCCTCCAGCCATAGGAGCGAACGTGGGCCATCGCATAGAGCTGGCTGGCAGCCCCCCGGCTTGCTAACCCAGCCGTGCCGCCGATACCTCTGTGTGTGCCTTGCCATGCTGCGACGGGCGACTAGCTTAAGCCTTCTTCGCTTGGCAGGGCTTAATCACCAAAACAAGGACCCCAAATGGAAAGGCGGGAAGCCTGCCTGGAAATGCGTGTCTTTTTTTTTTTTCAGAGTCCAGGGTGGGGGGGGTAGGGGTTGCAGTTTCCCTGCAATTTCAAGGCTCTCTGCACAAACTCAGAGGTGGCCTTGAGAATCCCTTCCCCTGTACCAGGGCAGGGCCCTTCTCTGGAGGTTGACACCTAGGGCTGGCCTCTATGTGAGCGGAGCGCCCCTTATTCTCTCAACCCGATTCCCCTGTGATGTGAAAGCAGAGAAACGGGGAGCCCCGCATGCCCCATTGAGCTGAGAGAAGGATAGGAGTGTAAGAATTATAAATAAACTGGAAGGTGGCAGAAGAAACCCTTAAAGATAACTCACATGATGTGAGTGCAGCCGTGGGATGTCTATGCTCTTTCCTTTTGTTGTGCTCCATAGTGGCAATTGGGTGCACAACCATTCCAGGGGTGCACAACCATTTCAGGGGTGCACAACCATTCCAGGGGTGCACAACCATTCCAGGGGTGCACAACTATTCCAGGGGTGCACAACCATTTCAGGGGTGCACACCTATTCCAGGGGTGCACAACTATTCCAGGGGTGCACAAGTATTCCAGGGGTGCACAACCATTCCAGGGGTGCACAACCATTCCAGGGGTGCACAACCATTCCAGGGGTGCACAACCATTCCAGGGGTGCACAACCATCCTAGGGGTGCACAACCATTCCACCTGGGGGCCAAAGTCACAACAACACATGCAGGCACACACACACAACTGCATGCTTCACCCACAATTCCTGATGATTTCCAGTGCGGTCACCGTTAGCTAAAGCTTGGAAGTAATAAGCTACAAAAAATGGACCTACGTTTTGCGTAATGATGTTACACTGGGCAGGTCTCTTACCCTGATCTACCTCACTGGGTCATTCTGAGCATTAAAACGAGAAAAGGATTTTGAAGGGCTGCTTGGGGTGAAAAATGGAATGTAAATACCGGGAGGGCACAGGAGTGGTACAGATGATAGTAATGATCATGTGATCATAACCAGTTGACCAATCACCCAAGAATTTATCTGAACCCCTTTTAAAGCTCATTGGGGTGGCTGTGTAGTGTTATGGACAGAGTGACAACGGGAGTCTAAAGAGACCTGGGTTCAAATCTCTTCTTGCCCCTGCAGCAATGGCACTGAAAAAAGCAGCCCTTAAATATTCCACATTTCTAGAAAACCCTGTTGGGGGTCACCAGAAGTCAGATGTGCTTTGATGGCACATAGCACACACCTTTTAAAGTAACCCAAGTGGGTAGCCATCCCGAAAACTTGTGCCACAGCCCTGCGTAATTTTAATTCCCAACAGAGATCACAGACATAAAACAGTGAGGTCATTTAATCTCAGTAACGGGGAGTAGTGGTTATAGATCTGGACGAAGACTTGGGAGATCTTGGTTCATGAAACTAGTCATGAAACTAGGAAACCTTAAGGCTGGTCACTATCTCCGTCAGCTTGATCTGCCTCGTAGAATTGTTGTGAGGTGAATGTCTGGAGAGGAACAGCATCTCTACCATCATGGGCTCAGCAGAGAACAAGCTGAATATAAATGTAATTTATACGTTTCAATTCATTGATTTATTGATATTTTGTTGTTTAGTCGTGCACGACTCTTCGTGACCCCATGGACCAGAGTACGTCAGGCCCTTCTGTCTTCCACTGCCTCCCAGAGTTTGATCAAATTCATGTTGGTCGCTTCGATGACCCTGTTCGTCCATCTCGTCTTTTGTCATCCCCTTCTCCTCTTGCCTTCACACTTTCCGGACACCGGGGTCTTTTCCAGGGAGTCTTCTCTTCTCATGAGATGGCCAAAGTACTGGAGCCTCAGCTTCAGGATCTGTCCTTCCAGTGAGCACTCAGAGTTGATTTCCTTTAGAATGGATAAGTTTGTTCTCTTTGCAGTCCAGGGACTCTCAAGAGTCTCCTCCAGCACCACAATTCAAAAGCATCAATTCTTCAGCGGTCGGCTTTCTTTTATGGTTCAGCTCTCACTTCCATACATCACTACTGGAAAAACCATAGCTTTGACTATGTGGACCTTTGTTAGCAAAGTGATGTCTCTGATTTTTAAGATGCTGTCTAGGCTTGTTGTCACTTTCCTCCCAAGAAGCAGGAATCTTAATTTCGTGGCTGCTGTCACCATCTGCAGTGATGATGGAGCCCAAGAAAGTAAAATCTGTCACTGCCTCCATATCTTCCCCTTCGATTTGCCAGGAGGTGATGGGACCAGTGGCCATGATCTTAGTTTTTTTTAATGTTGATCTGCAGACCCTTTTTTGCACTCTCCTCTTTCACCGTCATTAAGAGGTTCTTTAATTCCTCCTCACTTCCTGCCATCAGAGTGGTATCATCTGCATATTGGAGGTTGTTGACATTTCTTCCGGCAATCTTAACTCTGGCATGGGATTCCTCCAGTCCAGCCTTTCGCTTGATGTATTCTGCATATAAGTTAAATAAGCTGGGGGACAATATACAGCCTTGTCATACTCCTTTCCCAATTTTGAACCACTCAGTTGCTCCATATCCAGTTCTAACTGTTGCTTCCTGTCCCACGTATAGGTTTCTCAGGAGATAGATGAGGCGGTCAGGCACTCCCATTTC
The DNA here is from genome assembly GCF_051106095.1 of Pogona vitticeps. Classification (NCBI taxonomy): domain Eukaryota; kingdom Metazoa; phylum Chordata; class Lepidosauria; order Squamata; family Agamidae; genus Pogona; species Pogona vitticeps. The sequence goes on from NC_135797.1 coordinate 10,925,749, forward strand.
TTTAAGGACTTGCCATAGTTTGTTGTGGTCCACACAGTCAAAGGCTTTTGCATAGTCACTGAAGCAGAAGTAGATGTTTTTCTGGAACTCTGGCTTTCTCCATAATCCAGTGCATGTTAGCAATTTGGTCTCTAGTTCCTCTGCCCCTTCGAAATCCAGCTTGTACTTCTGGGAGTTCTCGGTCCACATACTGCTGAAGCCTACCTTGGAAGATTTTGAGCACAACCTTGCTAGCGTGTGAAATGAGTGCAATTGTACAGTAGTTGGAGCATTCTTTGGCACTTCTCGCTTGTTACGAGTTTCTGCCAGGAGGATCTACAAGGATCTTCCCGTAGCAGGAAAAGTAAAATGCCCTCAGAGAATATAATTTTCAGCCTTAAATCAGACTGGAACTCCCAGAATTCAGCCGGGGGGATTCCTGGAGAATTCTGGGATTCAGCAGCTAAAAAAAACAATGAACTGCACGTTTCTCGTCGTGGCGCTGCAGACCTGGCACTGGCAGACCACAGTGGGCCAGAAATTAAAATCCGTCCTTTTTTTGCCTCTAGGGGGTGAAAAAAGCATTTTTAAAATGCAAATAGCATAGCCGGGGAGACTGCTAATTATCAGGACCTCAGCCAGTTGGAAGGGGGGGATTAACTGTTTTCATCTCTTGTTGGGGTCCTTATGGAAAACGGCTCCTTTGAAACGGCAGCGTAGATCAGGAAGAAATCGGAGATAAGACCCTCAAAGGAGGCATTGTTCTCTGGGTTGGAGCCACAGGGAAGGCGAGGGTTAAACTTCTCTAAGCCTGTAGGATCCTCATAATTATCACATACACATACTCACACCCTGCTAATGTCTGGCATTAAAAAAAAAACCACCCATATTAACTTGCACAGGCGCTTTTATCACTTGACCTTGACACTCTGTCACTTTGGGTAAGATGCGAAAAGTAAAATTTCAAAACCGGTACCAGGAATGAACTCACGCTGTGTTTGCTTTTCCTGTCACAATGGCTTGGCCTGCGAGCGGATGATTAATACAATCTGAAGGGGGAGACGGTGGTGGCTCCGGCAATATCTACACACCCTTTTCAGTGGCTGAGAAACACTGGGAGGTTTCCGTCACTTCGAGAACCTGCGGCATGACTTCCAGTTGTGCGGGCAGCGTGTCGCTTAACGACCCTCTCTTGCACATGAGTAGCAGGGAGGATGCCGTTGCCCTTATTCCCCTGCTTGGGCGTTTTCCAGAAGCATCTGGTTGACCATTATGGAGACAGAACATGGGACCTAGATAAGAATTTTGGGAAGTTGGTTTCTGGACTGCCAGCGTCCAGAATTCCCCCCACTAGCATGGCCATTAAGGGACGTGGTGGCGCTGCGGGCTAAACCGCAGAAGCCTGTGCTGCAGGGTCAGAAGACCAAGCAGTCGTAAGATCGAATCCACGCGACGGAGTGAGCTCCCGTCGCTTGTCCCAGCTCCCGCCAACCTAGCGGTTCGAAAGCATGCAAATGCAAGTAGATCAATAGGGACCACCTCGGTGGGAAGGTAACAGCGTTCCGTGTCTAAGTCGCACTGGCCATGTGACCACGGAAGATTGTCTTTGGACAAAACGCTGGCTCTATGGCTTGGAAACGGGGATGAGCACCGCCCCCTAGAGTCGAACACGACTGGACAAAAATGGTCAAGGGGAACCTTTACCTTTACCTTTTAGCATGGCCATTGGTAGCACAAAAGTAACTTTCCAAGAGCTGAAAGTTGTCCATCATTAAGTTGCAACCACAATTGCAGTGTTCTTTGAGCTTGACCATGTAATATGCTTGCACTTAGCTGCTGGCCATATGGGCTGGGGCAGTGGTTCTCAGCCTTGGGTCCCCCAAGTACTCTAGAACCACAACTCCCAGAAGCCTTCACCACTCACTGGGGTTCTGGGAGTTGCAGTCCAAGAACACCTGGGTCACCCAAGGTTGGAGCCACTGGGCTAGGGGATTTTAGGAGCTCACGTGCCTCAAATGATCACTAGTAATACATTAAAAAAAAATCTTAACCAGCAAATGAACTGATGTGATAGTCCTCTGCCACCATTTACTGTGGTACTCAAGTTGTAAAAGAAATCAAAAGTTGCAATGAAACTACAAAAGAAGTAAAATGGGATTTGAAAAAAATGTTTTTTCTAAGAAGAATGAGAATAACCCTGGAAAAGCCCACTGTAAGCGGTGGTAATATGATGTTCTGGACTACAGCTCCCAGAATCCCCAAGCTGGCAGGAGTTGCTTTTTTAAAAAAAAAGGAACATTTCCAAGTGTTACCTCTGGAACTCATTACATCATCCTACTGATGCCTCAGGTTTTCAACAGGTTGTATATTCATTCTTCTTCAAAATAACTTCTTTTTAAGCTTTGAAAGTTATCCCTGACAAGATGCAACTGCAGTAGTTACACCATAGTTGTTAGGACAAAACATGTGAGTAGCAGGTTAATTGTGATTAGTTACTTCTGAACAGTGGGTGTGTTGATGATTGAAAGAATAGACAAAAAAAATAATGGGCTTAAAGTTCTTCTCTGTAATGTCAGATACAAGCCATCTCTGCTTGCTCTAAAAATGGTGCTTTGTGTATGCTCAGAGGTCCTGCCATCTTCATTACCACATGCCATATTTATGGCGCTGCATTAAGGCGTCCAGAAGAATGATTCCCCTGCCATCCCATAATGCAGTTACACCAGTCCAAGTAGCTGGTTATTTATAACTAGTTCCTTGCGAACTCTTCATAGATGTCGTTCTCACCTAACATAAGACAGGTTGGGGATGCAACGGGCGTCACACACGTTGTAGCCTGGAAGCTCAGACTTCCACGGGAGTTAAGTGTTGCAGAAACAGCACTCTGTGCATGTTCACAGGAGCGGACGTCTTCGTTATGGCTTGATGTTTTCCCAGGACGCAGTTAAGGCATTTGAAAGAGGTGACCTGGATCCTACTATCCTCAGCAGAAAACAGAACTGACTTTTCATTTCCAAGTGAACTGGAATGTGTGTGTGCAGAGGGAGTGCACAATGAGTTGGTGTGGCAGTGCTCTCTCTCTCTCTTTCACACACACACACACACACACACACATGTCTCCCAGAAGGTTGTGATACATCTCATTCAGGCGAAGCCCAACAAAGGCACAAGCAGATGATGGTGGCACACAGCATCTATGAGAGAGACGCTATCATCTCTGGCTTTTCTCTCTCTCTCTCTCTCTCTGTCTCTCTCTCTCATGCACACACACACACAGAGGGGGGGCTCTGCTTGAGAGAAATCTCCAGGGCTTGAAAAATGTACTCTCCCCTCATCTGTGACAAGTGAAATATGCTGCTGGACGAGTCACAGCTCCCTCCCTGCCTGCCTCCTTCCCCTCCGCCTGTCTCTCTCTAATCCTGCAGTCCTCTCCTCCCCCCTCCCATTGCAAAAGGAAAACTTCCCTCTTCTCACGAGAAGAGAGTTCGAGCGTCACATAGAGATATAGCTCTGTAGGAGAATGTAGAGTAGTCCCATGCTGGAGAATATGGCGTTTCCCTTCTCCCAAATTCAACCAAACAAGGACACATCCTGGGGTGGGAGGGAACCGTGACTCCTTAAGAGGCCGAGCGCTTTGGCTTTCAGTTTTATTTTTGCTGGAGACATTCAAAAGAAAGGCATTTAAAATACAAGTTTCATGACCCCACAGGCACGTAGGTAATAAAGCAATCCAAGTCTGAGGGTATACAGTGGTGCCTCGCTAGACAGCTACCCCACATGACAGTTTTTTCGCTACACATTGACTTTTTGCGATCGCTATAGCGATTCGCAAAACAGTGATTCCTATGGGGGAGTTTCACTGGACAATGTTTGGTCCCTGCTTCGCAAACCAATTTTCACTAGACGACGATTTTGACAGCTCCCTCCACGCTCACAAAACGGGTGTTTTCGGGACCTAAGCTTCGCAAGACAGCGATTTAAACAGCTGATCAGCGATTCGCAAAGCAGCTTTCCTACGGCCGATCTTCACTAGACAACGACGATTCTTCCCCATTGGAACGCATTAAACAGGTTTCAATACATTCTAATGGGGAAATGGTTTTAGCTAGACAATGATTTGGCTAAACAGAGATTTCAGTGGAACGGATTATCATCGTCCAACGAGGCACCACTGTAAATCATTGATTCCCAGTCCCAATAAATTGCAAGGCTATAATCCGGTCATGCTGACTGGTGAAATTTTTGACTGACTGGTGAGACATTCTAAAATATTTTCAAGCCCTGCACATCTCTGATCTCATCTCTTGTTAATCAGTGTTGAGCCTATGCACAGAACAAGCAGCCAATGATGTTTCTCTGGGCATGTGCAGAGCTTAAATCCCTTGCATATATTTTCATTTATTTGTAGTTGTTTCTAACATTAACTTGTAATTTATCTGAGATTCTTTCTATGTAGCAAGAGTAATTTCATGTTGAACTTTGGAGACCTGGGTTCAACTCTTAGCTCAGCCATGAATCACACTAGCTGAGTGACTGCAGGTCGGTGACACTCCCTCAGCCTGACCTACACGGAATGGTTGTTGTTAAGCTAAAGTGCGGGCAGGCTGACATTCCATCTTTGAGTTCGCTCGAGGGGAAGAAAGATCAGAAATGTGACCCATAAGTAAATAAGCAAATACACTGTGTTTATGTATATATCAGATAAATAAGTATTCCAGATGGCTAGCTGTAACAACAGAAATATAATGAAAATGCAGTAAAACGACACTAAAATGCAAAATATCAAGCAGAGGAAAACCAGTAATAAATGCAGAGTAAAATGTGATTAGAGAGTTTATTATAGCAAGAAATATACAGTCATTACGAATGAATGTAATAATAACAAAAAGCAAGGCAGGTTTGTTTTTAAAATCACGTTTTGAATCCCAGTTTAACAACCCTTAACTACAAAGTCTGCTTCACATTTTACAGCTTTAACTCCTTGGAAGGGTTTCGGCGCACCTGTAATTAAGCTTCCCAACCGGAAGGGCTGCTAACCAAAAAAGAGACCTGGAATTGGGCAGGCTTTTTGAAATCACAGATCTTTTGGTCGTGCGGAAAGTTAAAGACCCGAAGCCCCCGTCATCCGTGTGGCGATTTGAAATGCGCTCAGAGATCTGAAGCGCATGCAGAGTGCCTCTCTCTCGCTGCCAAGCAACCTTTTCGCCTAGCAGAAGTTAGCGAGATTTTTTTTTCCCATCACAAAGCCTCGCCTTTCAAGTCACACCTCCAAATCAACCCCCGAGGCCACCATCACGAGACCTTGGGATACTATCCTGCGGCAGGTCCCTGTTCCCCAACTCAGAATAACTGCTGGATAGCTCCATAGTTAAAGTCTCTGATTGAGGAGCCGGAGGTTGGAAGTTCGATTCCTCCACTGGGCCCCCCTGACGGGCTGGACTGGATGTTCCAGAGGGTCCCCTTCCAGCTATGCAGTTCTCAGATGGTGATGATTATTCCTTCCCCAAAGATAACTTTTGCTGCAAATCTCAGATCTTTTTCTGCTTGGCTTTTTCCTATACAGTATTTGTAAAAGGTAAAGGTTCCCCTTGACATTCTTAGTCCAGTTGTGTCCGACTCTAGGGGGCGGTGCTCATCCCCGTTTTTCAAGCCGTAGAGCCAGCGCTTGTCCGAAGACAGTTTCTGTTGTCACATGGCCAGCATGACTAGGGAACGCCGTTTTACCTTCCCACCGAGGTGGTCCCTATTTATCTACTCGCATTTGCATGCTTTCGAACTGCTAGGTTGGCAGGAGCTGGGACAAAGCAACGGGAGCTCCGTCCGTCGTGTGGATTCGATCTTACGACGGCTGGTCTTCTGACCCTGCAGCCCAGAGGCTTCTACAGTTTAGCCTGCAGCTAAATGGACTAGACAGGGTCTAGGAAACCCAACCATCATTTCTCCAGCCTTTGGTGTGTGTGTGTGTGGGGGGGGTACACATTAGCCCCTCCCCATGTAAATCAGGAGGCGACCAAATCACTTCTAGTTTAAAGAAACACTATTTTTAAAAATATTTTGTTGAAACAAGGTCTGTTGGGCGCATGTCTTATTTTAAATGTTTATTTACTCCCCTGCAATGGAGTGAATCTCACCCAGGGTGATGCAGTGGATAGAGTGATGCACTAGGGACTCGGCAGACCGAGGTTCAAATCTCTACTCCATTATGGAAACTCCCAGAGTTGTGTCGCTGGTCAAACCAGTCCTTAGATACTTCACTTACATCGGCAATATTGTCCAGATGTGATTTGATGACATGTCCCAGCTCCCGCCAACCTAGCCGTTCGAAAGCATGTAAAAGTGCGAGTAGATAAATAGGGACCACCTCGGTGGAAAGGTAACAGCATTCCATGTCTAGTCGCGCTGGCCACGTGACCACGGGAACGGTCTACGGACAAACGCTGGCTCTACGGCTTGGAGACGGGGATGAGCACCGCGCCCTAGAGTCGGACAAGACTGGAACTAAATGTCAAGGGGAGCCTTTAAGACCCACACAAGTGTGGGGTGGGCCAGATGCAAACCAAGACCACACACCAACGCTCCAGTAAAAAACACATATATTATTTTTGCTTTTCTGTTTGTTCTTTCTTTTCCTGAATGCTTCCGGAAATGGTAGGCTTTACATCAGTGACAGGATCGTTCCCCTAAACACCCCTTTAAAAAAAAACACACAACCCTGAAGTTCCATTTCTCTCCTGCTTTAAAGTTTATTGTTTTGTTTTTAGATACCAGGGGAGCTGCAGCCAAAAACTTGTCGCTTCTCGTCCCCTTGAGGCTGGCTGGGTAGCTCAGTTCTTTAACTATTTGGCTGCAGAGCCAAAGACGGGCAGTTCAATTTGCCACCGTGCCCCCTGAGAAAAAGGGCCAACCCTGGGTGGCTTTGGGCAAGCAGCACCGTCCCAGGATGCACCCCCCCAAAAAAAAACGAAGGGAAGGGGAAACTCCTTCTACCTAGTAAATGCTGAAAAGGGTCACTGTAAGTCAGAATTGACTTGACAGCACAAGATGATTATTGTTATTTTCAGTTCCTTTGAGGTGGGCCACCCTTTCCCCCCAAGAGACATTATTCCCACTGTGTTTTTAAAAGAAAAATATTTCCCCCAGGGTCTTAGGGTGGATGGTTTTGCTCCCCGGCTGGAGGCGATGGGAGCCGGAGTCCACCTTCCCGTCAAGAGGGAGCGTGTTTCTTGAATTCAGGGAAGGGGGTGAGGAGGGCAGCGGAGAGCAGCCAGCCTGTTTGCCCATGGCTTGCAGAGGCTGGAAAGTCCTTAGCAGCAGCAGGAGGAGGAGAAGAACCAAATTCAAGCCATCAGCCATCCCTGATCTGAAGCACATTCCTGGGTTTAGGACCGTGTGTGGTCCATGCCTATTTCTACGGAATTCCAAAGGATGTGTGAAAGCAGCCCCTTGGAACCCCCTCCCTTCTATATGGACCGGACTGGAGAGAGGGATGAAATTCTTCTCGAAGAGCTTCCTGGGAGGGGGCTGGTCAAGGGGTCCCCAGAAGCGGAATCCTACACTGCCGCATCCTTCCCTCCGGCAGCACTAGACTTATTTTGTAGCTCTCCCCTCCGATCCACAGTGCCCCAGAGGCAGCCTCGTGCAGGTGATGGGTGGGAAAGGGTGGGGAGTCTCCTCCTCCAACTGAAGCATCTTCCGGGCATTTGTTTGTCGTGTTGGAATCCCCCAAAGGTCTGAGGTTCTTCACCGTCACGAGAGCCCCGGTGAGGTCGGCCGAAAAGAAAAAGAGCCGCTGGCCCTCGGTGGTGGACAGCACGTTGAATCGTGCCGTCGGGAATTGGACTGGGGGCCGCTGCCCTCCAATCCTACCCCGGTCCATCCCCAGCTAAGCATCAGGCGGCGGGTTTGTCTGTGGTCCCGACGTTTATTGCCTTATAGAGGCAAGGCCCCAGCTGGGCAACCGGCTGGCAGGTGTGTATGTGTGTGTTTGTGGGCGGCCTCGCCAGAGCTGTTGATTTCAAATGTCTCCTTGGAGTCTTAAATTCTTTCGCCAGCCTCACACCGTCACCTTTGTACGCAAGTGAATTTTGGCATCTGAGAAAACGCTCAGGGCCTCTCCTCCCGTGGTGTCGGGCTTCCAGGGAACCGGGATCTGCTCTCTTTGCCTTCTTCTCTCTTCCCTCCCCAGCCCCAGAGTGGCGCCTCCCCCCCCATCGCACCCCGCCGCCGTCTCTGTTGTCCTTCTTCTGCTGAGTCTTCCTATCGCTTTCTAATCGTTCTTCATCTGTCTAATCTCTGCCCGTTCTTGATCTCACTTATCTGGCCTCCATCTGTTTTACATCGATCTTTTATCCTTTCTATCTCAAACCTCTCCGCCTGCCCTCTCCTCTCCATCCATCCAACCCGTCTCATCTCTATTTATCTGTGTTAATTTCTGTTTCGAGTCTCACGTCAACCTGGACGTGCAGAGCATTTGGGGTGTGTTCGCGTCTATGCTGGGGGAACGGTGGCAGCGGCGGGATGCCCTAAGACGCCTCCCCGCCGGGGCCGTTCCCATCTGCCATCTTCCCTCCTCCACCACGGAGAGGGCAAATTAGGGCGTCAAAAAAAGCCAAGCCACCTTGCTTAGCCAAGTGGCAAATGTAATTCAATTGTTACCCAGGACAGGCGGTAACCAAGATGACATTGACAGGCATAATTATGTTCCACTTTAGAAGTGAACCCACAGCTCTCCCGGCGTTTGAGAGCCCCGGCGCCCAAAAGGGAGATAAAGACCGTGCAAGGTGCGTAATTGGTTTCTCCTCCAGCATTGACCTGTTTGCAGCCAATGGGCTCATATTTTTTTCAACATGGAGCAGAGCGGCGGGGTGCGGAAGGAGCTCCTCCTCCCTCCGCACAACAGAACTCCTTATTGCGGTGCGTCCCTGGGAGCCCCGTGGCGGGCCTTCCCGGCAGCAAGCGCGCCCGGTGTCACCCCCGCTGTTCGCCTTCCTTTGGAAGAAAGCTGGCTTTTTAACTGAGCAGTTAAGCAGGAAGGCACTGAATGGAAGAGGCCAAATGATGGACCATCTCGAGCAATCCAGATGTCGCTGGCGAAGACGCTGCTACACTTCCTTTAAAATGGCCCTGCAAGGCACTCAGAATGACCCAGCTCTCCTTTGCAAAAGGCGGGTGAAGGATGAGTCAAAAAGCGTGTGGGGGGGGGGGAGAGAGAGAGAGACAGTCCCTCTTTGTCACCCCACGTAACTGGAAGGAAAAGGAAAAGCAGTGTGGTCACCACACCGAAAGGAAGAGGGCGGCTCCAGGTTTCTCCGGTCTCAAACGGAGAAGGATCTTTCCTGCAATCTATTTAAAGCAAACCGGCCAGGGATTTAGTCCTCCAAGCTTTCGCATGCAAAGCTGGTGGATTCCGCAGCAGGGCGGCCCCTCCCCACCCCAAGACATAAAAAGCTGCCTTATTCTACCGTGACGGATTTATGTGTCCATGTAGCCCAGTATTTTCTACAGTGCGTGGCAGTCCCCCTCCAGGCCTTCCCGTCTCCTGTTCCTTAATCTCTCTTTAAGTGAAGGCTCTGGGGAGGGATGCTGGAGTCTTCGGCGGGCATCGCAATTGACACCTCTTGGCCTGCCCTTTTAAAAATGGTAAAGAGTCCCTGTGTGACTAGCGACTGGAGCCCAAGTCGCAGCCGGGCCAAGCTCTCGTGAACTGCAACATCCTTGGAGAGGAGGGTCTCTCCCCTGGCTCCACAGATATTGACTCGCCAATGTTTGAGACAGGGGCCTTTCTCAGACACAAGTTGAAATGGTGAGGCTTGAACTTGGCACCGTTTGTTTGCAACTCAGGAGCGGTACCGCTTCGTCCTTCCGTAAAAAGAGAGTAAGATGCTAGTCCTTATGGAGGGGCTGGTTCAAACAGGAACAGAAGACTCTGCCGTAGATAGCATCCGATCACTAGCATGCCTGGCTGAGTTCAATCTGCAGCAGCCGATTAAAGCCCTCGGCAGCCTCGGGCAGAGGACAACCCTGAGCCGGAAATCCAACGAATGCCATTCTGCCTACAAAACAGGCGCTCGCCCTTTGCTTTGTTGTGTGCTGTTTCCCCAACATCCAAGTCAAACAGGGACGACGGTAATACAGTCTTCCGCCGAAACGCTAACAGCCCAACCCATAGTATAACAAGTTGTAACGCGGAGCATGTTTATTTGAACAGCACAATCTTACACTAATTTGTAAACAAACCGCTCGGTCCAGCCATGCAGAAACAATGGCTAGAATCCTGTTACAGTCGGTATAACATTAATTTACGCCTACAGAAGTATGCAGGGTATTAATACCCACCCAGGCAGTGAGCATTCTGCAGTTTGATTGCACTATTGATCGTGCAATTCACATCCCGCTGTAGCACAACAGTGCTTTGTGAATAGTGCTTCCGCCTTGGTGTGGGTTTTGTCTCCTACAACTATAGTGCTGGAATAGGATATATATATATATCTTGTTGGTAGTTAATCCACACATACAGTTTAGGTTTTATTTCCTGAATCCCCCCCCCCCCGGCTAATTTATATGGAAACCAACGATGCTTCTCTCTGGAGCGTTTCTTCTTTGGACGAAATTCTCCCAGAATCCAACAGACAGCATGGCGGTGGTCAGAATGGCTGGAAGGTTCTGGATTTTGTCATCATAAACCAGGAAGCCTTCTGATCTCCGAATATCTTAAAATGTGATATGGAAGCCAGGAGGCAAAAGTTTATAGACCCCCAGCTAACCATATGAATGTCCAGAGGAGAAGCCTTTACTTTAAAAAAAAAAAATCATATCAGCGTGTTGCACAATTTAAAGTTATGAATGTATCTAAAATATAGATTTCAAAAATTAAAATATGGATAAGATTCAGGTATTAAAATTATTAGACTGGGTTTTTTTAAAAAAAATCAGAAATGGGATACTTCAATAACATTATCTTGACCAATTACTAGATCTTCGTCGTGCATCTGGTAGGGCATAAATTGCTTAAATCCATGCATGGGACTGTTAGGATTACGTGCAGTCACAGCGGCCCGGTATTATATCTCCAGGATCTTATCCCAGCTCCTCGCCAACCTAGCAGTTCGAAAGCATGCAAATACGAGTAGATAAATAGGTACCACCTCGGTCGGAAGGTAACAGCGTTCTGTGTCTAAGTCGCACTGGCCACGTAACCACGGAAGATTGTCTTTGGACAAAAACGCTGGCTCTATGGCTTGGAAACGGGGATGAGCACCGCCCCCTAGAGTCGAACACAACTGGACAAAAAATTGTCAAGGGGACCCTTTACCTATCTCCCCACCCCATCTAGTTTTCCAGCCTGTCCTTCCTCAAACTAGCACTTTCTAAATACATTCGGCTGCAGCTTCAGCCATCACCAACCAGCAGAAGAAATGGGAGGCCAGCTTGCAAACATCTGCCTGTTGGATCTTCTTCTACAACACTGGCTGCAGGACCTTGTTATTCTCGATTATGGATTTTACCCACTTCCAAGAAAACGGAGATAAGATAGGATGCCTTCTCTTTCCTAGCACACTCTGTATTTTTTTTTTAAAAGTCACAGGATTCCTTTGTATCAGTTGTGCTGGCTGAAGATGATTGGAGGTAGAAGTCCACACTATCAGAAGGCTGTGAGGCCAGGGAAAGTGGCCCTTTAAAGGGATTTTTTTCCCCGTTTTGTTTCTTTTTTTAATTTATTGGATCGTTATTCCCACTTCTCACAAAATAGGACTATTGGTAACCCCCATCAAAACGAAGTTAAAGATAAGACCAGTGTTTTGTGTAAGACATGTTCGTGTTTCCAAAAATCCAGTCGAAGTGTACATGTGGATCCGTGCTCTTGTGGTCTCCTAGGTATTGGTCAGTTGCAGCTCCCATCTGCCTGAAATAGCACCACCGATTGTAAAGGATGATGGGAGTTTATTGACTTACGAGCTAACTTGTATATGGTCCATTTCCTCCAGGAAATTCAAGGTAGCACATCTGCTCCTTACCATCAACATCTTAAAGACCTTGCTTTGTCCATTCTTGTGCTAAACGGGAAAGACAGCTCTGGTGTCACAATGAGCCAAGTGGCCTTGATGGGTAGGGTGGTGGCCCTGTGGTATCTGGCTGGTTCTTGACAATGGGTTCTCAACAACTTAACCAAAGAATGAGACGGGTTGTCGTTTGTATCACACTTCTCGGAACCCAGTGGCCAGCATGGCAGTTGGGATTCTGGAAGTCATATTGGTTAAAAAGCTATTTTCTGTTTGGCTCTAGGTATAAGGAGATACACAGGATTTCTCTGCCGAGTTGTTTTGCTTTGGGCTGGCAGGGGAGAAAACCCCGGCTATATACCTTTGGTGCAGGTTTTCTCATTGGCAAAAAATGTAATTAAGGCCCCACTAATAAGCTGTCTGCCTCACGTGCGGATTTAGACTCATTAGCTTCTAATTAACTGTTTCGCTTTTATTTGGGGGCGGGAAGGGTCATCAGGACTTAAGTCGGAGGCAGCTGTTGCAGCCACCCTGATTCTCCTCTATCTCAGTCAGCTTTCATCCCTCCTGCTTCCCCCTCCTGCAGTTATAATTGGAGGCCACAGATTTATTTGCTTTTATACAAATGCATTCTCTTACACACACAAACACACACACACACCCCAAATGGAGAACAGATCCAATCGCAATGCCTTAATTCAATCGTACTCTAATTTCATAATTAGTTTAACTTCATTTTAACATGATAACCTTGGGTATGTTTTATCCCTACTTGTTTTTATCTGCACGTTTTAATCTTCTTGTGCGGTGCCTAAGGTCCCAGTCGGAGAGAAAGACAAGATAGAAATGAGTAAACTAATAAAGCCATATTGGATGGCGAGCCCAAATTTTGGCTGGCTCTTTGGGCCAATATGTGAAGCCGGGCTGTGATGGAGGGGGCCGGGGGGAGATTTCTTTAATCTGCATTTTTGTTGCTGTTGTGTTTTTTTTTTATTTAATGTTTGGTTATAGGATCTCCAATTGCAGCGGGGAAAACCTTCATTTGTAAGTGTGTCCGAGTCAGAAATAAGAACAGCTGATTTTTCCTGGGGAAAGATATGTAGGATTGAAGCCTCGCTGATTTTATTTTGATCTTGAGTCTTCAGCCTTGCAAACTTCAGTCCGTAACAAGGTGCAGTAAATGTACTCTGCACATTCTCAGTGACATCCTGATTCTTTTCGTGTCTTACTGTATTTCAAAACCTAGTTGCATCTTTTGCACACACAAAAAAGGATGAAAGTCGGTGCTAGTCTTAGGCATGTAATCCAGGGGTCCCTTTTGTCAATTTCGGCCTTTTTTTTCTGCAGATTTAACTGAGCATTCAACGTAGGTTATGGGGCGAGGGCTGGCCAGCTCATTTTAAGTCTTGAGGACCACACTTTTGCCCCTCCTAAAGCCAGTGTCTGTGATCAGTTTTAGATGTGGGACTTGCAAATTTCTCCACTGCGTACCCCCCCTCCTTTCCCCCCCCCAAGTCCGCCTCACACCAGCTTGGTCCTCACATGCATCTCTATTACCCGGTGCACCCTCGGCCGCCCCAGGGTGAGCGATGAGGTGTTGATGCAGGTTGACAGGTGGATGGAGTGCCCGCTGCCGAGAGATTGATCCCGCCCTGTTGCTAAGGAACCGGGAGGAGTAGGCGAAGATGTCAAAATAGAGGATGCTGACTGCAGGGGCTGGACCATCTCATCGCTGGGAGTGGGCAGGCCTCCCTTCTCATGTCCATCTGCCTCCCTCCTTGTTGGGGGGTGGCAGAGAGGATACCTGGCCCTATACGAAAAGAGGCTGAGCCCTGAGTCTCTCCTTTTTGAGGAAGGCGGGGGATTTTTCACAAGGTGGCCCTTTAAACCAGGGATGGCCAACGCATAGCCTCCTGGGAGCCGTGAAAAAGAAAGAAAAGATAGAAAGAAAGAAAGAGACAATCGTGCATTAAATGGAGTGGCTCTCCTCTTAAGGGCTTTTTGGGAGTGACTCATCCCCTTAGAATAGCCCCAAATAGCAGTTTCTTTCCCCTTAAAGAGAAAAACACAGAAAAAGAGGTCTTCTCTGGTTTTGGCAAGATGGGTGAACGATGGAGAACAAGACAAAATGAATGGCGGGCAGAACCACCTTTGCTTTAAAATCATGTGGCTGCGGATCCTGCACTTTTGTTCTTCGGCTTTTTCCTCCCGTGCGGTCCATGTTGGATCCCCTTCTGCTCCTGATTTTAATCTCACAACAACCTTGTGAAGTAGTTCAGGATAAGAGTGTGTCTCGCAAAGCCACCCCGATTTCATGGCCCACTGGGGACGAGAACCTAGGGCTTTTGAGCCCTAGACCCTCATGGTCCCCACAAATACCATCCTGTTATCTGAGTTGGGCTTTGCTGCGCAAGTATGCTGGAGGTGGGGGAGAAAACCCCACTATATACCTGATAGCTTATCAAGTCATGTGGATTTCGTGCAGGAATTTGCAAACTCCTGGGAGATGCGATGTCTATCCCTTTTGAGAGCTTGGGCCTGGAACGTGGGAGAGGGGGATTTTCCTGAGCACGTGCAGAGTGCATCGGCTAGGGATGAGCAATCTAGTGTGCTGCTGCCGTATTGTCGCATCCGTCTTCCGAGGACTGCTTGGGTTCTTTTAAATAAATCACGGGCTGACGCAGAGAGAAGGGTTTGACCCCTCCAAGGAATACTGCAGCTCTTAATCCATCCACTAGATCTTCTCCTCTCCGATCTTCCCCCTATTTATCAGGAACTGCTTCTTTGAAGGCTGTGCCAGCAGCCTCTGTAAGGAACGACTTGTCACTGGCTCATGGGGCGGGTGGAGGAACCGTCCCATTCTGCTCCCCCCCCCCCAGTGCCGTAGTAATTCCCGTAAATAACCCTCAATCTCACTTGGACAACAGGAAATGAACCAGAAACGCAGATGGACATCAGCTGGCAGGCCGTTCAGGGGCCGCTCCTTGCTTTGGTAGCTGACACTCCCGGCCGACGGGCAGAATAAATGGGATGGTGATTCAAGAATCGTATCCGGAGACTTGTTTGCCACGCTGGGCTGTGTGTGCCAAGGGTGTATTGAAGCTCAACTTTGCTCATTACCACTTTGGGTGGGTCTACAATGGAGGAAAGAATGGGATTTGGTGGGGGGGATCTGGGTTCATCTCTATGAAGAGATTGGCAGTTTGTACTCTGTTGTCTCCGGGTCTGTGATTGGGCTCATCATTTGGCGAGAAATGGCGACTTGAGTCTCTTTTTGAACGTTAACACATTTATTCAATTTAACGTTTTGTGAACCTGCAACAACCAAGGTCTGGCAACTGATCAGTTTGTGAGGACGATAACTCTGTCCATCAGTTGACAAGATTCATTGAGGGGCTGGTCCAAAACGTTCCCGAGCGGTGGGCTTCCTCCATGGAAGGAGTATTGTCCCACAACAAGGGTGCCTGGCCCAACCTCCTTCTGGAGGTGGATGATTGAAGGACGGGTCTGGTCGAATCACTTTCCTCAAGTGACCCTGTCCTCGCGGGAAAACTATGACCGTCCATTCTAGGGCTTTGGCCGAGGTCCTCTTATCCTTAGCTTTTTCCAGATCAGGTAGCAGCCCTCCTACCTTCAGATTCAGAAAGTCCTCTCATCCGCGCATTTTATCATTTTTTTTCTGGTTTTTTTTTTTCTGTATTTTTCTTCTTCCCTTCTCCTCTCTCCCTCTTATATAGAACTGTCTCCTCCCAATTTTCCCCCCGTATCTCCTGCTCCTACGTGGGTAAAATTACTTCCCTTCTTCTCCCTCTCTCTCTTCCACATGACATATTTCAACCTTCTCCTCTTTCTCCTTTCATTCCCCTTTCCTTCCTTCCACGAGTTTCGACTCCTTGCTTTCTTTGGTCTCCCCTACTTCTATAACTTTCTCCTGCTCCATCATCTCTAGCGGAGGGGGACGGCTCCCTCTGCTCTTTCTCCTTAAGATCTGCTGCTGCTTCACAGGGTCAAACGAGTCGTTCGTTGGGCGAACACAGTGTACACACCTCTCTCACTCTTTCTGTGTTGCTGTAAAAAGAAGGGCTGAGGTGGATCCTGCACAATCCTGTTTGGGAGCTCTTTACCCGGCAAACTGATGGGGATTTATGGGATCTGTTGTCCAGCCTATCTGATGGGAGAAGTTGGAGAGTGTGTGTGTTTAGTCGTTTAGTCGTGTCCGACTCTTCGTGACCCCATGGACCAGAGCACGCCAGGCCCTCCTGTCTTCTACTGCCTCCCGGAGTTGTGTCAGGTTCATGTTGGTTGCTTCGCAGACACTGTCCAGCCATCTCATCCTCGGTCGTCCCCTTCTCCTCTTGCCATCACACCTTCCTAACATCAAGGTTTTTTCCAAGGACTCTTTTCTTCTCATGAGATGGCCAAAGTACTGGAGCCTCAGCTTCAGGATCTGTCCTTCAAGTGAACATTCAGGGTCAATTTCCTTTAGAACTGATAGGTTTGTTCTCCTTGCAGTCCAGGGGATTCTCAAGAGCCTCCTCCAGCACCACAATTCAAAGACATCAATTCTTCGGCGGTCTGCTTTCTTTATGGTCCAGCTCTCACTTCCATACATCATGACAGGAAAAACCATAGCTTTGACTATTCGGACTTTTGTTGGCAAGGTGATGTCTCTGCTTTTCAAGATGCTGTCAAGATTTGTCATCGCTTTCCTCCCAAGAAGAAGGCGCCTTTTAATTTCAGGGCTGCTGTCTCCATCTGCAGTGATCATGGAGCCCAGGAAGATAAAATTTGACACTGCCTCCATATCTTCCCCTTCTATTTCCCAGGAGGTGATGGGACCAGTGGCCATGATCTTAGTTTTTTTGATGTTGAGTTTCAGACCGTTTTTTGCACTCTCCTCTTTCACTCTCATTACAAGGTTCTTTAATTCCTCCTCACTTTCTGCCATCAGAGTGGTATCATATGCATATCGGAGGTTGTTGATATTTCTTCCGGCAATCTTAATTCCGGCTTGGGTTTCTTCCAGTCCAGCCTTCCGCATGATGTATTCTGCATATAAGTTAAATAAGCTGGGGGACAATATACAGCCTTGCCGTACTCCTTTCCCAATTTTGAACCACTCAGTTGTTCCATGACCAGTTCTAACTGTTGCTTCCTGTCCCACATATAGGTTTCTCAGGAGATGGATAAGGTGGTCAGGCACTCCCATTTCTTTAAGAACTTGCCATAGTTTGCTGTGGTCCACACAGTCAAAGGCTTTCGCATAGTCAATGTTGGAGAAGCTGCCATTAAATAACTTAAATACAGAGAGAGAGAGAGAGAGAGAGAGAGAGAGAGAGAGAGAGAGAGAGAGAGAGAGAGATCGGGCTTCTATTTACATACCCCCAAAGTGTACCTTAATTGCATTTGTGCAATTAACATCATGTTAAGGTCTTCGGCAATTAAGCCGGATTGCTGTACAAGAGGGCTTCTAATCTGGTGGATATTGTTCTTTAAAAAAAAAACAGAAATATTTGTTATCTGCTTTATGTTTGATTGCATTTGTCTTGTTGATTTTTGTTAGTGTTAGCTGCTTTTAGTGCCATTCTTCAGCGGAAAAAGCAGGGAGTAAATTCAATAGAGAAATAAATATGGTGTACTCCCCACCCCCCACCCCCGGTTAAGAGTAACTGGTCTCACAAAGCTTTGTGTCCCAGCAGAAAAAATATTCTCAGGGGAAATTGGGGGAGGAATTCTTCATGTTTATAAATTAATTAAATAACATGTTCATTTAAAAGAGATTTTTTCCCCTTAGCCCTGAGCACACAGAAGGGGATTGGGGCTTAAATTTCAGCCAGAGCCCTGTTATTGATGGCAGGCTTAGTCCCAGAAATAGCCTGTTGAATAGCGCTCTCAGGCCATGTGCAGAATGCCTTTTTTTCCTCACTAGTGAGGAACTGTATTAAAATTCGGGTCCAGCTGGCCAAACATAAAACAGCGGGTTTTTTCCCTGCTCAGATGTAGGCTCAGCAATTTGGGTGAGGGGGACCCTCTGTTCTTTCAGTCTGTTTTAAAAAAGGTGTGATCATTTTTTTAATGCACTTTCTTCCCCAAAATGGTGCCTTTTGAGTGCCGTAGGACTGATGGATGAGAGACAGGCAGGACGGCTGGCAGAGATGGCAGGGAGCAGAGCGTTTCAGAAGCCGATCGGGGCGGCCAGTCTCCCCATCTCAGATGCCCCTAAAATCGACGCCGACTAAACCAGAGGCCTTTTTGAGTGGCATCTCGCAGCTAGACATTCAGCCCCCGGCAGAAAAACACTTCTGTTTATTGTGGAGGCGCCTCCGACACAGATCGCATTTGCCTGGAGCCTCGGGTTGGACGGACGGAGACGAAAAGCTGTCCTTCAACAAGACGGGGAGCCATTTTGTTAACATTATGTAATACAGGTGGGGGCATCCGGCTTGTCATTCCTGTTTTTCATTAACCAGAGCGCGGACACTGGATTTGACACGTTTCCTGACACTCAGGAGGCAGGCAAGCAGGAAACAAGGGTTTCCTAACTGCGACGAGGTGGCGGCTGTCTTTATTTCTCCCTCTGTCTGCAGTGACGCGGGCACCAGCCGCTACGTTGGCACAATTCATGGCTCCAGCAAAAACTGCCACGGCGTTGGCCCTTCTCAGGTGTTTTCTTGACATACAGCAGGGAAAGCCATTTTGCTGCCTTGCTTGCTTGCAGGGGACGGCAACCGTCTTGCAGCGCGCGTGTCCATCAAGCGGCTCGTTTTTGGTCGGGTTTGAGGTTCCCAAACGAGCCCCCCCTTCTCGCCTTTTGCTGCCCCTCCGTCCTGCCCTTTTCAAAGCAGTTGCAAACGGTGGAGTTGGTCAGCATGGCTAAGCCTGCTAATATAATTATTATTATATATAATAATAATTAAAATTAAGAAAAGGCCTATTGAACGAGACAGCCCCGTCTGAACCCCCCCCCAGCCCCTGCTTTCCATGCCGGGGTGCAAGTGGGGATGGCATCCATTTTGGTGTCTCTTTGCAGCCATCTTGGAGTCGACAAGAAGCCCTCTTTTCTCGCCTTTTCTCAGACCCTTGGCAGTTTGGGGGCCCTCAGGCAGGAGCAGTGGTGCCCACCAGCCCTTACGACCGCCTGCTGTACCGGAGTGGGGATTTGTGTCTCATCTCGTAAATCCTCGTTTCTCCATCTCTCCCTCCTCAGTCTCCCTTTCTCTCTCTCTCTCTTGCTCAATTTCTCTCCTTCTTTTTAATTTCCAGCCCCTGTGAGTGACATAAATCTCACTCTCAGTAACTCAGTGTGCCAGTTGTAGCCCAGCAGGCACCGGAAGGGCTTAGCGATAGCTACATGGCTGTCACCTCGTGCCAGTTGAAGGCGCAAAGCGATAAGACCAGGGTCCTCCCTCTCTCACACAAACACACAAACACACACAGAGTCACAGCTGTCTCCTCGTCCGCGTAACACCTTGCCACCCGTCTTCAGATGCCACCGTGCCCCCACGTCGTTGCGCGCGCATGGAGCGTGACGACATCGGTATTCCCGAGGGGAGGGAGGAGAAAACGCTGACCCCCTTTTAAATGCTTTCCCTTCCCTTCTTTGCATGCATGGCCATTACCGGGCTGCGCTCGCTCGAACGCTTCCGCGCCACGGAAGAGGAGAAAAGGTTCCTGATTTGCAACCCCAGTAGGGTGGTGCCCCTCCTGCCGTCTAGGGTGGTTTTTAACCTCGCCTGAAAAGAAGGCGCGCATCCATTGAAAAGGAAGATGAACCCCGACCTGTGCTTTGCATATTGCAAATATGCAAAATGAAATATTATTTTTTTTGATGTAGACATTTTCGATTTGGTGGGGCTGGGGGACCTGCTTGCCTGTCTGCCGTCTCTTCGTCCTGCTAATGGTAGATGTTCCACTTCAAGGTCCTTGATCTCCCTTTTTAGGGTTTTTCCAAAATATTTTTTTTTTCCATCAACTGGATGGCCTTTCAAATGAAGCACACCTTCAAGCAGAAGGCTGCCCTTTCTGAACACAAACCACCTTCTCCCCCATCCTTAAACCGCGTAGAGCAATAAGCAAGTGCCCGCCCTCACCAACGTTGGTACCATGTTTTTAGGGAGAAGGGGACTGGGCAAGATCCCACCTGTGATGAGGAAGCCCACTATCCTTCCTGCCAGGTATTCCACAGTCCATTCGCGTGCTCTGCCTCTGGGCACAACCTCTGTAAATGCCTAGGGAGAAGTCTTCGTCAACTCACACTGGATGCTACTTACGTACCAGGAGAAGACAGAGGAACAGACAGCACTGCTAAAAAAGAAGCTACGGGGAGTATCGGGAGGCCTGGGGAGTTGGCAGTGGGCTTCTTCTTACAAACGTGCCAAACATTAGAGGTGCCCAGCCATGCCAGCTCTTGACAATAGCCCTGCACCCTCCCTTTGCACCCTGGTAGGGGTATGCCAGCTTACTAGGGCTGCAAGGAATGTTCAAGGCGCGCAAGGCACACAGAACATACTAGTCTCCCCTGATTGTTTGCTGCTTGAAGGAAAGATGAAGATCACACACACACACAAATATACCAGTGTACTTAAACTGTCAATTCTTATTTCAACACTGGCAGTGAGGGAAGTCCTTCCTGAACTGAAGCCTGGCATGCTAGGTTTATGGGTACAGATGTGGTACGGACGGCTCTCTCCTCAAGAGCAAAAGACCACTTGAAGCGAGGCTCAGAGGCCAGATTTTTGCCGCCCTCCCCAAAAGATCAGCTTTGTTTGGATTGATTTGTATGAGATCCAAGCTAAAGTGGGATTGACTGGATATGGTTTTTTTGGGGGGGGGGGCAAAATAAAGTGGATTGATCGATGAACAGGGAACAAATCAAATCAGTTCAAAGCTTTCTCATACGTGTGTCTTGGGGAGAGATCAACTGTCCCTACTATCTGAAGTTGCGTGCCTGAAAATCAGCATGCTTCCCCCCCCCCTTCTTTAGAGGCTGTTATGCCTCCAGATTCGTCCGTCTGAGCAGAACGGATAAGGTTTCAGCCATTTTGGTTTTTCCAGTGTAAGTCAAAGCAAAACTCTGATTCAGACGGATGGAGACATGGGGTCCAAATTGAATTCGATGGGGCATACGTTGGACCAAACTGGGGGGGGGGGGCATCCAGATCCAATTAAGGGGCCCGCGCCTGGCCCTGGGAATGTATTGATCTCTCCTCCAGGTATGCCGCCCATCTCTCCAAGCAGCAGGGGGCAGGGGCGGGCATTGATAAAGCCCGTACACCCCAGCGCTCTAATAATCCGGGTTTAATGCAATAATTACATGCATAGCTCTAATAAGCAGCGTGAACACACACAGCCAGCCAGCCGCTCCCATCGCTCGGTATTAATCACTGCTTAGCATAATAAGCCCTTAATAGTGCCCCCCCCTTTCTCCCAGCAGTGGCTCCACACAGCAATGCTCTTGGCCTTCGTGGGGGGATTTTCAGAAGCAGACCGTGGTTGCTGTTTTGCTTCCAGGTGGTTAGGATGCTTGAAGCGCAATGGGCTGGGGATTTGGATGGGTGGGTCGGCTGGCTGTTGGGGATTGGCTAAAGGTCCGTTGTATAAGAGTATGCTGGCTTCCAACTGCAACAGAACGCGGTTCCCCGTTATGACTAAGAGCTCTGTGAATCCAACGCTGCTGCTTTCTCCCACATTGGCACAATTTCTTTAAAAAAACAGGTTTGTATCTGCTGGGTGGATCGTTGGGGTGACTTGGGGAAGGAAGAAAGGCCAAGAAAGAAGAGTCTGTCCCACAAGGGGACTCCCTCTTTACTCTAGGAAATGTCACCAGAGTAGGCCTGTTGAATCCATAGGGATTTGGTAAGTCAACTCCACTGTAAACTAAATAGATTCCAATGGGCTCTTAATTCTGACTTTGCGTGCGGACGCCAATTGCAGTTGGAGTAAGCCTACTTGGATCATAGAAATTCACAGAGGAGTTCACTTACTAGATCCCCTTCGATTCAGTGGGCCTACTTTAGTGCAGTTTACTACTCTAAGCAACAGGATTTTGTCCAGGGTATTGTCGCCGTGTTAACTTTGCAACGTTCTGCTCCAGGTGTATTGAATCCCTACTCCCTTCATCCCCAGCCAACATGGCCCTGATCCAACACAGCAAATTAAGAAAGGCTTCTGTAGAGGAAATAGCTTCTTGCTGGAGAGATGCAGACGTGTGTGGGAGGTTTTTGGACTGCTTCAGGAATTCTGGGAGTTGTAGCGTCAAAAAATCCTCTACCGACCTGCTCCAGAATCTGTCGGGAACATACAGTGGTGCCCCACTAGATGCTTACCCCACATGACGTCAAAATCGGTTAACGATGAATTTTTTGCGTTCGCTATTGTGATCACAAAACGGTGGTTCTAATGGGGGAAATCCGCATTACGTTTAATTAGGAGCCTGCTTCGCTAACTGTTTGTTAGCTATATGACTATTTTTCCGGTTCTGCAAAATGGCTTCCCTCCCTTTGCAAAATGGCTGCTTTCCGGACCCCTGCTTCGGAAGACAGCGATTTTTAACAGCTGATCGGCGGTTCTCTATGGGTAGTCTTCGCTGGACAATGAGGCATTTCCCCATTGGAACACATTGAATGGTTTTCAATGCATTCCAGTGAGGTTTTTTCCCCGCTTGACGATGATTTCGCTTAACAGCGATTTTCCTGGAATGGATTATCATCGTCAAGCGGGGCATCATTGTACATGGTTAAGCTCTTTAATTAAAAGAAATACCGTAATAATAATAACAAAATACATAGGTGATTTATTGATCTGGAAATTTTATTTCAAATGTTATCAGTTGGAATAAAATGTTTTGCATCACCCAAAAGTGGGGGAAAATGTAAATAACTAGTGCAATTTGTAGAAGAAGTACTTCGTCTTGCCTGTCAAACACAAGAAGAGCCTTCGATGCTTCTTCAAGCATTTCTTAGCTAGCAAGGGGGCCTGTGTAGCACAGCAGTCATCAGAATTATTTGCACGCCAATCTACACACACTGAGCTGAGGCATTTCTCAGGACTACTACTCATTTGATTAATCAACTTTTTAAAAATTTAATTAAAAAAAGAGACGGCAGGGTCTGTATGAGAGTTGAGCCAGGGAAACCAGACTTCTAGCAAAGGAAAGCAAAATGAAGGAAAGCAGCGGGCTGCTTACATACTGCCCCCCCCAAGCTCTTAAAGCACTCTCTGGCTGGTTTACAATTTCATTATACAGGCTACACATTGCCGCCGCCCCCCACCAAGCTATCAGGGCGCTCCGTTTATTCACCTCTGAAAGATGGAAAGCTGTCAACCTTGAACCTGCTACCTGAGCCCCATCGGGATTGAACGCAGGACCTGAGCAGAGTCTTGACCGCAGGACTGCAGTTTACCCACTGTGCCACATGTACAAGTGGTGTAGAGGTTGGCGTGCACAGGAAAGCCATTCTCTACATCCACCGGGCCCACTATTTCTTTACACATTTTGAGCCTGCAGTTCTGTTTTCTAAGTCAAGTCTCATGTAGAACGACAGATGTGGAAGTCAGCTCTGGATCTGGGGCAGGAAACTAGCACCTCCCAAAAATGTTCGCATAGGTTTGGGTGGGGGGGACAAAGGTCTGCATAGTCAAAGCTATGGCTTTTCCAGTAGTGATGTACGGAAATGAGAGCTGGACCATAAAGGCTGACCGCCGAAGAATGGATGCTTTTCAATTGTGGTGCTGGAGGAGGCTCTTGAGAGTCCCCTGGACTGCAAGGAGAACAAACCTATCCATTCTGAAGGAAATCAACCATGAGTGCTCACTGGAAGCACAGATCCTGAAGCTGAGGCTCCAGTACTTTGGCCATCTCATAAGAAGAGAAGACTCCCTGGAAAAGACTCTGATGTTGGGAAAGTGTGAAGGCAAGAGGAGAAGAAGGGGACGACAGAGGATGAGATGGATGGACAGTGTCACCGAAGCTACCAACATGACTTTTACCCAACTCCGGGAGGCAGTGGAAGACAGGAGGGCCTAGCGTGCTCTGGTCCATGGGGTCACAAAGAGTGGGACACAACGTAAGGACTAAACAACAACAACAGGGGGGAGGGAACCAGGAACTGGGTTTTGCAGTCTGAAACTGCTCCCCTTTCCGGGATCCTGGCCCAGGGAAAAACGCCCATCCTGCTCCAAGCACTTAGCCTCTCCACTGAGAGCCAGTTGCTACTTAAGGCGACAGCTCGCTTGAATTGTGGCCGTTTGTGCTGTGGGCTTCCATAACTCATCTCGAGCTTTTTATAACCTCCTAAGCACCCTTCCTCAGTATGAACAGCCCACCATGAGTTATGGATTGATTTTATTTTTAAAAAAAAAAATTCTTCAAAAGCAGAGAAGGGGGCTTCTGCATCTAAAGGACACGGGAAGGAAGAAGGATGTAGCCAGCCGCACCAAGAGACATCCACGTTCCGTCTCGGGGAATCCCCCAGCTTTTCAAGGAAAGTGGTTTATTCCGTTATCCCTGCCACCACGATGACATATGGTGCGGTGTGGCCATTAAAATGTTTAATTAGTTCCCAGGAGATCTATCTTGAAATCACCATTTGCTCACTCGTAAAGCTTACTGGGTAACTTTGGGCCAGCCATCCTTTCTCTCTCCCTGCTCTACCTTGCTGAGTTGTTGCAAAGGTAAATCAAGGGGAGGGAGAACCATGACCTTAGCAGACGATGGGCGAGGGAGGAGTGTAACAAACAAGCAAACAACCTATTGTTGTTGTTTAGTCATTAAGTCGTGTCCGACTCTTCGTGACCCCATGGACCAGAGCACGCCAGGCCCTCCTGTCTTCCACGGCCTCCCGGAGTTGGGTCAAAGTCATGTTGGTCGCTTCAATGACCCTGTCCAACTGTCTCGTCCTCTGACATACTCTTCTTCTCTTGCCTTCACACTTTCCCAATATCAGGGTCTTTTCCAGAAAGTCTTCTCATAAGATGGCCAAAGTACTGGAGCCTCAGCTTCAGGATCTGTCCTTCCAGTGAGCACTCAGGGTTGATTTCCTTCAGAACAGATAGGTTTGTTCTCCTTGCAGTCCAAGGGACTCTCAAGAGTCTCCTCCAGCACCGCAATTCAAAAGCATCACTTCTTCAGCAGTCAGTCTTCTTTATGGCCCAGTTCTCACTTCCATACACCACTAACACAACCTATGCATCTGTGCAAAAGAGCTGGTTTTGCATGCCACGGGGTTGCCTCTGTCTGAATTCTCTGGTTTGGGGTTTTGCAATCTGACTTTCACTTTCTTAAGCAGTGGGTTGGGTGTCTCGGTCCGTGTACACCTACACCGCATTCCCAAAATGTGGGCCTCTAACCTCTCACTCTTCTGAGAAAAAGGCTCATCAGTCTCCATCATCTTTCACTACAGAGTCATCATGCACAGGACTGCTCTACTGGACTGCATCTGCTGTGGGGAAATGTTTCTTGTTTGCTAATGTTGTGAATAGAAGAGATGGGCAGGAAGGAACTTGTATCCGCCAAAGAGCCGTGTGTGTGTGTGTGTGTGTGTGTGTGTGTGTGTGTGTGTGTGTGTGTGTGTGTGTGTGTGTGTGTGTGTGTGTGTGTGTGTGTGTGTGTGTGTGTGTGTGTGTGTGTGTGTGTGTGTGTGTGTGTGTAGAACGCTCCCCTTGGAGTAACACAACGGGGCATCCACTTGGCCACCCTGAGCCGCTTGTCGACCCGCAGTGTCTTCTCCTTCTTTCCAGGGAGGAGGCGCTGCGGAACTGGATTAATTACCGTTTTGCTGCAAATGAAATTAAGCAGCCCTGATCGTTAGGTTATTGATGAGGCAAACGAGATGAGGCAGCACGCTGTCAATTGGCGGCTGCACCAAGAACTGGATTAAGGGAGCGGTGATTAGTCAGCAGGGCCGCGGGTCGAAGTGGGAGGAGCAGGAAGAGCGTTTGAGGGAGGGAGTCCTGGAATCAACAGGGCTGAAAAGGAACGGTGGTGCCTAGTGGTTGGAGCTGAGGAGAGAGGTGGGCGCTAGCCTGCTTCGCAGCTTGGCTTGCATCCCTTTTGCCTCCCGTGGCGACAACAGCAGCCTCTTGGATGTTCCTCATGAACGCGCCATACATATTATCTCCTCCTGTTGGGCAGGAGAGCTGCTTCTGCCGGCGCCGGGCTCCCTCGACTCTCTCCCTATAACCTCGGGTGTGCTGGAGAAACCTCTCCCTCCCATTGCTAGCACCGAAGCCAAAATTCAGCTGGCCAGCCTAGTCGGCTTCTGTACTTGAACGGGGAATGGAGGGCGCCCCTCGGATCCTCCCCCTTGCATCAAAATGTCTCTGAGCGGTTCCGCTTGACGGGACGAGGGCTGGCCTTGCCAACTCTTTTCAACCGCACCGTCGTTGGGGCTTCGGAATGCGACGTTCTTGTGGACTGCAGTTCCCAGAATCCTCCAGCCGGCATGGCTCTAAAGCAGTGGTGTCCAAACCTTAGCCCTCTAGATGTTCTTGGACTTCAACTCCCAGAAATCCTGGACAGCAGAGGTGGTGGTGAAGGCTTCTGGGAGCTGTAGTCTAAGAACATCTGGAGGGCCAAGGTTGGGGACCACTGCAGGATCCCACTGTGTGGTCTTCTTCCCTCTCTTCCCCCCCCCCATTCCCAGGGTTGCAAGAGGCCCGTCACAACAGAGGGTGGGGACTCAGATTTCAGGGATAGGTTATGCTTCTGCCTCAGAAGGGTAGCCCTGCCATTACAGGAGCTCTCCAAGGTGCTGAAATCCTCCCCCTACAGCTTTAGCACCTTGGAGAGCTGCTTAAAGAAAGGTGGCCGCTCAGAGCAGGTTCACCGCTGCTGTGAATTCACAATTGCCAGACCCTGTAAAGTAGAGGCCAGTGCCCACGGGTTACTCCCAGAGTAACTGCACACCTTCTGGGTATGATGCCAGCTCAACACGAAAGAGGTGTGGCACCTTTTTTTTTGTCAGCAGGAACATCTGTCTCTTGTAAGGTGTGGGGGAAAAAAGCCAAACCTAAGATACTGCAGATGTGACTGATAATGCTGCCATGCGCTGCTTTTGTTCCTCCATGTATTTGCCACATTTTATATTCCACGTTTCTCCGGATTTCCTGATGGGCGGGATCTTTAATTGTCCCCGTCGCCCTCCAAGGATCCATCGCTGAAGTGGCTGGCTTTCCTTCGGTGTAGCTCAAGGCCTGTCATGTGACATCTGGCGAGAAGGCGCCCCCTGTGGTGGCACATGGGAGGTGTGGTTGGTGGCCAGCGTCGCAGTCAGTTTGGCACCAAATCAGAACTTGTCGTTTGAAGGTCGTTTGTGCGCATGTCGTTTGAAGGTCGTTTGTTCTGTTTCCCATTTTACCAGTGGTACTTTATTGTTCTGGGGTTGTCTTCTGCGGATTTTAGTCCCTGCCTACTTGTTCACCGCGCGGATATCGCTTTGGTAAAGGGACAGTTTATAAAGAAATAGCTGACAAACTGGCAGGCAGGCAGGCAGCAAGAGGGGGGAAAGAGAGATGGACAGAGTCGGGGGGGAAGAGGGGGGGAATGCCAGGATAGTGCACCAGTTTGGACGGATGGACAGACAGATTTGCTCCCAGGTACAGAAAAAAAGAAAGGAAGTTAAGAAGAAAAGAAATGGGGTGAATTAAGACAGATGTGAAGGAGCAATAAATAGGAAGAGAAGAGGATGGATGGATGGATGGATGGATGGATGGATGGATGGATGGATGGATGGATGGATGGATGGATGGATGGATGGATGGATGGATGGATGGATGGATGGATGGATAGATAGATAGATAGATAGATAGATAGATAGATAGATAGATAGATAGATAGATAGATAGATAGATAGATAGATAGATAGATAGATAGATAGATAGATAGATAGATAGATAGATAGATAGATAGATAGGAAGGAGTGAAGAAGTTGATAATAGGTGGATAGACAGAGTGGATAGGAAGGCTGGATAAACGGACAGAACTGGCGGACAGGTAGAGCATAGAGAGACAGATAAATAGATCCCGATGCCAAGATGGAAACCCACATGAAATTAAGTCAAGTTGAGCCTTGCTGCCCATCATCATCTCCCTTTCACCGGGATTTTCCTTGCTTCCCCCAACCCCCCAGGTCAACCTCTTCTCTGACCTCTTTCTTTCTCTTTCTCCTTCTCTCTCCTTCCCCACTGCCTTCCGCCTTGCTTCCGACAGGACCAGGGGACGGTCGGGGTCATTTTCAACGTGGGCACAGATGACATCACCATCGAGGAGAGCAACGCCATGGTGAACGACGGCAAATACCACGTGGTGCGCTTCACCCGGAGTGGCGGCAATGCGACGCTGCAGGTGGACAACTGGCCCATCAATGAACGATATCCTGCAGGTAGGGACCGGGAGGCGACGCCTGCCAGACCGCTCGCCCCCCGTCTCCCCCAGACGCGCTGTGGATGTCGGAACCACCCTGGCCCTCTGATTGCTCCCACCCCCACGGGGATGTGGCGCCATTGCCGAGGCGGGCGCCGTGCGCTTAGCGCCATCCTCGCCCTGACTTTCCAAGCAGCCCTGCTTTCATTTCCTAGCACAGAGGAAAGGACTAGGAGAGGAGGGACGAGCAGGGAGGGAGAACCTAGAAAGACCCGAAAGCAGAGGATTTAAGAAACGGAGAAGACCTGCTTGTGGCTGTTTTTTTTTTTTTTTTTTTTTAGCCATCTCGCGTCAAAGGTGGAGGTCTTTCCTTATCACTTCTCTGTGGATCCCTTAAACATGAGATGTTTTTTTGGGGGGGTCAAACCTGCAGCCCTTATGCAGCGTAACCTATGTTTCTCCTCCAAGGAAGTCTCTTAAGGACAGCCCCCCCCCGGTTTTTTTGTTTGTTTGTTTGTTTGTTTGTTTGGTCCAGTTAATTCATCAGACAGCGTTTACACAGCATTACATCTAGGAGATCTTGCATCACAAGAGAGAGTTGCACTCCCAGTTCAGCAAGCCTGCCTTTCCATAAGGCCAGTCCAGATATCAGGAAGGCAGAAGAGGAGCAGACATCCCGTTGCGATGCAGGTGTGTGGGTGTAGGAATGAGGAAAAATAATGGCAGGTGAGATAGACAGGCATAGGCGTATCTGTCGACATGCATACATAGGCATGCGCGTGCAATGGATGAGCAGAAGAATCAAAAGAACCTGGCACAGATCTGGATTGAGGTTGAGCTAGACTACATGTCTCATAATCCCCAGGCAGCCTTGCTCGGAATGGGCAGGTTGGGATAAAGCCGGCACAAGGAAAACCTGATGGGCACTGAGCTCTCCTTTCCCCCCATTTCACCAAGTGGGTGAAAACGCGGGAGGGCAAAGGAGAAGAGCAGAGAGGCGAGTCCGTTGTTCGGACCTGGCAGCCCCATCTTCCTCGTCAGGGGGCCCCAAGGCTGGCCTCTGCAGGGGGAGGCTCAGGAAGAGGAGCCATTGTTGTAGAGATATTTTAGATAGGGGGCTTGGAGGTTTTTCTCCTGCCAACCTAGCCGTTCGAAAAGCATGTAAAAATGCGAGTTGATAAATAGGGACCACCTCGGTGGGAAGGTCCGTGTCTAGTCGCGCTGGCCACATGACCATGGAAACTGTCTACGGACAAACGCTGGCTCTATGGCTTGGAAACGGAGATGAGCACCGCCCCCTACTGGACTCAATGTCAAGAGGAACCTTTGCCTTTACCTTGGGAGTTTTTAGGCATGAGCACAAGGAGCCTCATGGCGCAGTGGTTAGACTGCTGTACTGCAGCCCAAACTGTGCTCACGGCCCAGGGTTCAATCCCACCGAGCCGGCTCAAGGTTGACTCAGCCTTCCATCCTTCTGAGGTTGGTAAAATGAGTGCCCAGCTTGTTTTGGGGGCAGTGGGACAAGGTGTAGCCTGCGTAATTAACTTGTAAACCCCCCAGAGAGTGCTTGAAGCACTATGGGGCAGTATATAAGCAGCTTGCTTTTGCTTTGCTTTTGGCTTTAGCTTAATGTCACAGAGAACTGAGATCGGACCCCTGCCTGGCCCAGAACACATAGTAGAATCATACTTAGCCTTTTTTCTTAACTTGAGATAGTCGGGGAGGGGACATTTCCCCCCCGCCCTTGACAATAAACTCCGTGAGGTCAGCCACAGGCTCCCATTCCAGAGAGGAGAAACTGATGCATGGGAGAAGGATACGTCCCCTCGAGTATTTGTCCAAAGCTGAGCAGAAAATTGAGTCAGTGGCACTTGAATCCGTTGTGTTTTTTTTTTTACTTCCCTCTTTTTTTAAAAAAAAAAATCTCCCCCCCCCCCCGAACCCTCCTTGTGATGAGAGCCCTTGACATTCTTTCAGCAGCTGGCATTTTTCTGCGATCACATAATTTTTTACAGTCCTTTTCAGTCCGGAAAGTGCTTTCGACGCATCTCATTCTCATCTCCTTTATTCTTTGAAAAGGTTGGCAATTGCAGAAAAGGTCCAGAGTGGAGATGCCAGGAGATGGAGGGGAGGGCACAAGTGGGCCACAGAGTGGTGGCCGGGGATTTGGGGGGCGGTGGCGGCGGGCGGCAGCGTGAAGGAGATGGGTGGGCTGGGGTGGAGGACACTGGCGAGGAAAGCCTAGGAGGGACCGACCGGAGGGAGGAATTTTGGTAGAGAAAGCACAGGGGCAGAAAGCTGCCAGCTAAAGCCAAAGATCGGAGCTCTTTCTGCTCCCATCGGGCTAGGTAGCGGCCACCCCCAACCACCCCTGGCCAGGCTCCCAGGAGAACTACCCCCAGGGCTGGAATAACTGGGCCGGCGGGCTTGCAATCAGAGATCAGAGGCTGGTTCCGACCTCCACTAAGCCACGGGCTTGTGGCTATGGCTGGGAGACCCTGAAATTTGTGGCTGCATTTGTGCCTGAGGATGCCGCCCAGCTGGGAGGGCCTTCTGCCAAGATCGGGTATCCTCCACCATGAGCTGGCTGAGTCACACACACACAGTGCGTCGGCTTCTCCCCAGGACCCAGCGGGAGAAACGTGGAAAGGGGGTTGGAGAAGGGGAAGGGGGGGGAAGGCGAAACCTAATCAAGGTCATTAGTGCCGCAGGCAGGCAAAGCAAGGGAGAGCGCCTGGCCCCGCCTGGGATTCGCCAGCCGCTTTGATCCACCTCCCCTCCGTTCCCCTTCCTCCGTGCCTCTTCTCGCTCTGCCATCCTGCTGGCCTGATCCTGTAGTCTCTTTGATGCCCCCGTGCTGCAGAGAGAGCCAAGCTGCATCACCTAGCCGTCTGAGCTCGGGCCTTTGCGCAGCCACATCGGTGCCACCGTACCCAGCCTTGTGCCAGGGGGCACGAACCCCCGCGTGTGCATCCACTCTTAGAGCTTCTTCAGGTCCTGAAAGAGCAGCAAAGCACGTTCCTGGGTCCAACCGGGGGCACAGGTTTGGCCTCAGTGCCTCCCTCCCCCTGCG
Source organism: Pogona vitticeps (assembly GCF_051106095.1). Lineage (NCBI taxonomy): Eukaryota > Metazoa > Chordata > Lepidosauria > Squamata > Agamidae > Pogona > Pogona vitticeps. The sequence continues at coordinate 10,957,160 of NC_135797.1, forward strand.
GTTGCACTGGCATTGCAAGCTGGGACTTCGGGGGGCATTTCCAGGCAGTGGCATTTCACCCGAGATCTGTTTCTTCCATGGACATAGTTCCTGCCTAGAGGCGCCACCACTTAGAGCGCTTCCTGGCCTCTGGATCCCAGTGGACTATTCTTTCAGCCGAAAAGCTAGCTTTTATCAACGAGGACGTTGCCACCCGACTGCGCAGAAGGCCAGCTGGTGGCATGCTGGCGGTGTAAAGCCGCTTAATTTGCCTACCCTTCCGCTGTCATCTTCGCTTGCTGCGGTTTGCCAGTAACAAAGTGAGAGAATCAAGACACTGCGTGGCAGAAAGGATTGTCCACATGCATCAGAAATCTCCCGAGGATGTCTTACAAAGTGGCCATCTTGTACGTTGTCAATCAGGACCAGAAGACCCGCTTTTTTCGTCAGAGACAAAACTCATACGAGGTTTGTGCATTGCAAGACAGACAGACAATCGTATAAACCTGGACTCGCAAAGGCCAGGGCGCATCGCGCGACTCATTCCACAGAACTGGTGAAACGGGATATCCCGTGAGGTGTCCAGGACAAACGGATTCTTAGCTTTCGGCATTCCCCTGTTTGTGCACTGGCTGGTGGGGCTTGCAAGGAAAGGGAGCTGGGCGCGTCAAGGCAGAACCCCTTGATGGTCCCGTTCCTGTTTTTGTGTTGATGTACACTCTCAAGGGCCGACTGGCAAAAAAGGGTGACTGCCTGTTCAACACCGAGCATGTTCGGGGCTGTGTGGGGTCTAAGGACAGGCCACCGCCCCAGAAAGCGCTATGGTTGCGTTGACGCAAAGAGAGAAGCAATCACAACTTCATCCTCAGAGGGGCTTCGCTCAAGAAGACTCCGCTTCCATGTTCAGGAGGAGGAAGTGTAAGGCTGCAACCAGTGGTTTAAAAACACACACACAACACACACACACACACAGAGACACACACACACACACACACACACACACACACACACACAAACGTTTTTTCTCTGTGTGTTTTTCAAGATCTCTCCCTATGGCACCGAGTGCCTTCCTCAAATCACATGTTGCTGCCTGCCTTCATTTCGTTGGAGATTGACAAGCAGCTGGCGCGCGTGGATCTATTCCCAGCCCTTTTGTGAGAAATGCGGGAGGAGCAGCCACCGAGCACCGGAAGGGCTGGGGAGCAAATTTATTCTTGTCCTCTCCTTTCCGTGGCACCTTTATTTTTAAGAACGCTTTATGTGTCTCTTCTCTTGATGGCTTTGCGACGAAACGAGACTGGCTTTTACCTTTAAAAGATGCCTTTTCTAAAAATGCAAACCGTGTCAGCTGGAGATAATTTTTAAAATTGAAAACAAAAGGTGGCGGTTGATCTGGGGGTCGCAAAATATCTTTGCATTGATGCTGCTTCATGTTCGAAGAAGGGTGGGGGAAAGGATGCCGTGGAGCCAAAACGATGGCCAACTTCAGCTCTTGGGGTAATAAATAGGACCGGATAGGATGAGAGCATTAATGGGGAAGAAGGGGGGGCACACGGTCCTGAGCAACGTTCTCTCTAAGCTGCGAGCTGCATGGTGTTGTGTGGGTGCCACTTACCCGCAGTTTGTGTTGCCGCTTATTTGGGTCCGATTGCCACCAGAACTTTACATGCGCAGAGCGGGGTTTCCGCTCAGCGCTGATGGAAAATTAGAGGAAGCGTTGGTCCTCAGTTTTGGGAAACTGTTGATTTGATTCCATAGTCCTTATCTACGAAGTACTCCGTTTTCATCAGCCCAGGCTCTCCATGCCTTGCCACTTCGTAGAAAACAAAGGAATCAAGCAAAGGAATTAAGTTTTGCCCTCTTAAGTGGAAAAAAAACCTAGGAAACCTACCACAGAGATGCTAATTAAATCTAAAATAACACATTTGGGTGATGATCATGTTGGAAACAACTCTTTTTCTTAAAAAATAATGAAATTGTATGGTTGGATTTTGTTTTCAAATTAGCAGATAGTCTTTCAATACTTTTTTCAATACAGGTATGTATACATAACGTATATGTACATTATTACTTATTTAAATTACACCGAGAGTTCTATAACACACACACACACAAGCACACACAGATACAAACTTCCAACTTAGGGCCCTAAGAACTATGAAACGCACATCAGTCTGAAATTCAGTGTATTCATCTTAATGGTACTGCACACCTAAGTTTGCCTGGAAATACATATCAAAGCACATTTAATACATTTAGTCCTGAACATTTGTCCATAGAGCAGTTCTCTCAAACTTCATTCCCGTTTTGCAGATGGGGAAAACTGAGGACTGTGGATTTGTAACTTTTCAGGGGCATAATCCCATTGCAGTTCCTCTGCGTGGCAATGAAGCATGTCAGAAACGCAGCCTCCCTACACATCTCAAGAAAACAGAGCATGGAGTACATGGTAGTATTCAGGTAGCGGGACTGGAGCAGAAACGTCTTCTCATGAAAGTAGAAACATGATGTTGGACTTCTGTTTTGTACATAAGAAATAGTTGGGAGTCCAGATTTTCCGTCCATCCTCCAGCTTCAGTTTCAGCAACATTTTCTCTTCACACACACACACACACACACCCTGCATTGCAAATTACCTTTCTTACTCTGTGGTTGAAATCCGGTTGCGTTGCTCTGCATGTAATGGTGACGACATCGAAATCCTGTTGCGTTGCTCTGCATGTAATGGTGACGACATCACTGAAGTGGTAAACTGTGGCTTGTTGATTCAAGGAGATTTCAGGGTGTGCATGATTTGTGCACAATGCAACACAGTTGCACGCACCCCGGAATCCCCAAAGGGAGACTTTCCTCAGCATCAGTTTGCCACTGAGGAGGATGCGTCGTCACTGTTGAGATGTGTCGTCACCTGGAGCTGCGCAACAGGATTTCAGCCACTGTTTTAAAGGTGAACGCCGAGCCAACTCCAGCCTTAAGGCCACCTTTTTGCAACCTGCATGTGCTGCCACGAGGTCCTCGCCAAGCAGAGAAACCCTTTCAGATATCACTTAACTACTAAAGTGAATAACTCTGCCTCGGCGCATGCATGCATGGTTGTGCCTTCTTGCGTGGCCATGCTCCGTCAACCTCACAGATGGCGGGAGGACACAGGGGAGTGGTATGTCAAAAAACCGAGCCATGTTTTAGGCTACAAAAGCAAAAGGCTTATGCGCCTGGAATACTACAGGGAGCCCACCTCTTCACCCCACCCTCACCTACAGGAGCACTTCTTCCCCCGCTGGATCCTGCCCGGAGGCACGGCAAGGCTGTGGTTTCAGAGGTGACAAGCGCTGGCAGAGGAGGCTGCAAAGCAAGACGCTGGCAGAGAGAGCTTTGTGCCACTGGCCTTCCTCTTGGGTCGCCTGTCATCTACCCAAGGAATGCTCGTCCTTACAACGCCCAGTTGCCAGGCCACTTGGCATTCATTCATTCATTCATTCATTCATTCATTCATTCATTCATTCATTCATTCATTCATTCATTTATCTGGTATATTCTAGCACTCTGGGCTGCTTACAGCATAACATATATACACATTAAAATAGCACAAGAGCATTACAATACGATCAATAGCAGATACAGTGCAGAAACATAGTAAATAATAAATAGCAAAAAAAGAGAAAGGAGTCAAATGTTGACAGGAGGGAAGGCCTGGATGTACATCCATGTTTTTAGTTGACTTTTAAAGATACCCAGCGTGGGGGCCTCGCGAATCTCCAGAGGAAGGCTATTCCAAAGGCGAGGAGCCACTGCCGAGAAGGCCCGGTTTTGCCTGGGGAATGAGAGGGGAATGCTTATTTTGGTTTCTCCGGGCAGCAAGATACGTTGAGTCGGCCCTCATTCCTCCTCTCCTGTCCACCAACCCATGTTCCCCCTCCTGTACTACGTTTTCAGGGGCGACGTTGTGGGCATTCTCACCCACATCGGGTAGGGTCATCGGCAGAGGGGGCTCAGGAGCAGAAGCAGGCTTGGACGCCCTACCAGCTTACGCTTCCTCTGCCTAACCAGCATTGGGGGAGGGGAACCAGGTGGTGTGAACGCTGGTGAACTCCCACGGAGTGGCAATGAGTAGCAAGTGCAGACCTGTTGAATTGGGGGGGGGGATGGAGAAGGACAGGTGAGCTGCTTAGAAGGGAGACATCACGGCCATGTGCTAAGAGTCTAGGGACTGGGCTTGATCTCAGAGGAATTTGCATTCAGGGTGGGAAAAATCCTTCCAGAAGAATTCCTGCAAAAGGCGGGTGCATTTCTCATTCCTTTGTGTGCTGTTGCTGTCTCTCTCTTTCTGCCTCTCTTTTTCCACCTTAGACTTCTCTGAAGCCCTTTGCCTTCCTCCCCCAATCTGCCCCATCCATCAACCCGCCCCTGCCTTCCCTTACTCCCTCTCGGTTCACAAAAAGACATTTACGGCGCCTCCTGCGACTCTGGCGGCGCGCACGGAAAAGCCCATTTTGAGGTTTGCAGTCGATTAACTGCCTTGCCCTTAAACGATTGATTGGCTAATTAGGCAATTAAAATAAATATTGCTGTTATCAAAAATCCAGGTGGTGTTTTGAGGACTCTTTCTCAAATGAAGCTGTAGCGGTCCCTCTTGATGGAAAATGCCGTGGAGGCCGATGGCCTGAAAAGGTTCGGAGGGAAAGCCTGCAAAGCTTGTTGCCCCTAGATCGAGCAGCGAGCCATCCTGCCAGTCCTGAGCCCCTTTTTTTCCACAAGGTGGGGGGGGCAGTTCCCTTTAAACCACTGAATGTGTGTGAAGTGCAAATGAGAACTCAGCTGAGCTGAGAGCAATCCTTGCTCGGTTCCCCATTCTGCAAAGCCAACGCAGGGGGAATGAAGAAATGGCTCGACAATTTGAGTCAGCCCTGGGATACTGCTGTCAATGCCTCTGAGCATGTACAGAATTTACTTTTACCTTTCTTGTAAAAGTATTCTTTCCTTTTCATTTAACCGCTGGTTATAGAGTTTGAGGCTTAGGTTAGGGAAACTACACAACAGTGGGCTCAAGTTACAGGAAGCCAGATTTCGGTAGAATATCAGGAGAAGCTTTCTTATTGTTAAGACAGTGGGACCAATCACCTGAAAAGGCGACAAGTGCTCCAACACTGGAGGTCTTCAAAAGAAACAGATATCCTTTGATTAGTATTCCAGCATCGACCTGGGGGTTGGACATGATGGCCTTATAGGCCCCTTCCAACTTCACCATTCTGTGAAATTAAGGTTCTCATCCCAGTGAGCCAGGAAATTTAGCAAGTGGCCTCGAGCCAGCCAGTAGGTCCCTTAGTTGTTGTTGTTTAGTCGTTAAGTCGTGTCTGACTCTCCGTGACCCCATGGACCGGAGCACGCCAGGCCCTCCATGTCTTCCACGGCCTCTTGGAGTTGGGTCAGATTCATGTTGGTCGCTTCGATGACACTGTCCAACCACCTCGTCCTCTGTCGTCCCCTTCTCCTCTTGCCTTCACACTTTCCCAACATCTGGGTCTTTTCCGGGGAGTCTTCTCTTCTCATCAGATGGCCAAAGTCTTGGAGCCTCAGCTTCAGGATCTGTCCTTCCAGGGAGCACTCAGGATTGATTTCCTTCAGAATGGATAGGTTTGTTCTCCTTGCAGTCCAGGGGACTCTCAAGAGCCTCCTCCAGCACCGCAATTCCAAAGCATCAATTCTTCAAAAGCGGTCAGCCTTCTTTATGGTCCATCTCTCACTTCCATACATCACTACAGGAAAAACCATAGCTTTGACTATATGGACCTTTGTGATACTCTGCTTTTTAAGATGCTCTCAAGGTTTGTCATTGCTTTCCTCCCAAGAAGCAGGCGTCTTTTAATTTCGCAGGTGATGTCCCCATCTGCAGTGATCATTGAAGCCCAAGAAAGTAATATCTGTCCCTGCCTCCATCTCTTCCCCTTCTGTTTGCCGGGAGGTGATGGGACCAGTCGCCATGATCTTAGTTTTTCTGATGTTCATTTTTTAGGTCTCTTACCCTGGCCTAACTAACAGGATTATTCTCAGGATAAAGGAGGAAAAGGGGGCAGACGTGCATGCCACCTGTTAAGAGCCCGTCATATGGTACTTAGAACTAAATGGTTTGGTTTCAGATCCACACCATTCTGGCTGAAATCTGTAGAGAAAGCTTTTTCTCATTAGAAAGGCACTCAGCTGAGAAATCTAGCTCAGTTTTCATGTTCCTCCCTCGTCTCCTCCCCCACGTTTCCTCCTGAAGAACTATAGCACCACTGACGTGAAATCGGGTGGTGTGAACCCCTGCCAATGACTGACCCCGAAATTGCTCAGTTGCAGTACTTTCCTCCTCTCCCTATACAACATGTAATGTCACAATGAGCTTTTTCTGTGTTGCACAACCAACGCAAGGCCACTGAGAAGCTCATTTGGTTCAAACTGCCTGGCCTGCTGCCCTTGTTGATCCTCTGGGCCATTTGGGTTTTCATCCACCCTCTAATTAATTATTTCATATTTTTGATAATTTAGTAACGTGCAAAATACGGAAATATCCTCAATGACCAGCCTGCAGCCATACTGTCTTTATCTAACTTAACAGCCTATCTGTTTTTTGCTTTTCCTTTGCTTTTCCTTCCCTTGGACGGGCAGGGCAGAAGGGAAGGAGGGAGGAAGGAGGAATGTGCAGCTAATTCACAACACAAAATCCCTGGTGTATTTTTAGCACACGGTGAAGCCATGAAATGGAAACATTGTGCACTAGACGTCTCTCCCAAGCCGGATCCTGATTAGGGACTCAGGTCACTTTCTGAGGATGGTGCATTTTTAATTAAAAGATGTTAATCATCTCTTTAATACAGAAGCTAATGAGAGCATGAAAAGCTTCTGACCGCCTCTAATTAGGGGCTGAATCACAGTAGAGAAGAAGAAGATGGGGGGGGAAGGAGTGAGTGAGGAAGGGGTTTTGCCTTTGTGGACGTTACACACCCAACCCCATCAAAATGCCTGGGCTGCTGGTCCTCTCTCTCTCGTTTCGCAGCTGCGCTGACACTTGTTGAGAACTCAGCCCCCCCCCCCCTTGCAATGGCTCCAGCATCTCCCACTCCGAAATGAGTCAAGGGAAATCTGGGGCGGGTGTGTGTGAAAACATTTTATAAAGAAAAAGGGAAAACAGATACATCCTAGCAAGGAGAAAGGGAAGGGAAATGAAACCACCAAGCCTTGATAGCGATTGGGTCCGCCATCGGACCTGCCAATTTCCCCAAAACTGGTCAGGCATTTGGAAGGTTTCCCACCAAAGGAGGGACTTCTGCAAATACAGGGGAGCTGGCATTGGGTTATCCCAGTCTTAACAGGAATAAGAATCCTCTCACTCCCCCCCCCTTGTTTTAAAACAGGAGCTATCCATGGTGCTGAAGCTTCTGTATTGGGTAGGACCATGGACAGCTCCTTTAAAGTTAATGCTGAAACATGGAGCAGAGTCACTGCACCAGTGAAATTGGAGTCAGCCAGCTCCCACTGCAGAGTGCAAACCCCCCCCCCGGCCACCTTTCTACAGGTGTTTGGAGGGAACCCAAACGGCTGGTCTCCAATCCCCCCCTCCCACTCACAGATGGATTATTGGGGCAGAAGAGGTTACTTTAATTTCATCAAATGTGGTGGGGCGAAGGGATAAGGCAGAGCTTTTTGTGATTTTATTTCTTCTCTGCTTTTTAATGCCACGTTGAAGTGGCTACTGCTGTTGTTGTGATATTAGTTACCCTGCCCTTCCACCCAGGAGGCTGGGGCACTCTTCCATATTATGGCAACCCTAGGAATTAATGACCACCATGAGGTCCTGTTGTGAACAGCCCTGCTCAGGTCTTGCAGGCTAAAGGTTGTGCCTTTCCTTCCTTCATTAAGTCAAGCTGTCTCATGCACGCTCTTCCTTTTATTCCTAACACCTTCTACCTTTCTTAGCGTTATTATCCTTTTCCAATGAGTCTTATCATAGTAGAAATTGTTTTCCCCTCCCGTTTCGGTTTTGCTCTGGCGGGTGGACCAAAAGGCAAAGGCATTCTGGAATGGAATTCGAACCTGGCATCGCATGTCGACATTTTTCCTTCTTGTTTCCTCTTGCCACGTCATCCCCGAAACAGCAGGCTGTGTAAATAGCTGAAATGGGCAGGCACGTGCCTGCAAAGCGCTGTAGCAGGTAAGCACCGCAGGAAATCTATGGCTAGTTCCGGAAGACCACCTGGGAAAAGAGATCACGATTGCCATTGTCACCAAGGAGTGCACAACAGAAATGAGCTCCAAAGAGTCATCTACTTCCTTCACACACCGTCACCTCTCTTGGCTTGGCTACTCCTGCAGCCTCAGCCTTGCTAATTAATTTCCCACCTTCCTGTTTTCAGCGGCTGCTCTATTCTGCATGTGTACAGAGGTAGCCAATGATACAGTGTGGTAGGACTTGAAAAAGGAACCATCTCCGCACTCCAGCTAATCTGTGTGGACTGAGCATGCCCAAATGGAGAGAAAGTCACTCTCTGTACAGTCAAACTCTTTGCTGTCTCTTTTTTTATGGCTCACTCCAGGAGCTTGAGAAAAGATGGCCGTTCCCAGAAGACCCAACTGGAGGATGCTAGAACAAGACATTGCTTTCTTTACAGGTACAGAAGCCCAGGATTGGACTTTTAAAAACCCCAACAAAGGCTGTGGGGTGCAGCAAATATATCTTGAGTGGATTCAATGTCCTCCTTGTTGATGAAAACGCCCACACCATTCACCAGACTCGAGAATACATGAGTCGAGAGTTCAGAAAGCATCCGTTCCACAGAACGAACACTGGCAGGCCCCAGAGCAGGCTGGCAGAGGCCAGTTCTTCCAAAAAGAACTGTCTTCGGAGGCAGTTGGATTTATGACATTTTTCATCTTCTCCTACCTCCAGAGAAACTCAGACATGGAGGCTTTCCAGGAACAATGCCCTTTGGGGAAAGGAAGTCGAGAACATGTCCCCTAACTCTGTTCACGCAGCCTTGGCCTCTTCCCTCTGTATTCGCCTGAGTGTTGTGATGATGTCGGGTCGGTCTTTTCGATGTCCTTCTAGGCTCCCAGAGTTCTTGGCAACCACGGTGAAGGAGGAGCAGGTTTGAGTAACTTAAGCTCACAAAGTGAGGCTCAGAATGCACACATTTGAGTCTGGAATGACCAACGGGCAGATGTCGGTCCCACCAGAATGTCAGCACACGAGAGGGAGGCTGGAAAACGGGACAGACCTTGGGTCCCCGTGGAGGTTAATGGCTTGAATTAGGTGCGTGGGAGAAGCCGGCACTTTGTGTGTGGTTGTAGCCTGTGCAAAACAAACAAACAAACAAAAACCACCAACATGTAGGGGAATTGTGGGATTCGATTTCATGGGATCAAATTCAGCATTATTGTTTGTCGATGGGGCTTGTCCAGCTGATGAAAGAGAGCGGGCCTTTGCCCCAAATTTGTGGTTATTTGTGCAACAGATTTACCAAAACGTCTGTGCCCATTTCCAGATACAAATGCATGACAAATTTGTGGGCTTTTTAAAAAAAAAAAATCAGGGAGGGGGAAGGTGGTTGGCTTTAAGGGCGTTGGGTAGGGTTAAGGGACCAAGTTGGGACCTGGGGGTGGGGGGTGGGGGAAGGAAAACAAGGGAATGGGAAAGTAGGGGTGTTCCAAGAACGTTCAAAAGTGTGATGTTCCCCTTTTCCACCATTTTGTGACTAGGGCTTAAAGTCTACTAATAAAGTGAATTTAATATATTTTTTTAAAAAAAATAATGCATTGGGGTGCTTTCCCACCTTTTCAATGCAACATAAACCCTTCTAATCTTCAGTGACTCATCCTAACGCTTAAACATCACTAAACCAGATAACTAGTGCTTTGTCCTTTGCTGTTAAAACCGCTAAACCCCAAACCAAATTCTTAATTGAACCCTTTCCCCCTCCAAACCAAAACCAAACCAAAACAAACAAAAAGAAGCAAATTAATGGAAACCTAACTTAAACTGCGCTTAAACTGCTATGTACCTGAGCTAGTCTGACCTCTCTAAACATGCTAACCTCTGAACTTTGACCTTCCAGATGGCGTATATGTCTCTCTCTCTCTCTCTATTTGTTTTCCCTTTGTGTTCTTTTTTCTTTTAACCATCTGCAAATCTCTCTCTAAACTCTTTGAAGGGAACAGTGATAATGAGCGACTGGCGATTGCTAGACAGAGAATTCCGTATCGGCTCGGTCGAGTAGTAGATGAATGGCTACTCGACAAAGGTAATTAACAATAATTAATTCCGGTTAATTAATGAGCGAGTTTTTTTAAACAAAGGCCCGAGTTCTGTTGGAAGAAAATCGTGCACGCAGTGGTGACCGTGCAAGCCTCCCCTGGTTTGCTAGAGGGACCCTTGTGCGACCGGCCACACAACCAATTTTGTGCGACCGGCCACACAACCAATTTTGCAAGCCAAGTGTGACTGCTCGTGCAGTGGGTGCCCCATCAAAAAGCAGGGGGGAGAGAGGAATTGTTTGCATGATGACTGTTGTGGATGCTTTTTTTCCCCCAACAAAACTCTGGCCAAAGAGTTTAAAGGTGCAGTCCTCCCCACCCACGCTCATCCCCCCGGACCCCCTACCCCTCTTTCCTTTCTCTCTCCCTCCCCAGCGGAGTGTTTCATGCAGGTTGGTGGTTCAAGGCTGGTGTCTGAAGATGGGGTTGGAAGAAAGGGCTGATCCCAGCCCCTTCCTCGGCCTGTGGCAATACACCGCTCCCCACCCCATGGGCTGGCTGCAGCCAAAATGGGGACGGGCTGGGTGGTGAGCAGATTCCAGATCCTCGTGGCATCCGTGCCTCTCGTGTCAAACGGGAAGGACCGCACGCTCTTTCTGCATTGGCTTGGCGGCTCTCGTTGCTCTCCGTGAGTTTTGCGAATTAGTGGAAGGACGGGGAGCAAGGAAACCGGGTGGAAGCGTGATGGAGAGGAAAACTTGAGAGTGGTTGGGAGCAAGGCGGAGTCACAGTTTCTGTTGGAAAGCCACCAAGAGGACATCGCCTGCAGTTCCATCACCTGCAGTTCCATCACCCGCCCTTCCCACAGTCCCTGGACCATCTTTTCCTTTGAATCCGATATGTGCCAGGATATACACTTTGCGCATAGTCAGGGGTACCCCTTTTTTTAAAAAAAATTCCCCCAGAAGTTCAAGGGCAAGAAAGGTGGCTCAATTTGAGCCTTGCTTGATGCAGCATCCCAGACATTGCAAGAGTGACGAAGTTGCGGCCACCCCCATGTCTTTCTCTGCCTGCTTCCCCTCCCCTCTCCTTGCTCTTTCCAATAACATGGAGCCTAATCCTGTGTGTGATGGGGTATCATTGCACGGGGGGGGGGGGGGGCTCCATTTCTCTGCCTTGTTGCTTTGGCAGTCTTCTGCTGGAGGATGGAAACGCACAGCATGGAGCCCCCCACAGTGTCCTTTGTGTAAGGCTTGGCATCAGCAGAAAGAGAGAAAAGAGACACCCAAGCGGGAGAGGACGGGGGACCTATCATTTGCAATACCCTCATTCCGCTTTGAGTCTCAGGCTGCGGTGGGTCCTCCCACCGCCCTCTCCGTGAAACAAGAGACTTCTCCCACGCTCCAGAAGCCCTTCCCAAAACTGGAGCTGAAACCCTTTGCCAGAGTTGGCTTCCATTGCGGAAATCTGGGGGGGGGGGTTGACCATGTTGCCCCCTCCTCCGAATTCACAGGCTACTGTTCCCACCTTGAAAGGGGTCAGCCCTGGGAGGGGGGGTCCTGCGAGGCGTTCCCCAGAGCGGTGACAGAGCTTCCTTTTGCTTCCGGATCTCACCGTTTCTAGCTTTGCCTTGACCTGGGCTTTTTCTTCTTGACAAGGGGGGGGGTATGAGTGGCCTCAGCCGGTGGGTTATTTAAAATGTGCATATCAGTGTCACAAATTAGCGTATGCATAACTCAGAAGCAGCCACCATCCATGGGAATAGAAGTTTGGCCTTGTTTTTATCACAGCCCTCACCCCATCTTCCCGGTCAAGCTGCCAGGACAGGACAGGAGGTTCCAAAGGAGAGATCACAGTTTTTGGTCACGCGTTTTCCTCCTCCCTGATGCAGAGAAGGTCGGCCTAGTAGATGGTCCACTTTCAGACACATCTCCTGGTTTCCTGCCCCACCCAGCAAAAAAACAAGCACTGTAACATAGAAGCCTAGAGAACTGACCACAAGAGGCTTCTGTTCAGTCCGACACTTGTACTGCAGTGCCCGAAGTGAGGAGCGATGGAGGAAGCAAAACAAGGACCTGTGAGCCCCACCTGCACCGATCCTGCTCTCATCTTGGTTAAGCCGCCTTCCCTCACCCACTGCTAGTTCTTGTGTCAAGGGCCTCCTGACTGGGGAGGAAAAAAGGGAGCAGGTTGAGAAAAGGAACAGGAGGGCTGTCCGCAGAAGGATACTTGGAACAGTTTGATTCTGTCTTCAATACCAAAAAAGTACTGGGAGATGTAGTTTGGTGACGGATTTAGCATTCTCTCTTGTAGTTTGGGGAAATGGATGAGAGCTTTCAGGCAGAGAATGTGAACTCCTTCACTGAGCCACAAATCCCAGAATTCATGGCATTTAAAATGGTACCAAATTCCTATAAAGTTGCCATATTTTTCCATGTATAAGATGCCTCCCACTTTTCTAATCCAAAATTAAGAAATCTAAGTGGGGCTTAGCAAGTGCAGGGGGAAAGGGATCAAAGCGCTGCAGGATCGCTTTGATCCCTGCTTTCCCTTCCACTTGTTTTTGTTCTCTCCTCAGCTTACTTCTGTGTATAAGACGACCCTCAATTTTTAGTCTAAAGATTTTAGACAAAAGCATGGTCTTATACAGGGAAAAATACAGTACCTTGTAGATGTCACTCAGTGCCCTTCCTTGCCACTTATGGGGTAAATACATATGAGTAATGGCTCTTTTAGCCTCTCTCCAGCCCGGTGCCCTCCAGACCTACCGAGCTACAGTTTCTGATACCCCAAACAGCTGTAATGTGAGTTCCATTTTAGTACTTCTGGGACATGTATCAGGTTGGGGTTGGGTGGGACCCACAGATGGAGTCTGCCTCTTCGCACCAGCTTTGCGACTTCTTTTTTCTGCTTGTTAACATCCTGGGAGGCCGGAAACATGCATGTATTGTTCCGGGCGGAGAGCTGCACCTTTAACACTTTAAATTAAGTGGGGAAAGGAACTTGAGTAACACAAAACAAAAGACAAAAAAAAGAAAGAAAGAAAAGATCGTTCTAAATCTTAATTTAACCAGCTAATAACTCTTAACGTGCTTTTTAACACAAACCAAGTGCTAAACAGTTTTTTTAACCGCTAAATTTCAAATGTCTTAATAACCAGCTTAGTTGGCATGGCTCTTTCTAAAGGGGGAAATAAGCATCTAAATGTATCTTTTTTTTCTTTTTTAAATGTCTATATAACATGATGGTTTAAACAAATCAAGAGCCACAAAGTGGACGGCAAAACAGACCACCTAAAGCAGTTAAAGGGGCTGCTAAGGAAGAAAAGAAAAAGCAGCCGCTCGTTTAGAACGAGAGAGAACGGAGGGGTGGATGGCTCTAAAGGTGGGAGAGAAATCACCCAGCTTTAACCAAATGGTTACTGTGGGGGGGCTGAAAGGGACTGGCTTGATGGAGAGTCCTGGGGCGCATCATGGGGTAAATACATGTGAGTAATGGTTGAATATTATAAAAGTAGCATCCATCCACACATCCTATCTCTCTCTCTCTCTCTCTCTCTCTCTCTCTCTCTTATTCTACTTTACATATGCTATCAGAACAAACACATGGGTAATCACACATAAACAGAACTGGGACGATCGTGCCAGCTGCTGCAAACATGATTCCTAATCTGACTTGGGTGTCCCAGGGATCACGTTTGGTGTCCTTTTGTGAGTTACTTTCTCCTCCTTTTGATATTCGGAATGTGGAGAAATCTCACTAATCGCCTCTCACGCTCATTGGGTTGGGCCAACTTCATATATCAAGGCAACCTGTCAACAGGTTGTTAACCATCACGAGATATATATACAGTGGTGCCTCGCTTAACGAGCGCACCGTAGAACGACGAATCCGCATAGCAAGGGTTTTTTTCGATCACAACTGCGATCGCAAAGCGATGGCCCCAATGGGCGAAACTCGCATAGCGAAGGTCGGTAAGCGTTTTGCTGTTCAGAGCTGTTCGGCGGCTCCAAAATGGCCTCCAGAAGACCCGAAATGGCCGCGCACAGCGTTTTCGCACCCTCGGTAAGCTGCCGGCCATAGGAAAACATCGCTGAACTGTGAGTTTTCGGCCCATTTGGAACGATGTTTAATGCGTTCCAATGGGTTTTCTTGATCCGTTCAATGATGTTTTCACATAGCAAGGGTTAATCCGGAACAGATTAACCCTCGCTATGCGAGGCACCACTGTATATATTTTTACCCTAGTCCTAGAATGGAAGTAAGGAGTGTTGTTGGCTTGGGGTTGGATTTTCTGGGTTGAGGTTTTTTTTTTCTGTTTTTGTTTTTTAGCTCTCTAAAAACCCTGCGGTTTGTGTCCTTCCCCTTTATGAAACTAAGCAAACACACAAGTCTTGGGTGACGGATAGAAAAGATGCACACAACCCACGTCGTCCTTCTGCTTTTCGAAAAACAATTCAGCAGGATGGCAGCTGTTGTTGCTAAGCGCAAAAAAATCCATCTTCCTGCAGAAACGTCCGTTTTTCAGTGTGCATAAAGAGTGGTCCTGCAGATGCCCAAATGAAGTCTGAGATCAGCAAAAACAAGAACCCGAAACAAAAAAAAATGCAACAACCTCATCTCTCGAGGAAAGAAGAAAATTGTGCATTTTGCTGAGAATGGCACAAGAAAGAATTCGCAGACCTAAAATCCCCCCCCATTAGTTATGTGCTTTCAGAAGTTTTGGAAAATTTGCAGTGATAAATGTGTTGTGGCACTTAGTGTTGGTACTCAGTTGCGCTTCCAAAGTCAGCCAGCTTAAGGTCCGTAGTTCTGTTCCCGTCTTCTTTAGGAACTGTAGTCTTGACATTTGAGGAAAGGGGGGGGGGGAGATGAAATTCTCCAGGACAGTTCTCAGCATCTTCTTGGTTCCAAGGTTTCTGGGCAGGAGAGCAGTGTCCTTAAGAAGCCACGGTAAGGTTGGAGTTGATGAACAGCACCCTTTCTTTGCCATCCAAGATCTTCCAAATGTGTTGGATTCCTAGAATCATAGAATAGTTGAGTTCAAAGGGGCCTATAAGACCATCGAGTCCAGCCCCTGCTCAAGGCAGGAATCCCAGTCAAAGCAGATCTGAGAGACGATGGTCTAGTTTTCTCTTGAAGGCCTCCAGCGCTGGAGCTGTCACCACCTCTCAAGGTCGTGGGTTCCATCATCGTACTACTCTAACAGTTAGGAAGTTTTTCCTGATATTCAGCCTAAATCTGGCTTCTTGTAGTTTGAGCCCGTTATTGCATGTCCTGCACCCTGGGATGACTGAGAACTGATCCTGCCCCTCCTCTGTATGACAGTCTTTCAAGTACAGTGGTGCCTTGCTTAATGATTGCCTTGCTAAACTACAAACCCGCTATATTATGACTGTTTTGCAATCGCAAAACAATGTTTTAATAGGCAAAATTTGCTTCCCGACGATCGGTTCCCTGCTTCGGGAACCAATTTTTCGCTAGACGACATTTTTAAAAACAGCTGATTGACGGCTTCAAAATGGCCACCCGCTCTATAAAATGGCTCCCCGCTGTGTTTTTGAATGGATTCCTCACTTTACAGGCACCAAAAATGGCCGCCTCTATGGAGGATCTTCGCTGGACGGTGAGTTATTCAGCCCATTGGAACACATTGAACGTGTTTTCAATGTGTTTCAATGGGATTTTTTAATTTCGCTTAACGAGGATTTTGCTCTACAGCGATTTCGCTGGAACGGATTATCCTCGTTAAGTGAGGCACCACTGTATTTGAAAAGTGCTGTCCTGTCTCCCCCCCACCCCCCAGTCTTCACAGCTAAACTCCGTTTTGCATCTCATCTGGCAGTTAGTGTCTCCTTGGAAAGTTAGACAAAGAAGATTCAGGGAGAGGCTTCGGCTTTTCCACCTTTAAAACCACCCACCGTCACCACTGCTGCCGAAGTGGACAGATCTCCCTCTCCATAACCCAGGTCTGGTTGAAACACACAAACCCTGGAGTCAGCCCTCGAGATTTCCAAACCCCAAGATCCCTTTTGTTCACAATGAATGTCCGTGTTCGTTGTGACTGATTTCTCTCTGCCATCTTCTACCAATCTCACAAATGACAAAGCCCCTTGATCACTTGAAGAGGTGAAAAGAGAAGAAAACTGTGTTTGATGTTTTGGGGTGTGTTTTTTTTTTAACCTTAAATGGAAGATACTATTATTTTCCACATTCGTGTTCTTGTAGCAGGAGAACACTGAACGCCCGCAAGGCCTTGAGGTAAGAGGAAAGGACGAGGTCAGTCTGCCTTCCTCAACCAGATCAATCAGGCGACGGACCTCAGAGACAACCTTCATGGGGTCTCTTCTGCAACCCTTCTGCTCTCTGGTGGAAGACCGGCAGAGATAGCCATTTAAAGACTTCCTCCCTTTATTATTACTTTTTTAACTAAGGTTGGCTGGCATCGTGTTGCGAAGACGCAATGGGTGCTCTTCCACTGCGGCGACATTTTGATTTGCCCACAATTCGAGTTGGGTGGGAGCCTCCGAAGGCCCCTGGGCCACCCTGGACTTGAACGTCTCCCTTCCACCCTGCCACAGCCAACGGAGAGGGTCTGATCTTGAGACCCTGTCTCAAACCCTTTAAGACCTTGGACAACCACCCAACATGGTGGTGGAGGAGTGTTGTCGTTGTTGTTTTAAAAACACAACAACTTTAAAAGCCAGGTTTCAATGCTAACAGACAGACAGTGACTCTTGACTTCCAAAATGTCCTGGGTTAAGAACCCTGCTCAGATCTCAGCAGGGGATTCCTTTATTGAGTCAGTCCAGTTTGTGGTAGATTCTTCCTCTTTCCCTACTACCCTGAACATTTTTTGTTCTTTCTACCGAGTCTTGTCTTCCCATAACCTCCGTTTAGCCTTGTTAGCCTCTAATAAGAGGTCAGGCTGGAGCTGATCTAGAACGCAAATCCTACCACACTGTAAATTGGTCTCTGTTTTATTTTTTTAAAGGGGGGGAATCTGTCATACGCCATCACTGAAGTTAACGGCCCAGAGCCTCCCAGGAAACTCTGTTAATATTGATGCCCTTATTTGTTTCAGTTTACCGCTCTTGTGTGCGCTAGAGGACAGTGGCCATATTTCAGCTCATGTGGCTGGCCTGGCGTACGATTATAAGGCAGGGCTCAGCACCTGCTCAGGGACATGGCAGAACCCCCCCCCCCGTCCTTCAAGATTCAGGCCTCCTGCCTTTTAATTGCTAGGGAAGGGCGACGTCCGTGGAGTCCCACCGCATGGAGATGAGCGCCGTCTCTGCTCCCAAAGGGCCAGCTCCCTTTAAGAAGACGGCAGGGCTGGGAACCCAGCCAGCGTCGGATTCATTATGTCTGGCACGTGCGCCCCTTTCTGGTGTAGGACGGGCGGTCTCTACAGGTTCACGGGCCGTTCCCACGTGCCAAGGGGATCGGAGTGATTTTTTCCCCCGAACGCACCGTCCACAGAACTAATTCCTGAATCAAACGAAGCTCTCTCTGTGGGTGTCCCTCTGCACCACCACGGCCCAGCTCTTCGCATGCGTTGTCGCCCTGCGCATCGACACCTTCCCTTGCCACCCCGTGGCCCATGGTGTTGGGTGGAGGAGCAATCACGCGAGACCCAGCGCTGCTTCTGGCTGCTGCCTCCTCCTGGTCCTCACGCTCCACCTTGTACGGCTGCTTGGCACAACAGCAAGAATCCCGAGTCTGGAGATTAATTTCTATGTGCTTCGGCATGCTTGAGTGCTGAAGAGGGAAGGAGGGAGACACACACACACACACGCACAAGGGATATCGGCTACTTGCCGGATTTGTGCCTGAATTATTCCTCCCGGGAGGTTGCTAAGCTGTCTTGGCTTCTACAAATGTTTAATTTGGCGTTAGTCCTGTTCATCTCTCTCTCTCTCTCTCTCTCTCTCTCTCTCTCACTGATAGACACACACATGCGCACCCCTTTTGTTTGTGAGCTGCAAGATTTCAGCAAAACGCGCATGCCACTATGCCTTTGCTCACAAGCATTTACAGGTTTTTTTCCACTGTTTCCTCAGGGCTCTCCATTCTGGGCAGGAAGGGTGGTGTTCACATGTGTGTGGCGTACATGCCCACATGTGTCTGTGCTTGCACACCCCTCCGTTTTCACACCTGTGGCCACACTTGAGGAGGGGGGGTGGAAGAAGAAAGTTAAGTGTGCCATAAACACTCCTAAGAGGAATTTACCTTAAACCAGAGAAATGAAAAAAATTTTTAAAAAATGGTGGTTATTGAGAACCGAAACTAATTAAGGCACTAAACGAAAGAGGGAGCCATCCTGCAGGGAGCGGCAGTCGATACCAAGAGGAATCCATTGCTTTGGGGCCTGAACATTTAACCTTGATCAACCAGCAATATTTAAAAAAATAGTACTAATCTCGTTTTCTAAAATCAAGGGGACCAAAAGAGACTGAAAGGGTTAAATATATATATATATCCCCTTGCACACTTCTCGAGTTGGGGAGGGCCAGGGAGAAACAAGAGATGTTTATTTTTTAAAAAAAATCAGGTTTTTTTTTTTAATTCTTTTTTTTTTCCTCCCCCGTAACAGATTAGGAAAGTTCAGTCTTCTCCATCTGGAGATGCTTTTTTAGGTTGCAACAGACGGTCCCTTTAACATTTTTTCCCCCCGTCTCTTTTTTCTGCACCCGCACACAGGCGCAAACACAGAACAGACAGCTGTTTGAACGAAGAGTGAGCGAGGTGGGTGGGGTGGGTGGGGGAGAGACCGTCCTGCGAAAGAAAGCGGCGTTCGAAGCTTTGCCGCTGGCGGGGCCAGTGGCCGGCGAGCAGGCCTGTGGGGCTGGGGGAGGAAGCGGATGCCAGCTGCTCCATGGTCTCAGTCTTCAACCAGTTGGGGTGCTCCAAGACGAAGCCCAGTAACGCACTCCGATGCCTTGGGCTCTTCCTTATTCCTTGCTGGGCAGCCAAACCCCCCCCCCCAATCTTCTGGTGGTGCCTTCTCCCCCCATCCTTTCTTTCTAGTCCCGAGTGGCTGGTGGCCCACATGCTTTCGGAGTGCCGTGCTCCGTCCTTGCTTCCCTCCCACCAGCCCCTTTGATTCTGCCTCCTAGCCTCAAATTCTCCCCAAAACATTCGGTCCCCGAATACTTGGCCCTTCGTCTCTGTCCTCCCCCAGTTGCTCCCAGCTACAAGATGGCCTGCCTTCTCTGGAGGGCCACTTCTTGTTTTCCCCCCTCCAGGTACACACCTCCAGACACCTTTCACGCAACACAGAGGGCCCTGGATTCGCTTGCTGTTTCTGGGCGCGTGTCCTGCCCTTCCTTAGCTCTATTACCTATCGGCCCAAAGCCATGCCTGGAGGCAGGATTGAAACTGGGGAACCATACAAGGCCGGGCATGACTGGCCTGCCCTGGCCTGCCCCTTCTTTACCTTCCATATTCCCATGTTACACCTTGTTTTCCCCCTTTGGCTTTCTGTCTCCTAGGGCCAGTGGTCCTCCATCTTGGGGCCTCCAGATGTTCTTGGACTTCAAACTCCCAGAAATCCTGGCCAGCAGAGGTGGTGGTGAAGGCTTATGGGAGTTGTAGTCTGAGAACATCTGGGGGCCCAAGGTTGGGGACCCATAGCTCTATGGTGACCCTCACATGGTCCAGAAATCCTCTAGAAGTCCCGAGCTAGGTACCACCTAAATTGAAAGTTCCCAATAGGGACATCTATGGGATTGACTCTGCTTGCGGTGCCCCCCCTCCCAAGCCCGAGCTGCCTGGGTCCCCAATCGGGCCACTGGATCTCCTGACCGACCCCACTAGAACAGGGGTGGGCCTGCTTCTCAAACTTTTCTGGTTAGGACATGGCAGCCTTCCCAAATTTACACCTCTTCCTCCAGAGGATGGAGTGGGTGGATGCCCCACTTCTGCAATGCCTGTTCATCCACAAAAGGGCATTACAGTTTGGTTTTTAAGTACCGCATCTGGCATCTGTGCCCAGCTGATCTCCTCTGCCCCCCCCCCCCGGTGGCTGGCTGACCCATGGAGCGCTCCCCATTCTCGCTCACTGCTTCCAAGAAAGGAGGGATAAAAGAGCTGGATCGGTCTTTTGGGGGAAGGCAAGAAAGAGAAAAGAAAGACAGAGGTGTTCTGTCTTCATTAGGCTGATCCTTTTTTTTTTTCATCCGGTTGTTAGAAGGGCGGAACAGATCGATCGGGTAAGAAGGCAAGAGTGTCTACATGGCCTTTCATGGACGCAGGCCACCCCAGGTTGCCGCAGCTGAGCCTTGCAAGCCACCCTTGACCTTTCAGTCTAGACACTGCTGCTGCACCAGCACTCCTGCCTTAGTGGGGAGGGAGAGAGGGAGGGAGGGGTGCCGTGAGACACAACATAGGCCCTTGCAGGAAGAGGCAAAAGAGAAAATAGAATGAGATGGATGGATGGATGGATGGATGGATGGATGGATGGATGGATGGATGGATGGATGGATGGATGGATGGATGGATGGATGGATGGATGGATGGATGGATGGATGGATGGATGGATGGATGGAAAGAGAGAAAGATGGATGGATGGATGGAAAGAGAGAAAGATGGATGGATGGATGGATGGATGGATGGATGGATGGATGGATGGATGGATGGATGGATGGATGGATGGATGGATGGATGGATGGATGGATGGATGGATGGATGGATAGATAGATAGATAGATAGATAGATAGATAGATAGATAGATAGATAGATAGATAGATAGATAGATAGATAGATAGATAGATAGATAGATAGATAGATAGATAGATAGATAGATAGATAGCATAGGCATCCTTCAGTCTCGAGAGACTATGGTAACATGCTCTGAATCGAGGAGTGTCCTCTCCAGAGCATGAAGCCCGGGTAAGGTAATATGGAGGATAGGCTGTTACCCAAGCAGCAGATCCCCCGTCTCCACGTTGCTGAAATGGTCCAGTGGAAAGGCAAGAGCCAATACAACTGGTTCCAGCAATGTCACAGGAGTTGGCAGAACGACACATGTTGCCTTTGGGACTCCAGCTCCGGATTTTGCCTTGAGGTTAACTCCTGAAGCCTTTTCCATGAGTGGATATAGCCACAAGGCAGTGGAGGTAGATAGATAGATAGATAGATAGATAGATAGATAGATAGATAGATAGATAGATAGATAGATAGATAGATAGATAGATAGATAGATAGATAGATAGATAGATAGATAGATAGATAGATAGATAGATAGATAGATAGATAGATAGATAGATAGATAGATAGCAATGAAGGTTGGGGCGGATGGTGCTGAAAGCAAAGATGGAGAAGGTAGAAGGGAGAGAGAAAAACAGATCTCAGAGGAGGTATGAATAGGTGTTGAATGACGGATGGCTAGGAAGGATGTGTGAGATTGGTAGAAAAGACTGATAGGACAGAAGGATACTGGGAAAGAGAAGGAAGGAAAGGCATGAGAGATAGATAACAGCTGGGTAGAGTGTGATGACAGGGACTGATCGATCGGAAGGAGGACTAGCAAGGAAAAAAATGTGAAAATATCAGGCATCGGATGGATGGACAGGCAGGAAAAAGGAAAGGCGACAGCAAGAATGCAAGTACAAGCTGTCGTTGGTGGCCGGCGTCACGGTATCCAAAGGAGATGGGAGAGTAGTTGAAACAGGCAGAAGTGCAGAACGTTTGGCCGGAAGGATGAAATGACAGAAGGAGGGGTTGCAGGGGCCCAGCCTTGCCCGTTGGAGTCTAGCTGAGAGGGTGGCCAGCCGCCGGGGGCTGGACTGTGTCTTGTCTGCTGAGCCCTTCCCCCCCCCCGACCGCCGAGCTCCGCATTCACCTTTCCTACCTTCTTTTTCCACTTGCCCCCCCTCCCCGCTCCCTTCCCTCCGTGGCCCCTCCCGCCCCTCCCTCTCCCCTTGCCAGGTCGCCAGTTGACGATATTTAACAGCCAGGCTGCCATCAAGATCGGAGGCCGGGATCAAGGCCGACCTTTCCAGGGCCAGATCTCGGGGCTGTACTACAACGGGCTCAAGGTGCTGTCCCTGGCGGCCGAGAGCGACCCCAACGTGAAGGTGGAGGGGAACCTTCGGCTGGTGGGCGAGGTGCCCTCGGTCATGACCACAGAGACCACGGCCACCACCCTTCTGGCGGACATGTCCACCACCATCATGGAGACCACCACCACCATGGCCACGACCACGACGCGGCGTGGCCGTTCTCCCACCATGCGGGACAGCGTCACACAGGTCAGTGAGCGGGAGGGGCCCCAAGCTGGACGTGCGGGAGAAGGTTCTTGCAGAAGAGGAGAGAGGTGGGGGAAGGTCTTGGAAGGGGCCCCGTGGTGGGACATGGATGAAGAGGATTGGCGTAGATGGGGTGGGCAGTTTCAGGGTCCAGTGCTGTCCCCCTCCCGGGATTCCACTGAGGTCTCGACTAACCTCCACAATTAGCAGAAATTGCAACAACAACAAAAATTGAAGCCAACTATTTCTGAAAGTCTTCTTGTGGTTGGGTTGGGTTGGGTTTTGATTTCGGCTTGGGAGGCTACGCCCTGCTTCATTGCAAAATCGACCCACTTAAAAGCTTTCTGTGGGCTGGAAATGGGGCAAAGGGAAGCTGAGTTAGGCAGGGGGTTTGCACCGTGCAAAAGAACTGGGGAACATCAATGGTGCCTCACTAGACAATGATAATCCATTCCACTGGAATCACTGTTTAGCAAAATCATCATCTAGCAAAAAGCATTTCCCCACTGGAATGCATTGAAACCTGTTTAATGCGTTCCAATGGGGAGGAATCGTCGTTGTCTAGCGAAGATTGGCCATAGGAAAGCTGCTTTGAGAACCGCCAATCAGCTGTTTAAATAGCTGTCTTGAGAAGCTCAGGTCCCGAAAACACCCGTTTTGCGAGCACAAAGGGAGCTGTAAAAATCGTCGTCTAGCAAAAATCAGTTTGCGAAGCAGGAACCAAACATTGTCCAGTGAAATTCCCCCATAGGAATCGTTGTTTTGTGAATCGCTATAGCGATCGCAAAAAGTCAATATCTAGCAAAAAAACCCTGTCATGCGGGGTAACTGTCTAGCGAGGCACTGCTGTATTTAAGGGCGGACAGAATAATGGGCACTGTAGTTCAAAGGAGAGAGCGAAGGGCAAGAGAGGCAAACACAGCGTCATTTCTGATGAAGGTTTCAGAAAGAGGGGAGAGGACTAGAGTACCATTATTCCACGGAGGAGCACTTGGCCAGAGCAGTCCGGACCCAGCCCTTTGGAGAGGAAAAGGAGACTGGTGTGGCTGTTGCTGGGATCTCCATTGAGCTCTGCCCCCATCATTCAGAAAGTTCCCCTCCACTCGTGTACGAAGGAACAAAATGGGGGCAGGGCTCAGTCTTCATCATGGTGTGTGCCACACTGACATCATCCACCACTGTGTGGCAAGAAAAGCAGGATTCTTGCCCTGTTGGTTTAGCCTGTACACAATAGGGTCGTGGTATCTGCAGGGGATCGGTTCCAAGCCACACTCCCCCCAGCGACAAAAACCCTAGACAGCCTCTGGTTCCCCCTAGTGGCCAGTTTTGTTAATACACCTTGAAAATAATATATTTCGTGGGGGGGTATTTAATATCCTGAGACGGTGGATAAGTGAAACGGCTGTACTGATCCCAGGAATAAGGCAGAGCTGCAGTAACATATTCCCCCATTCACAAGTTTTAGACAATTCGAAAGTTTAGCAATTCTATTAGGCACAGGTTTTCGCGGATTACAGCCCAAAAATTCATACCAGATAAAACGCGTTAGATTTTTAATATCTGGCAAGACCTGTTTCTTTGTGCTGACATTTCATTTTGTGTGATCACATCCCGTACTTTTCCCAGGCATGTCATAAAATATCACTTGCTTTGCCATGAATCACTCTCTATTCCGCTTTCCCTTAAATCCTATCAATGTATCTGTAAGGTTGGATTTTTTATATACCCTATGTTTCCATGTATAAGACTATACTTTTGTCTAAAACCTTTAGACTAAAAATTGAGGGTCGTCTTATACACGGAAGTAAACTGAGGACAGAACGAAAACAAGTGGAGGGGAAAGCAGGGATCAAAGCGATCCTGCAGCGCTTTGATCCCTTTCCCCCCTACACTTGCTAAGCCCCACTTAGATTTCTTAATTTTGGATTAGAAAAGTGGGGGTGTCTTATACACTGAAAAATAGCAATATACCATTATATATATATTGCTTCCAACCATGCTTTACGTCTGTTCTTGCTGCAACAGACCAAACATAGCTATTTCGTGGAATTAATGTCTGTTGAAATAAGTGAAACTTAAATCATTGCTAATAGTTATTAGCTGTGTGGTTTTATAAACAACCTTTTCATTCACATGAGATCATAAGGTGGGGTGGGGGTTGTTGTTATGTGCTGCCAAAATGCTTCCGGCATATGGTGAACCTATGAATCAATCACGTCCAAAACGATCTTCGAGGTGGCGTAGATAATGTTATTTAAAAGCAACAATAATGAAATAAAAAGCATTAAAACAATTCAGCCAGAAAGCAAGCAAGCAAGTAAATCATTTATTTAAAAAAAACGTTTAAAACGGCTGGGCAAAACAGGACATTTTTTATTTGGTAGTAAGACGAAAACAAAATTAAGGCTAATCATTATCTCTGTCGGGACAGTATTCCGAAGGCAAAGTGCTACCGCTGGGAAGCTTCGCGCCAGCCTGGATCTCCCCCACATCTTCTTGTATTTCCCCCCCCCCCCCCCCAGTTTTGTTAGTCACACTGCAACGCAAGCTGGCGAAAATGAAAGGGAAAGAAAGCAGGGAAGGAGAAACAGAGAGAAAATATTGTGACACTCGTAAAGAGTAACAGATCTGTTGCAGTGTAAGATTTTTGTGGATCAAAATCTACTTCTTTGCATCTGAAGAATTGGATTTTGGGTCTGCAAAAGCTCGTCCTTTCTTCCCTCCTTTAATTTTGCTTGCCTGCTCGGACAGAATGGCATGGCGGCTTCTTTAGACGGAGAGATGCAAATCAGTGGCCGAAACCACTGCTACCTGCCAGGATGTCCCCCCCCCTCCATAAATATCTTGCCCTGTGGTTTTCAGCATAGATCTTGCATTAACTTAAGGTGCATCAGAACGGTTCCCTTACGTACAGCTCTGCAGTTCAAAAGTTATTATTCAAGGTTCACCAGGAGGTAGCAATGTTACATTTTGAGCATGAACAGAGTACATCAGCCTCTCTGGCTTTTACAATTTTCAGGGAGGACCTTTCTGTCAGTCCCACCACCCTCACGGATACGCTTGGCGCAGACACGGGAGAGGGCCTTTTCGGTGGTGGCCCCCCGGCTTGTTCGATCCCCTCCCAAGGGGGGAAATTAGTTGACTTCCCCCCATCCCTCAACTGCCTTGCTGACGAGCAAAGATCTTCCCTTTTGAGATAGACTTGTATTGTATAAACTGCTGGTCAGGGAGGGATACTAAAAGCAGGTGGTGTCTTTATTACCACTTGAAATCTATTCCAAGTAGTTTTAAATAGATTCTACTATGTTTCCCCAAAAAGACCTAACCTGAAAATAAGCCCTAGTATGATTTTTTTCAGGATGCTCGTCATAGAAGCCTTACCCCCAAAATA
Organism: Pogona vitticeps; assembly: GCF_051106095.1. Classification (NCBI taxonomy): domain Eukaryota; kingdom Metazoa; phylum Chordata; class Lepidosauria; order Squamata; family Agamidae; genus Pogona; species Pogona vitticeps. The sequence goes on from NC_135797.1 coordinate 10,983,008, forward strand.
AGCCCCAGTGAAGTGAAATCCCACCTTTTACCCTGGTGCAGCAGCCAGAAGAAGATGACATGGCTGTAAAATAAAACATCCCCTTGAAAATAAGTCCTAATGCATTTTTTTGGAGCAAAAATTAATATAAGATCCTGTCTTATTTTCGGGGAAAATACGGTATTTGCTTCCTTTTAACAACTGATTAATTAATATGTTGAACTGGGGTTATTTTTCCAATATAGTGATCTGTTATATTTGCAATACTTTTCATATTTATGTTTTTTAATCCTTGGTAAGGTGTACCGATGAGATCCCACTACAGTGAGAAAGATGGAGTAGGAATCTAATCTAATCCCATCCCTCCATAATTTAACATTAAAAATAAACGCAAATATGTAATTAAAATGATCTTAACCTAAAAACGAGCCATCCCCTGAGAAATCCTAAATGCTAGGAATTGTATTTATCGCAGAAATTTGTTTAAAATGAGAGGGGGAAAAAAACCCTAACTTTTATGGAAATCTCTCCACCACTTTGAATTTCTTCATGAGCCTGTTGCCAGCCCTCGGTTTGGGAGCAGTGATGTAGGAATTTTAGGATATGACAGGCAGATGCTTCCCGCATGTCCTCTGAGCGTCCCTGAGTTATGGGACCCTTATTTTCAGGTATGGCGACTCCAGTCGTTGGACGCGCAGTTGAGTCAGACTTAAGTCATAGAGTTGACCCAACTTGGATTTGACTTGATGGTTTGTTGTTTTTTTCAATGACACGGACATAGCTCGCAACTCAGAAGCCAGACACCCTTTTTTCTGGGGATTCGGGACTCCGAATGTGGGACCAAAGTATCAGACTTAGGCTTGGACTGAACAGCCCTATTTATTTTCCCGTGAAAGAACAAAAAGACCTTTCGTTGACGGTGAGCAGCCTCGAGTCACTTGCGGGAAGAGACGAGTCCTATAAAAGCAAACAGGTAAAGGAAACATCCACGCACGATCCCCCTTACATAATTAAAGATAGCCAATAACAAATAGCAGAGCCGTTAAAGAGCGATAATCGAAACTGGCGTTCCCTGAAGCCCAGCTAATTGAAAGGAAACAAAGCGCCGGTTGATTTTGGGGATGGGGGGGCCAGCGGTCGGCCGCCCCCCCCCCCCGCAAAGCCGCCTCTTGGAATAGGCAAAGGCGCCATTGGAACAAACAGGAACTCCGATGACATTTCCTTCCTTGCGCCATTTGGCCTGCTCTGTTCGTCAGAGAGGCGGAGAAACCGGACACATTTCCTCAGGCGCTTATTTTTCCGACCTTTTACATTTGTCACGCTCGCCTCTACATCTGTCCGGAGTTTTATAAAACAATTTGGGTGAGCCTTTTTTCTTTTTTTTCCCCTTTTTTGTTGCATTTCGTCTCCAAGCCATTGGAGTTTATACGTGTACATGCATACACACAGTGCATGCTTTTTTGCAATATTTTTTCATTAATATATGCATTCCCACCCCCCGCCCCGGACACAACTTCCTCAAGCGTATGTGCTTTTTTACACCTCTTTCACTAGAGGGACGTGGTGGTGCTGTGGGTTAAACCGCAGAAGCCTCTGTGCTGCAAGGTCAGAAGACCAGCCGTCGTGAGATCGAATCCACACAGCGGAGGGAGCCCCCGTCGCTTGTCCCAGCTCCTCGCCAACCTAGCCATTCGAAAGCATGTAAAAGTGCGAGTCGATAAATAGGTACCACCTTGGTGGGAAGGTCACAGCATTCCGTGTCTAGTCGCGCTGGCCACGTGACCACGGAAACGGCCTACGGACAAACACTGGCTCTACAGCTTGGAAATGGGGATGAGCACCATGCCCTAGAGTCGGACACGACTGGACTAAACGTCAAGGGGAACCTTTACCTTTACCTTCACTAAAGAGTGGCAGGGCAGAATTCACAAAAGTGACCCTGTTGAAGTTTGACTGTGTTTTGGTTGAGGAAGTGTGAATGAGATCAGTTTGCCTGAAAATCCAAAATTAATTTTTTTTTCTTCCCTATCAGTAGTCTTTGGTTTTATGCCATTTCTGCTGCTAATATAGCAGGATAGGTGCACAGTTCTCACATACATCAAAGTCGCTTATGAAATATGACTCAGTTGTTCACGCGCTGAATTGGGCAGTATTTCTGCTGGGGTGCTTTGCTCCTTTTGGCTTTGTCTGATGGAGGAGAATCAGGAGTCAAGGACTTGAGGAGGGAGGTAACTCAGCATTTCGTGCTTAACCTGGCTCCGGGTAAATTCAGTATATCGTCTCTCCCTTCCTCCTGCCCCACCCTGCCTTCATTTTGGCACGACAGGAGTTCGATGAAACACAATAAAATGCCGTTATCGCTCTACTTGCAAATCACAAAACATGATGGAAATCACATTAAAATATTAGAATGCACGTAAGAGGAGGAACATTTTAAAACCCAAGAACACAATGGGTGGTGGGGAGGCTAGTGGTACATCACTTTAAAAGCATCTGAAGAAAAAAAAAAGATTTAAACTTTTTTTTCCCCAGTAATGAAAAAGTATAATTAGATTTCACAGCACACTTTGTCTGGCGTGAGATTCAAAACCTTGCACGCATCCAGGGGCACCATCTGGGGTCATTGGGGGGAAAAAAACCTGATTCTAATATTGTAAGCAAGCAAAAAATAAATAATAAACTTAAAATAATAATCTTGGCACTGTGAAGCTGGAAGGGACACACCCCCCCCCGGGGTCATTGAGTCCAACCCCAGTCAAGGAGACATAGAGGGGTATCGAACTCCCAACCTCTGGCTCCACAGCCAGAGAACTAAGCCAGTGAGCTATCCAGCCGTTACTGGATACTCTAATGCTTGATAATACACCCTCTGCCTTGATCCCTTTATTTGTGATCATCCTCCATGAGCCCATTTGTGATCAGCAAGGAACCTCTTAATGCCTTCTTTCTTCTTATTACACACACACACCCTGCAGCAGACAAAAAGCCTCCATCTATAAAATTAATGTAATAAACCATAAACAGTATTCTAAGCCTTTGATGGCTCAGAACTCAGCGGAATAAGTTATTGAGCAGACCTCCTAAGGGTTGGTGTGGTGTTGGGGATACAGAACTAGGATCCACTCCCCACTCGGCCGTGGAAATTCCAGGGCAGCCCTAGTGAGCCCTCTGTGAATATCTCACAAACGGTCAAAGCCCTGGTTGAGTTGTCGTTGGTTGAAAGCAACAGGACAGCATGTGACAGCAAGAGAGCATGCCCTGGATCGCTCTGGGTTGGCACTGGATTCCAGAGACCCAGTTAGCACTTCTCTTAAGATCATCCACTTGCACAGCTAGAACTCTGAGCCGAATCTCTCCTGCCAGACTTGGCAAGTGACTGGTGTCATTCAGACAAAGCTTTCCTGAAGTGTGCCAGATGCTAGCTGTTCCGTTTTTCGTAGGGGACCCTGTTGCAGTAGGTTCTGGCACCTGCTTTCTTATTTGCTGATGGAGAGCAAGGTGATCATCCAGAAAAGCCCTCCCTGGGAGGGTGGCCGCTCCACGTCCTCTCTGCGCAGGGGGGGGGGGGGCAAAGACCCCCCTGAAAGTACAGAGAAGAAAGGAGGCCACCCAAGACTCTTGCCAATCACTCTCTCTCGGCATAATCGCCCTCGCAAAGTTGTTGAGAATAAAGGAGGGCAGCCTTGAACTCATTGGAAGAAACATGAGATATAAAGGTAGAAGATAAATATGCATAAATAAGGAAAGCCTAGACGGCGGGAGCATCCATCACTGTACCAATGTTGAGACTTCTTATCCTTTGTGCTTAAATCTGCCCTGTTGCCAGGATCCCAGCTTTCCTACTTCGCTACCAAGCAACATATGCCAACTTGCATCATGAAAATTAACCTGTTTTGGTTTGCAAAGTCTCGAGTGGGTCTTGCAAACTTAGAAATCTGCTTTGTACCCAATTGGGGCCCCCTGGGCATCTCAGAGTACAGTGGTGCCTCGCAAGACGATTTTAATTCGTTCTGCGAAAATCGTCGTCTTGTGAAAAAATCGTCTTGTGAGGTTCCCTATGCATTGGTCTCAAAAAAAAAAGTCTTGTGAAGCATCGGTCTAAAAAAAAGTCTTGCGAAGCATCGGTCTAAAAAAAAGTCTTGCGAATCACGATCGTAGAAAAAAAATCTTCCGAGGCACCATGGTGATCACAAAAAACAACCGTCTTGCGGGTTTTTCGTCCCGTGAGGCAATCATCTAGCGAGGCACCACTAGCACCCAGGTTTCATACTGGACTCTTTCCTAGCTCTTCTCGGGGGGTGCAGCTGAGGTTGTGTCAGCAACCTTGGCATGCAGAGCATACGCTGTAGCTGTTTCCAACCTTGGGGCTCGTTGATCGTAGTGACTGGGGCTCGCCCGGACCATGGTGGATGATGATTCCTCCAGGGAAGGATGCACATATCTCCCATACCAAAATGCACACGCACACACACACACTGATGTTGTGGAGAAAGAGCTACAGGTCCTGGGCCCTGTGGGGTTCAGGGAGGCTGAGCTCCCGGTGAAGGCAGTGTTGCAGGAGAGGCCGGTCCACCCCAAATAGGATGCGCACAATAAAGGTGCAAGATGGGCTAGCAATCCCCCGTCCACATCCTTGGCTGCAGGGAAGGACTACTGACAAAAAAGAGGCCTCCTCAAGAGCAGGGGAAGGTTCCTCTTGCCAACGGCACCTGCAGGCCTGATCGGGAGCTTGGCTCTTCTGCCAGTTCACCAAACGCCTGCAGTCGATTTCGAGTTGAGGCTGCAGCAGATCTGCTACCTAAGCCTGAGGCTTGGACCGGGGGGGGGGGGTTCCTGCTGGAGACACCTTCTCCGGCTCCTGATCCTCCGACCGAACGCTCTCCGCCAACTCCCTGGTTGTGGGCGACGTTCTGGGTTGGCTTGACACCACTTCTTCAGCCCTCTTTGCTTGTTTTGGGGACGACCATCCCGACTTGGCTTTGCGCGCGGGGGGGTGCTTGCACCCGAGCTGCCTGACCGTCTGGGATTGCCTTAGTTTGTTACACCCTTGAGACCAGGACCGGGGAGTGGGGGGGGATCTCTTGCTCATAGACCAAAAAAGCATCTTTTGCACACTCTGGTTAAGGTAGGAAACTGCCTTCCGATAGAGCCACAACCCTGATTTGTCCAGCTTCGGCATCATACACGATGCTGAGCAAAGTGGTGATTTCAGGCCCCCCTGAACCCATTTTTGTCCCCAAAAGGATTGTGGGTGAAGAATGTCACTTTCTGCTTTTGAGAAATCTCAGTGAATGGTGATTTCACTATAAAATGGAGTTCGGGGCTCCCCTCCGAACAGACCCCCCCCCCAAAAAGAGATGCCAAGACTTGGATTCCAGGGGTGCAAGACCGACCCCCATTTCCTGCCCCCGGACCGGCCACGGTTTCTCATTCCTAGTCTGCCCTGCTGGGTAGCGCCTTTCGAGGCTTTCGGAGAACAAGGCGCTCTCCGCTATCCCCGAGGGTGCCGGAGAATTTGGATCCGGAACCTTCTGCAGGCGAACCACCGGGATCCACGGTGAGCGCCGAAGGACACCCGGTATCGTGCGCCTGCTGCAGGAGGTGCCACCGCTTCTGGCATGGCTGAGCGAGGGTTTTATCTTCCGTTTCCCTTCCTCGTCCGGTCCCCGCAGCGGCTGCGGGTGCCATTTGGCGGGGCGGGCAGCGTGGGACCAGAGGCCGGGAGCATGTGTGGCAATTCTTGTTCATGCCGCTCACACCCCTGCGCTTTGCCGTGCATGCGAAATGAAAATTAGCCCCACGTCCCTCGAAACGGTCGCAGGCTGGCACAGATGACGTCTCTTTCCCTTTTTCCAACCTTCCCCCCCCCCCCGAAAAAAAAGCAAAAAAAAAAAGAGAGAGAGAAAGAAACCACTGACAAAGTCCTCTTCCGGTTGCTATGGCAACTGTGCCAGTAATTAGGTTGGCCTGGTTTCTTATCCCTTGGAAAAAAAAGAGTGGGGTGTGGTAGTGATGGAGCGGGACAGGCGGTACATCAAGATAGACGAACGTGTGGTGGATGTCACACAATCTTTGAATCCGGCCCCTGGACGTGGGTGTGGATCCATCCAGAATAGCCACCGTCGTCTGGCGTGGGGCTCGCAAGCAGTCGTCCGGATTAAACCCTAGCCCTGCCCACCCCCCAGTGCATGCGCACACATGCAGGGTTTGGTATCCGAAGATGGGAGAACGTGGCCTTATTCAGCAGAGTGGCCGAGGGTCCGGCTCTCCCTGTATGTTTCCCCTCAAGACACCTTCATAGCATGAGACCACCACCACCTCTTCCTACGGCTGACGGAAACATCTCCATCTTGCCGGATTTTGGGGGAACCGCCCGTCGATCCTGGGGGATATGGGCGTGAGGCTAGGCAAGAATCCTGATCGGAAGCGTGGAGAGCGATGGCTGCCAGCCAGCGTCGGTGACACTGGGGTGAATGATGGCCAAGGGTGTAATTCAGCAGAAAGCGGCCATCTGCATTCACATGTTGTTCAGTTCTCATCCTCTTGGGCTTATCTCCGTACTGCTGCTCATAGAAAATCGTGTGTGTCTTTCGCTTTGTTTTGTGCTGGGCAAAGTATGTCTCTCCTGAGCTACAGAGCACAGTGGCATTGTTTTTCCACCTTTGTAAAACACTATGGATGTGACATACACGGTGGCATGTCAGCCAGATGAAATAATCTCGTGGGAAATCATCCCCCACCCCACCCCCCAGTTATTTTTCTGGCTGGAACCATTCTGATACAGCTTTAATTTTAATTTGTGTTTTGGATTTATCTTTATCAAGTAGCCCTTTAGCACTCTTTAGGTATGTTAAGAACAATAAGCACATTTTTAAACAGCAGGATTTAAATGCAAGAGTAGTACTGCACTCTTTTTTTTTAGCATGGCAGCCTGCTTCTGTTTCTGTTGTCATTTTAAGAACACGAGTCCCCCCCCACTTTCACCTGTTTGTTGTCATTACAAGCCATTTTCATAGAATCGTAGACTAATGGAGTTGGAAGGGGCCCGTAAGCCCATTGAGTTGAATCCCCTGCTCAGTGTAGGAATCCAAATCATAACAGGTCTGACAGATAGTTGTCTAATTTTCTCTCGAATGCCTCCAGCGTTGATGAGCTCACCAGTTCTTGAGGTCCGTTGTTGTACTGCTCTAACAGTTAAGAATTTTTTTCCCCTGATATTCAGTCGAAACCTGGCTTCCTAAGTCTTGAAAGCAATCTGACTATGAAATGTGCATAAGTATTTTTGACATAAATCAAACGATTACCTTTTTTTTAAAAAGATCTACGTGGAAAATGTTTCTTTTTTTAAAGTTATTGGAAAGGATGGCTTGGGTGAAATAACTCTACTCATGCAAAAGTGTCAAACCCAGTAGAATGTGGACAGGCTATATGAACAGAATAACAGGGATATCCCCTCCCTCTGAAACTTAGACAAATAAATTGTTGTCCCGCTAGCAGCTTGCAGCGGAAGAGTAACAGTCAGGTAGTGAGAGGCTGTGTGGCATAGTGGTTAGAAGAGGTAGATAGGAAAATTATCCATCTGAGAGAGAACTAGGAAGATATTGGTTTAAATCCCCCTTAGCCACAAAGCTACCTGGGTAAACCTGGACTAGACTGGAGTCATACAGTGGTGCCTCGCTTAATGACGATAATCCGTTCCAGGAAAATCGCCATTAAGCGAAAATAAAAACCCCATTGAAATGCATTGAAACCCGTTCAATGTGTTCCAATGGGGTAAAAACTCACCGTCCAGCGAAGATCCTCCATACGGTGGCCATTTTCGCTGCCTGTATAGCGAGGAATCCATTCCTAAACACAGTAGGGAGCCATTTTAATTACCCGGTGGCCATTTTGAAACCACCAATCAGCTGTTTAAAAAACATCGTTTTGCAAAGAATCGGTTCCCGAAGCAGGGAACCGATCATGGCAAAGCGAAAATCCCCCATTTAGACCATCGTTTTGCGATCACAATTGCGATTGCAGAAAGATTGTAGTAAAGCGGATTCGTCGTAATGCAGGGCAATCGTAAAGCGAGACACCACTGTATATTTTCTCAGCCTGGCCTATGTCACAGGGTTTCTGTGAGGATACCGTGGGAAGGAGGAGATGCTGCTTTGAGCTCATTAGAGGAAAGGCATGTAACAAATAAATTAAGCCACTAGGAGATAGACAAACACACTCACACCCCTGTGGAAAAGTAAGATCTGCCCCTTCCAGACTGAATGGTGGGTCTCACTGTGTTCCTCTGTTGTTTTCAGATGACATGGCCCCGCTTTGAGGGATGAGGAAGAATATATGTTGTAGTTGAGATTCTCAACATACGAGACTGTTTCGCCCCTCGTATAATCTTTTGATTCGCTGGCTAGATTAGCTCCTTGGGAGTTTGATTCCCGCAGTTCATCCCAGGAGAGCCAGCCGGTGGGGCCTTGGCAAAGCTGCACGGTGCCAGAAGAAGGGAAGGGGAACCCATTTCTGAGTACAATTCTCTCTGCCTTGAAAATCCGGGAAAGGGTTGGCATGAGTCAGAAGTGACTTGACAGCACAAAATTATTGTGGTAATAATTTGTGAGGCAAAGTGCCCCTTGCTTCGGCAATGGGCAAAGTGACAAGACTTGGGGTAATTTTCAGAGAAATGAAATGCACTGGAAACCAAATTTAGCATTTAAAATAGAATCTGTACATTTGGTTCTCCGTTACAAAAGACTATGCGCCAACGCCATTTAATCGATGAAGGGACATGTGTACAAAGTGGGTACACTAGTTTAAAATGCGTAGGAAAACTCGCACCTTAGGAAGATTTCATGCGAAAAGCCCAAGTTGTATACGGGAAAGAAGAACATTGTCCCTCGGCTTGATTTGAGCTCAGGTTGGGCAAAAATGGAGGCAGGATTCGGAGAAATGCGATGAAGTTGATGTCAGGAGTCGTTCACGACTCTCTCTTTTCCTCCAGAGCATCTCACGGGAAGACCCAAATGCGGGCCGAGTCTCCAAATTGTTGAGATGCATCTTCTCCCGTTGTGCCAGGCCTCGTGGATCATGCGCTATTTCATCAAGAGCCACTCTAGCGAGACCTGTTTGCCTCCCCAGGGCCCTCCACTATCCCCCAGCCACTTCTTGCCATCCCTGTCGGCCACTTGGCACCGTCCGAGAGCCGCTCCGTATCGCTTGGCGCCTTTGCCAGCTCCCTGCAGCAGCTTGGCTACCCAAGAACGTGGTCCGCTCCAAAGCCCACTGCGAACGGCCTCTGCCAGCGCTGGTACAGAAGTGGGATTGAACCTCTCGCGTTCCCTTCCAGTAGATCGCTCCCCTGCCATGTTCTCAGGGTGGCCTGGCAGAACGGAGGTGCACGTTCAAGATTCCAAGTGCCTTTTCCATTCATGGGGTTCCCAGTAGGAGAAATCACTGGGTCCTGAAGGCCTCAGTGTGTCGACATACCCGTAAGGGGCAAGGAGGAACAAGATCTGGGCGAACTTTAGAAGAGTAGGGCTAAAATAAGATGGCTTGTCCCAACGGAGTCATGGCGTGCCATGTCTTACCAGCAGAGCCTTCCTGCCAGGCAAGCATGGAGAGAGGACCTACCTACAGCTCTGGTTTGGAAATGTTCTTGGGAAAACTACATTTCCCAGAATTCTACAGCCAGAGGTCCCGCCGGCAGGTGTATTGTGCATGCCGTTGTCCAGAAAACTATCTTTCCTCACAGGCCACCTGGGGCTGGAAGGTCAAAGGATGGCGCCCTGCCGGGGTGTGCCCATCATCTTTGCCCCAAAGCCCTGCTCTATGAGGGTGGGCCAAAAGGGGCCATGTAGTCGGGAAGCGGAAAGTGCTTTGCGTGTGCTTAGGGTCGCCGGCATCGTCCTGCGGCTTCGCACGTTTCAACACGGGAGCCCTGACCTTGGAAGACAGCAGAAAACGGGTTCATTCGGTGGATCTGAGCTAAATGCCTGGGCATGTTTATGGATTCGCCGAGCACAGAAATTGGGAGGAAGAGGGGGATAAAGCCAGGCCAGCTTCTTAAAACGAGTCCTCTTGAAGACCAGGCTATTTTTTCCAGCTGCCTGCAAGGCAAAGACACCTGGCAAGCTATGCAGAGGGGGAGAGGCAGGAGAGGAAGAGAGAGAGAGAGAGGGCGGGTGGGTTGGCGCTGCTGTCTCGCATCGGCTGGGCGCGCGATGAAAGGAGGCTGCCAAGAGCCGCCATGCAGTGCTGCAGCAGTGGCGACAAGAACGGAGGGGCAAGGCGGCCGGGGCGTCTCTCCTGCCATCGTTTGTCTCCAAGCCACCTCATTGATATTCCGCCCCCTTTGGAACTCAGTCCCCCATGATTGATTCCCTGCCCCGGGTTCCTGTCCAGGCCTTTGTCATGCTAATTCTGACACACTGGGGTTGAGATGCACAGCGATGGCTGCAGAATACTAATATCGAAGAGTCCGGGGGGGGGGGGGGAGAGAGCAAGAAAAAAGGGTATGAGATGCCCCCTTCCACAGCCTCTCGTGTCTCGCATTCCACGCAGGCTCTCGGCTTCTTCCCTCCTGATCCTTAAGGAAAGCTTGTGTCCTGCTCCTTCCTCCCAAGACAAAACGTGAAGGGGACGGGGAGCCCATTTTGTCCACCCAACAGCCCTGCGAGGTAGATCATCTCGGCTGAGGCCACTCTTTACAAGAGATGGGATCTCCGGAATCAAAAAGGATTCCTGGTCCTGTAATTCTGCTTGGGGATTGCACAGTGTCCCACTGAATGATGGGACTGGGAGTCCCTTCGTTCCAAAAGTCCCATCCTCAGTCATCACTTCAGTGTCCCGGCTGGGAGTGAGGACCTGGCTGGGAGTCAGGAAGGTTCGTGGCACGGAAGGGTTTCCTGTGCACCCCACGACTAGTGCAGTCACTGCTGTACCCCATTGACATGGCCCTCTGCAGGGGTTTCCTGTCTTCCTCACAGGGAGTAACATAGGACTCTGCCTTCTGTTGAGTCAGTTCTTTGGCCCATCAAGTATTAGCTACTCCAGAGGCTGTGAATGGCCCCTTCCTGGCTGTTTTAATGTCCGGGCAGGTGTCCACATCCCTCCCCAGCTGTCAAAAAGAGTCTTCTCATTTGCAAGAATGACTTTTGCATAAATTTCACAAATGACACAGTTCGGCTACACACGCCACTGCCATATTGCGTGGACTGTGAAGTGCCTGATGCTTTTCCTCTTTGGAACAATCAGTCCGTTCTTCTGGACTGGCTGTCTCTGTGTGAGCGCACTGTGTGTTTTGCTTCACAATGGGAAAAAAAGAGACAAGTTCTGCATAAGAGCATGTTGTGCAATTTGCACAAACCTTAATGGGGGGGAAAGTACTCGCTGTCTCATTTGCACATTGAGAGCAGGCTTGTCTTATTTATTTAAAATATTTTTACCCTGTCTTTCTCCTTTAAAAGGACTCAGGGCAGATTGCGTCATTAAAAAGATAATATTTAAAAGCTAAAAAAAAGTAAGTATGCAAAATTTAAAAAAGAATTAAACAAATATTACATTAAAAGCAGTAAATAAAATCAGTGCTAAAAACATTTTAAAGCAACAAGGTGCAACAAACCATTTAAAGCTCCCTCTCACACAACTAGTCACCAAGGGAACACCTGTCTAAAGAGCAAGGTCTTTGTCTGCTTGCAGAAGGACACCAAAGCTGGGGCCGGCCTGGCCTCCAGTGAGAGGGAGTTCCAGAGTCTGGGTGCAGTGACAGAGAAGGCCCTGTTCCATGTCCCCACCAAACACATCTGTGAAGGCGGTAGGGCTGAGAGAAGGGCCTGATAATCTTGTCACCCAGGCAGACTCATAATGGGAGATGCGCAGGGCTTGAAAAATGCACTCGTCTGTGATGAGTGAAATACACTGCTGGACGAGTCACAGCTCCCTCCCTGCCTGCCTCCTTCCCCTCTGCCTCTCTCTCTCTCTCTCTAATCCTGCAGTCCTCCCCTCCCCCCTCCCACTGCAAAAGGAAAGCTGCCCTCTTCTCACAAGAAGAGAGTCTGAGCGTCACATAGAGATATGGCTCTGCAGGAGAATGTAGAGTAGTCCCATGCTGGAGAATATGGCGATTCCCTGCTCCCAATTTCAACCGAACAAGGACACATCCTGGGGTGGGAGGGAACTGTGACTCCTTAAGAGGCCAGGCGCTTTGGCTTTCAGTTTTATTTTTGCTGGAGACATTCAAAAGAAAGGCATTCGAAATACAAGCTTCATGACCCCACAGGCACGCAGGTAATAAGCAACCCAAGTCTGAGGGTATAAATCAGTGATTCCCAATCCCAATAAATTGCACGTCTATAGTCCGGTCATGCTGACTGGTGAAATTTTTGACTGCCTGGTGAGACATTCTAAAAAATTTTCAAGCCCTGGAGATGCAGTTCTCAAGATAGCTTGGACCCCAAGCCATTTAGGGCTTTATAGGTTAGAACCAACACATTGGATTCTGCCCGGAAGTGGATTGCCAGCCAGCGGAGCTGCTGTCGTTGTGTGATCCCTGCGGCCAGCCCCTCTTTGCCATCTGGGCTGCTGCGTTTTGGACCCGCTGAAGCTTCCTGACACTTTCCAGAGGCAGCCCAACGTAGAGCGTGTTACAGTAATCCAGGCGGGATGTAAATAAGTCATGTGTCAGGGTCGCCAGACGAGATGGCACACTAGTTTAAACTGTGCAGAGGCGCTCCTGGCCACTACCGAATCCTGGGCCTCCAGGCTCAGAGACGAATCCAGGAGGGGCATTACCCCCCAAGCTGTGCGCCTGTCTTTTCAGAGGGAGTGCAACCCCATCCAGCACGGGCTGCGTCCTTATTCCTTGATGGGCCTTTCAACTGACCAGGAGACACTTCTGGATTAAGTCTCTGTTCATTCACCCTTATTCAGTCTGTTATTTCACCTCCCTTCCGTCTAGTCATCAAAGTTGCCGAGGAATTTGGCGATGCTTGAGCATTGCTTGCTTCTTGGCCTTTTTGGCTAAGATCAAGTATAATAGATCTCTAGATCTAGATGGCAGGCAGAGAGCCTAGAACTCAAACCCTGGGTACAGGGCTGGCCCTACTGCGAGGCAGAAGAAGTGCCAACCTCGGGTGGCATTGTGTGTATGTCCCAGAGGAAGTAAGCAGTGGACAGTAGCCTGCTACCTTTCACATTCGATGGAGGATGCTGCCTCATTGCCAGTGTTTAAAAGCCCAGCTGCCAGGCCAGCTGGCATTTCTTCCTGTCACCATCTTGTTCTCTGGCTCAAGCCGTTCCGCGTTTGGATCCAGCCTCAGGGGAGTGTGTGGATGGCACCCAGGCCATGCTCAGCACCTGCTGTTTATGGGGCCAGACTCAACCCTAGGCAGGAGGTATGTGAGTGGTCTTCGGACAGAGGCCAGCCCCAGTTCCGGTGGGGACTGAGCCCTCAGTAAGGTTTATGTAATGGTACTGCTGTGCCGCTGTGGGTAGAAGCTGCTTGGCAACCAGCAGAAGGACCGGCTGGATCTGTCTGTCATGTTAATTTCCCATTGGGTTTTGCTAAATGTTAAAATAGTGACAAAACCAGGCACTCTTCCCCCCACCCTTCGATCCAAATATTAGTAAACATGTGTGGTAGCGGATGGTGGATGAATTGTCTCTTTGTATTCATTCATTCGTTTATAGCATTTTGCCCACTCTCGGGTTGCCAGCGTCAGGGCGCCAGCAGGCGTTTCGGAGAGTTGTGGTGCTTCCCTTCGTCTCCAGGTGCAGAGAGAGATCTCCGGCTCAGCGGTGCTGGTGGAGGAGAAAGTCTGGGGTTTTTTTTTGCTGGCAAGGGTGGATGCACCGTTGCCTGTTGCGTCCTGGTCCAATGACCCAGTGTTCTCCTGTTGTACTGCCATGAAATCAGCACAGCAAAAAGTCAGGAGTGAGGATAAGGGGGTGGGGGACTGGATATTGCCACAAGGATCAAGGCACGGAGTGGAGCTCCTGAGCCTTCTTTTTGCATAAACCCTGTTGGAGAGTCTTGGTGGGGAAGAATCCCGGAGGGCTGGCAGTCAACGGAAAAGAGCCTCTCAGTTTGGTCTTCTGAATTTTAAAAAAAGTGACACAAAAGTCAAGGGGAGCAGACAGGAGAAAAGGAAAGGAAGCAAGGCAGGCAGACGTTCTTAACGTAATCAGGCCCCTGTAATGGCTACCGCCATGGCCAGAAGTTTGTGGTCTTCTCAACATGATCACTTAGAACAGTGGTCCCCAACCGTGGGGCCTCCAGATGTTCTTGGACGTCAACTCCCAGAAATCCTGGCCAGCAGAGGTGGTGGTGAAGGCCTCTGGGAGTTGTAGTCCAAGAACATCCAGAGGTCCAAGGTTGGGGACCACTGACTTAGAAGAGAAGCAGAGCAGGAAAGCAAGGAGCAAAAAACTGTTGCTGTAATCAGCTGAGCTTACAGGGTGCTCGTGACCTTTTCTTTCTCTCTGATACAGCTCAGAATAGCTGCTGGATGATATTTGGAGCAAATTGTACATATGTGCATACATATGTCTACAATCATAGTGTACAGCCCTAGTCTCGGAGGTAGGGGTTTCCAGGATAGGAGTATCCCATTACCTGAAACGAAGGGGCAGCCCCTTGTGATGTCAGAGAAATGGGGGCAGGCAGCTGATTGTAGCACAGACATCAGGGTACAACCCAGCTTATCCGTTAATATAGCAAACCAAAACGGGGCAAAATGCTCCTGTTGGGTATGTTTGTTTGCTTGCTTGCTTTCGTTTAATGGCTGAGTTTGTGAAATGCGTCTAGCAATGCAGCGTTTACTGCGAGGGCAGGCTCATAATCCGTGTGGTCATTCTTACACCGCACGTGATACCTATGGAGGGTTTTTCCAAGCCTTCTACTACAGTTCCTGGACAGTCACACGTGAAGAAGGATGCCAACCAACTGGAGCAAGTTCAGAAGAGGGCGACAAGGATGATCAGGGGACTGCAACGCAAGCCCTAGGAAGAAAGGCGGAAAGAACTTGGCATATTTAGCCTTGAGAAAAGAAGACTGAAGGGAGATAGGAGAGTCCTTTTCACATGCTTGAAAGGTAGTCCTACAGAGGAGGGACAGGATCTGTTCTCGATCATCCCAGAGTGCAGGACACATCACAGTGGCTACAGGAAGCCAGATTTAGGCTGAATATCAAGAAAAACCTCTTAACTGTAAGAGCAGTACGGCAATGGAATCAATGACCTCGAGAGGTGGTGAGCGCTCCAGCACTGGAAGCATTCAAGAGAAATTTTATTTATTTATTTATTTTATTTTATTTAACTTATATGCCGCCCACTCTACCCAAAGGTCTCTGGGTGGCTTACAACAAAATTGAACAACCCTTTGTCAGATCTGTTTTCATTGGGGTTCCTGCACCGAGCAGGGGGTTCGATTCGATGGACTTAGAGGCCCCTCCCAACCCCACTATTCTGTGATTCTATTTTTCGGCAGGCCTTGGGCAGCAAGAAAGGCTCATGAGTCAAGATGCTGGTGATCCACTCTGCGTGGCTCCAAATGCTTCAACGAGCCAAAGCACATGTGTGGCTCCGAATGCTTCAACCTCACTGGTTCTTTCCAGTCTCCTCCCTCCTCATCCCTGGTGTTTTGGTGGGGGCAACACTGTGCAAATGGAAGCGATGCCTGGCACTTGCTGGGAAATCAACTCGGACACCTCAGTGAAAACGTTCTCCTCTAGTATGTCTGCCTTGGGGAAGACCTGGAGGCATGACCATCCAGCTGCGGAGTCAGACTAAAAGCTAGCCTCCTGCAGTGGCCCACTGGGAGAGAAAAGACAAGATCAAAATCCCCCAAAACAGCTTCACCTTATGCTGTTAATAGTCTAGTTTGCACGCACTACGGTTGTGCCCGTCCTGCCACCTGAAACACAAAATCAACCCCAAGTGGTTGATTGCAATTTAAAATACAGTGGTGCCTTGCTTAACGTTTAATGACGAAATTGCATAGCAATGAAGTTTTTGCGATCGCAAAAGCGATTGCTTTGAGATGTTTTCAATGGGGGGAAATCGCTTTGCAATGATCGGTACCCTGTTTCGCTTACCAATCATTGCAAAGCGATGATTTTTTAACATCTGATCGGCGATTCCAAAATGGCTGCAGTGTTAAAAAAATGGCTGCCCGCTGTTTTCTGGGACGGATTCCTCGCTTACTGGGAAGCAAAAATGGCCACCGTATGGAGGATTTTCGTTTAAAGGTGAGTCTGAAGCCCATAGGAACGCATTGAAGGGGTTTCAATGCATTACTATGGGCTTTTTAATATCGCATAGCGACGAAATCGCTTTGCAGCGATTTTTGCTGCACCGATTATCATCGCTATGCAAGACACCACTGTAAACTGTTAAGATGTTTCTCTACCACCATCACCACCGCGTGGTTTTTTACAGGCCTTCGCTAAATGCGTACTCATCTCTCTGGATGCATGCATGTAACTTTTATAGTCTATATTTCCTCTTGTGAGTTCTCCTCTTCCTCCTTTGTTTTGTCTTCCCTGCAACCCTGCAAGGTAGAAATGGCAAATCATAGAATAAGGTGGCATCGCAGCCCATCACAAACCACTACACCATACAGTCTCTTTAAGTGCCCTTATAGGAAGCCCCTCAATCAAAGTTGTCCTCGGCAAGACCCAAGTTGTTTTGATAATTCTCAGAAATGTGATTCCTGGTTTCTCGGAATCCTGTGTTTTAAAGGCAAAGGTATTCTTCCCAAATCTAAGTACCCCTCAAGGTCATCAGTGATTCAAACCCCACCGTAACCAGACTACATGGGTGCTGGGGCTGATGGGGCTTGTAGTGCAATATCTGGAGTGCTCCCAGTTTTAGTGAAAAGGACTTAATGTGTGTGGATAATGTTGGCCTTCCTTTATGGCTCATTTCCTCAAGCTTTTTGGAAATGCCTGCTTTGCCCTTCATCTGAGGCATTATGTTCTGGGTTGCTGAAGCTGATGGGAGGGGGGACAGACGTTTGTGTCCAGGTGAGGGGGAGAAGCAAATATAAAGATTTTTGGAAGTGAAATAAAATAATAGCTGCCAACTTAATTATTGCACCCAAAGGGGTATGTTTGTAGTGGAGATTGGGGGGGGGTGTAGAGTGGGAAGGGTTCAGAAGTGGGTGTCTCCATGGTGTATTTTGTCACACACACACACACACACACACACACACACACACACACCTGACAACCGGATCTCCTGTTTCCTTCTCTGTAGAACACAGACGATCTCCTTGTGGCTTCGGCCGAGTGCCCGAGTGACGACGAAGACCTGGAGGAGTGTGAGCCGAGCACCGGTGGGTTTTATTCTGTCTTCTTGACCCTGGGGCACACCCACAGTCAGCAGCGGGAAGGGGAGGGGTTCGCTGGCCCTTGTGCAGGGATCCAGCGCGACACACCCCGAGATGTAGGGGAATCCCTCTTAGAATCCCTATGCAGAGAGATACCAAACACGCAGCTAGTCTGCCAGAACTGACATCACACGATACCAACACATATACCTGCTCGCTCTTGCTCTCTCTCCCTCCTCTCTGTTTTTCTCTCTCTCTCTTGCCCCTTTTCCCCCCCAACCTCCCGTGTAAAATGGCTCCCGTAGGTTTACACAGACGTGCTCGGAGATCTGAGCTTTTGCTGTAACGTTCCACAGGTTACTTTTCCAACGCCGAATGAGTAATGGAAACAAATTTCTATTTAGATGTCACTTCCCATATTCTGCACTGAGATAACGCAGGTCTGTACGAAATAATAATAACAGCTGTTCACCACCAACAGCAGCAGCAACAATATTAGTAACATCACTTTACTGGTTCTAAGGCAGTTTTCGTATTTAGAAACCATTTCGGTTGGCCAACGTAACTCAGCTTTCCAGGGTGTGAAGTTGGGAAGTCGGGGTGCGCTACCTTTGCCTGCGCAAATACAAAGTGGAAGCAGCCATTCATAAGGGACCACACGGTCCATGACCCACACTCATCCTTGAGTGAACAGAGAAGGCCAACCCAAGGCAGAGTTTTGTGCTTGCCCCGTCGCTCACTCATAGGAAAAAAAATCCAGGTAATGAACAAGATGTGCACGTTAAGCAGTTAATTAAAAAACAACCGGCTTTCGGGGCTCCTGTGAGTCTGGCTTGCAGCATGAGATGTGAGCCAGATGTGGGGCAGCCAGAATCGGTGCTCTTTATTTAGACCTGCCTTGTGGGAAACTGGCAACCAAGACTTTTTCCCTAGGCTGATTTATTTTAAAAGGGTTCTTGAGGTGCTTCTCAGGTGCACGGCCACACAAGATAGTTCTGTGGCATGATTTTGAGTGGCTTTTTCCCTTCCAGGCAGTGTATTGGCAGGGAAGAGTGGAAGTTCCCGCACGCTAACCAAGGGAACATCAATTGCCTTTGTGTGTATCTAGTTGTTTGCCAAGACTGTTGGGCAGGCCCTTGGAGACTCGCTTTAAAGCTCCTTCCACCTGATGGGGAACCACTCCTTCTGCAGCGTCCAGTTCTGCCAGAGGTGAATTTTTAAAAGATGCTCTACAGCCG
This sequence comes from Pogona vitticeps, assembly GCF_051106095.1. Lineage (NCBI taxonomy): Eukaryota > Metazoa > Chordata > Lepidosauria > Squamata > Agamidae > Pogona > Pogona vitticeps. Next base: position 11,001,539 of record NC_135797.1, read on the forward strand.
TGGTCCCCAACCTTGGGCCTCCAGATGTTCTTAGACTACAGCTCCCAGAAGCCTTCGCCGCCACCTCTGCTGGCCAGGATTTTTGGGAGTTGAAGTCCAAGAACATCTGGAGGCTGAAGGTTGGGGACCACTGCTCTACAGGACAAAATTAAGCCTACCTGGGTACTTTTATAGGAGAAGATGTGCATGTGCCACAGCTCTGGAGAAAGAGACCAGAGCATCTTCCCTTTTTCTCAGAATCGCTGCTGTCATTGTAAAAAAAGTAATCTGTTGGCTTTCTTGACCATGAAGATGTGTTCGAATTCAACGTCTGAGAAGCCAAACGGACAAGCAGGTGTGTTTAGCGGCTGTCAACTGGAGATCTTTCACCTCCCCTTCTGTTCCCATGGCTATTGAGAAAAGGGAATCGGTTGTGCCAGACTTTTTAGAAGCAGAACCCAATGGGCTAACTAAGAGGAGGGTTCTAGGAATCCTCTCAATTTTCAGATCTGTCCCACTGCCGAGGAGGGCCCAACCTATTGCCTTTCACACGTTCTAGCCTCCTGTCTTTCTACCAGAACTGCTCCATCACCCAGATTCTGTTTTGGACAGAAGGAACAAGCATAGGGTGAGCACACCCTTTGTTTTTTTTTTCCGGTCTGAATCGCGCTTCCGGACGTACAGTGCCGCTAGAAAAATAAGGTGTGTGTTCTTTGTGTTCAGCTTCCGTGCAGCAGGAGGATTTCTGACCGACTACCAAAATTTGGCAGCGTAGCACCAAATTTGGGGTGGGGGGGAGCAAAAATGCAGGGAGGGTATGTGCAGAGCATAATTTGCATGCTCTCCCCCCTCCCCCAATATAGAGGTCTAAGGATCTGTGTCAATCCCTTGACCCAGTTTTCTACTCTGTATATCTAAGAGGGAGAAGGGCGAAAAAACCTTATGAGCGCCTCTCCCTCCGCCCCTTACTCTGAAAAAAAAAATCTCATAGATCTGGGAAGAGATCAGCGGTGAAGCCAAAATAACATCAAACAAACCACTAAAAGCCTCTGAAGTTGGAACGATTTGTTGCTGTGCCGTGTCCCAGAAAACAAAGCACCCCCCTCCCAAAGTTTGTTATTTTCTAGATGGGTTCGGGGTTTGTTTTCTTGTTTCTGTATCTAAATGCTGTTATTGTGCATGGCCGAATGGAGCTGAAAGACGCTCGTTTCCCTTGACTCAAATACCCTGCAGAGCCTCTACCGAATCCTTGGTGTAATACTGGACGATGGAAACCTACTGTTTCAACTCAAGATAAGAGGGACCAGACACTGGTTCTGTGTCCGTTAGAAGTTCACCCTTAAGACTGTGAGACTACCTATTTTTTTCCAATACAGTGGTGCCTCACTTAACAATTACCTCATTAAACAATGAATCCACTTTACGATGAAGTTTTTGCAATCGCTATTGCAATCACAAAACGATGTCCCTATGGGGACTGATTTTTTGCTAGACGACAATTATAAAACAGCTGATCGGTGGCTCTAAAAATGGCTGCCCGCTGTGCAGAATGGCTCCCCGCTGTTTTTAGCACGGATTCCTCACTTTACAGGCACCAGAAAATGGCCGCCCTATGGAGGATCTTCGCAAAACGAGCAGAAATTTCGCCCATTGGAACGCATTGAACGGATTTCAATGGGTTTTTAAAATTCTGCTTGACAACAGTTTCGCTTAACAGCGATTTGAATGGAACAGATTATCGTCGTCAAGCAAGGCACCACTGTACTAGATTGTGTCAATCGGTGTTTGGTCTATCCAATTTGCTTTTGATAGATGTTTTGTTAAGCATTCGTTTGGGAGATGGCAAAACACGGCTGTAGGTATCAAATACTTAGCACTGAAAAATGAAAGATACTATAGCAGCCTTCCCATTGCTCCAAGAACCATGAGGGCCGGAATCTTTATTTTTACCTGTGGTAGAGCACACAGGCAACGTAAAATCATAGAATAATGGAGTTTGAAGGGGCCTGTAAGACCAGCTTAATGCAAGAATCCAAATCACAGCAGACCTGGCAGACGGCTGTCCAATTTTTGCTTGAATGCCTCCAGTGTCGGAACGCTCGGCATCTCCCGAGGTAATCAGTTCCATTGTTGTAGTGCGGTAACTGTTAAGAAGTTTTTCCTGATATTCAGCTTAAATCTTGACTTCCTGTAACCTGAGCCCATTTAACATGCTCTGAGCTCTGGAATGACTGAGAACAGATCCTGCCCCTCCTCTGTATGACAGCCTTTCAGGTATTTGAAGAGTGCTATCCTATCTCCCCTCGGTCTTCTTTTCTCCAGGCAAAACGTGCCCAGTTCTTTCCGTCTTTCCTCCGAGGGCTTGATTTCCAGGTGCCTAATCATCCTTGTTGATCTCCTCTGAACTGGTTCGAGTTTGTCTGTGTCCTTCTTAAAGTGAAGCATCCAGAACTGGACACAGGTCTAACTTGTGTCAAATAGAGGGGGACTAGTACTTCAGTTAGGAACGTGGTGGCGCTGAGGGTTAAACCACAGAAGCTTCTGTGCTGCAGGGTCAGAAGACCATCCGTCACAAGATCGAATCCACACAATGGAGTGAGCTCCCGTCGCTTGTCCCAGCTCCTGCCAACCTAGCCGTTCAAAAGCATGTAAAGATGCGAGTAGATAAATAGATACCACTATGGTGGGAAGGCAACGGTGGTCCATGTCTAGTCGTGCTGGCCACGTGATCACAGAAACAGTCTTCGGACAAACGCTGGCTCTACGATTTGGAGATGAGCACCGCCCCCTAGAGTTGGACACAACCGGACTCAATGTCAAGGGGAACCTTTACCTTAGTACTTCCCCAGATTTGGGGACTACCCCTCTGTTAATGCAGCCTAAAACAGCACTGGTCTTTTTTTTTTCTTTTTTTTTTGCAGCCACACTTCATGGGTGGCTCATTTCCAACATTCCCAAGAAGGTCCAAGGAAAAGTTCTTTTCCCCGAAGGTCTGGGGAGTTGCTGCTGGTCCGTGTAGAGCTGGTGAAGAGCAAGAGAGACTGGCGAGCCGACTCCGTGGCAGGCAGCTCCCGTTTTCTGCCATTTAAATTGTCTTGGGTTTGCAGACGGCTAGTAACGGACGGGCAGACCCCCAGGTCCCAAGTTGGCTCGTGACTTCCTGGTCCTTAAGAACCAATGACTGATCACGTGAAGCTCTTCCACCATGGCATCGAATGTGTATCTGAAGGGTTCCTCCTCTCCTTATTTTTAAATTTAATCCAACAAGAGAAGGTTGTTTCTTCATTTTGCTCCATGGTAGGAGTACATTTGGGTCAACATTCCCATACGAGATAACGACAGATGCCGTGAGTTGCACGCACAGGGCCGAACCACAGTTCCAGCTCTTAAGGAAGGATGCTACAGGAAGACGGGAGCTTTGACACCGCCAATCAGAGAAAATAAATGTTGTGGGGTGGAAACAGTGTTCTTGTTACAAGAGGAATAGTCCTCTGAACCACCCTGGCTGAACCACTTCAAACCAAAAAGGTTCCTTGGGAGGAGGGAATGCATATGCCAGAATCCCCAAGACATTGGGAACACTTCCCATCTGGCAAGGGTGACTTATCATCCGAAAATAAGAAGCTTTTCTGACATGCATTTGTATGTGATCATATGATCCCTCAGGTGAGGGAGAGGTTTAAATCAAAAACAAGCAGCGCCTCACTGCTTTACCTCCTCTTGGGGAGATGGCCTGCCGAGACTTCTTTATTCCTCCTAGATTTTTCCCCACTTCCCGTGTGAAAATGAGTTGGACCCTCCTTTCTCTCCTTGTCACTGAGGTTTCTGCTTGTTGTTGTTGTTTAGTCGTTTAGTCGTGTCCAACTCTTCGTGACCCCATGGACCAGAGCACGCCAGGCCCTCCTGTCTTCCACTGCCTCCCGGAGTTGGGTCAAAGTCATGTTGGTCGCTTCGATGACCCTGTCCATCTATCTCGTCCTCTGTCGTCCCCTTCTCCTCTTGCCTTCACTCTTTCCCAACATCAGGGTCTTTTCCGGGGAGTCTTCTCTTCTCATGAGATGGCCAAAGGACTGGAGCCTCCGCTTCAGGATCTGTCCTTCCAGTGAGCACTCAGGGTTGATTCCCTTAAGAATGGACAGGTTTGTTCTCCTTGCAGTCCAGGGGACTCTCAAGAGCCTCCTCCAGCACCACAATGCAAAAGCATCCATTCTTTGGCGGTCAGCTTTCTTTATAGCCCAGCTCTCACTACCATTCATCACTAAGGAAAAACCATAGCTTTGACTATGCAGACCTTTGTTGGCAAGGTGATGTCTCTGCTTTTTAAGATGCTGTCGAGGTTTGTCATGGCTTTCCTCCCAAGAAGCAGGCGTCTTTTAATTTCGTGGCTGCTGTCTGCATCTGCAGTGATCATGGAGCCCAAGAAAGTAAAATCTGTCACTGCCTCCCTATCTTCCCCTTCTATTTGCCAGGAGGTGATGGGACCAGTGGCCATGATCTTAGTTTTTTTGATCTTGAGCTTCAGACCATTTTTTTACGATTTCCTCTTTCTTCACCCTCATTAAGAGAGTCTTTGCAGAGAACAAGGGTTTCTCTCTTTCTTTCTTTAGCAAGGAAAGTGCATGAAAAGAGGCCACTCAATTTTTAAAAGATGCAAGCAAACCATCCAGTGCTTCTGGTTTTCAACAGAGACTGGCAAGCAAAAAAACAAAGCTCTTGCTGTGTCTCAGCGAGGGAGGGAGGGAAATGCAAGGAAGAGACCAGTGGCCAACTTAAATAGCCGCTCTTGATCTCAGGCAGCATCTCCTTTTCATATTACTGTCGCCGACACCCCTTGTCACATCCAGGCACACACCGTTCCACCAGGATGTTCACCAAAACCCACCTTTCTAATGCCGAGGCAGAGAAGGCTAGACACTCTACCTGCCTCCCATTCTCCCTTCTCTGCCGCTCCTTCCCTGTCTCTGTTTTATGCCTGCAGCTATATCAGTTCCGGCTGTGATCTCCTCGGATCTTAGCTCTTGGTGGCTACAGTACTAGGATTAGCAAGATGAGGTGACGGGAGGAGAGGGGAGACACCCTGGATCAGAAGCTGCTGTTCCCACCAGTTATGCAGTAGCTGCCCCATCACACATGAGGCTGGAGAAAACACATACAAACACACAAATAATAGTCCAGCTTCCATCAGAGCGGAGATGATGTTTCATTGGTGCTGAGCCTGTAGCTTGCAGAAGGCTGCCTGCCTCAGAGAGGTGTCTTGGCAGATATTACTGAGAGGCAAGAAAGGAGTGGCCACTTTGAGGAGAAGCAAACTCGATGAAAGCTGTGCAATGTCTTTTTTTTTTCCTTCAAAAAAAATCTCCTGTATTGCCTGGAATTTCGCATTTAAAACAAACAGGGGAGTTGGTGAGTTTGATTCCACTTTTGGGACGTGCGCAGACGCTTTGGCTTCTCGGAAAACAAAGTGCATCGCCATCAGGCATGACGACAGCCACAAACACAGAGATTTGTTTAAAGTGTGTAATGTGTCAATTGAGGCAAACAGAGGCGTATTCAGAAATAAACTATAATAGAGGGGTTCTGGACACGGCGCTTGAAGAAGGATGCTGGCACACTGGAGCAAGTTCGGAGGAGGCCAACAAGGAGGATGAAGGGACTGGAAACCAAGCCCTCGGAGGAAAGACGGAAAGAGCAGGGCAGGTTTAGCCTTGAGAAAAGAAGACAGAGGGGAGATAGGAGCACCCTTTTCAAAGACTTTAAAAGGTGGTCCTACAGAAGAGAGTCAGGATCTTGATTATTCCAGAGTGCAGGACACATAAGAATGGGCTCAAACTAGAGAAAGCCAGATTTGGTTGCATATCAGGAAAAAAAATGTTAGAGCAGTACGACAATGGAATGAATGACCTTGGGAGTTGGTGAGTTTTCCGACGCTGGAAAATTTAGAGAACCGTCTGTCAGATCTGCTTTGATCTGAATTCCTCCCTTGATCAGAGGGTTAGACTCCATGGCCTTGAAGGCACCTTCCGACTCCATTATTCGGTGATCCCATGATTCTGTGAAATACAGTATGTCCTCACCATAGTAGGGAAGGCTGGCGGTTGTGGATGAAGAAGCTCAACTTTCTTAGTCTTCTGTATCTGTAAAGCAGACTTAGACATCATTTGGACTAGAGAGCGGGTCTCTGCAAGGTAGGATCCATGACTACACCCCTTGCTCCTCCCCCATACGGGGGTCCGTACTAGGCTCTGTGCCCCTTGCCAAGCCATGTTCTTTTAAAGAGCAGCTTGAATACTGCTCATGGAATTACAACTTGAGGAGCAGAAAATATAGTCATGCACGCTACTTGATGCATTCCAAAATTTGCAGGTCACTCTACAATCCAAGGGTAGATGATGCGAGATGATAAGGCTGCTTCCCAATTAAGTTCTGACACAGCCAAAAGAAATGGGGCCTTTTCTTTTGCTTCTCTGACCCGTTCTCAGGACCATCTCTTTCCTGGGTTTTATCCCTTGTTTTAAAACTCCACCCAGGAACGACAAGAGAAGAGCTTTGCATCAAAGAGGGAGCACATACTTCGCTACGCGCATGGATTGCAGGGATGGGAGAAGCGGCCTTCTGCTGTGCCAGCCTAGCTTTCTTCTCTCCTTCGGCAGGGCGCAACACAACGCTTGGCGTACCAAATGTGGCAGGGGCTAAGGCTCGTGGGCTAGTAGCCGGGGCGTCACTGGGGCTGGTGATACAGCGCTGGGATTCAGTCTAGAGATCTAGTGAGCTGTCCAGGGTGCTGAACCCATTGAGGGGCTGCTAGGGGCAGCGTTCCCCAACTCACTTGGCCCTTCTCAGGTTGGCCGTTCCAACATGGAGGCCAGTGATGGCTAGTCAGGCCAGGAGCCCCCTGGCACGCTGCCTTGCCCTCGGGGCATGTGAAGTTCAACCAGAACCCCCGCCTGGGCTCTGGGACCTCATCATCCTCTCTGTAGGCCCCTTCAAGCCTCCTCCTGGTTGCCCCACCAAGCAACCTCTTCCTCCTCCAGACCCGATGGGTCCCCTGTTGCAAGTACCTGCCCATCGATGCCCTCTTCGCCAGCCATCCCCACTTCCTCTAAGGCCTCCCTGAGAGCCCCCAGCTGGAGGGGAACTCTCTTCTCCTCACCCCTTTGTGGGTGCTTCTCTTCAACGGTGGTCTCCTCCTACACCACCCTAGCCATCCCTCACTTGGCTTGGATCCCGCACTTGCTGGTTCCAGGGGTCTTGGCTCTGGACCCTCTCACAGCCCCCCCCCCTGCAAGTCGTGGTTCAGCAGTAGTGTTTGGAGACCCATCTGCTGATTAGCCATGAGACTCTGGGGGAAAGTGTGTGTTGGGGAGGTGCTGCCTGTTAGGGACGGGTAGCACCAGCCTTAGGCAAAAGTGCCTCTGAGGACATACAAAGGGTCTCTTCCCCCCCCCCATACACACACACACACCTGCTGAAGAGTTCTTCCTGTGCTTATGAGCAGAGATCCCACTGGCTGGGAGATTTGCAGAGTTGTGCCCACTCTCTGCTGGAGAGGCGCTCTCTGGCTATCCACGGCACACACACACACCCCTTTCCGCACCCGAAAGAAGCCCTCACAAGTTAGCCCCCTTGGCTAGCTGGTCGGTCCAGTGCATCTGGATCTCCCCACCATCCGTCCTTCTATAAAATCAGGGGCCTGCCCTGGGAGATGCCATCGTGCCTTGAGCCTCGGCGGGCGGCTGCCCCGTTTCCTCTGCCCCAGGGCTCCCCTCGGCTGTGGCCGCAGGCAGGCAGACAACGCCGTATAGACCGTCTGTGCCTCCCATGGGTGGTGGGGGCGCAGCATCTCTGTCCCTCTCTCTCTCCCCATCCCTCTCTCTCTCTCTCTCTCTCCCCGCCTGCTAGCTGCGCATTGCCTTCCCGGCGCTGCTCTTTCCGGCCGGCCTCTGCAGCGGCTGAGCACGCCTCTGCAGTGCCTTTCCCAGAGCCCGACCGCCTACCCCTGGCGTAGGTTGGGCTTTGCCGTCTGCATGAAAGAGAGGCTTCTAAAAATGCAGGAAGAATAAACAGGAAGGAATCGTTTCCTCTTCCCCTCTCACTCCAGACATTCAACGGGGTGTGTGTGTGTGTGTGTGTGTCATTCAATGAAAGTAGGGGGTCTGCAGAGTGCTCCTTCTGCCTTAAGGAGTATCCCCCGTTGCTCCTCCTCGGAAGGTCTCTCACCCTCCGTTCTCCCGTCGAAAGGCCTCTGACACCAACATTGCTGGGGAAGGACACCGTCTTCTGATACGATGGCAGGGAGGTTCCCTGTCAATCCAGGTCATGGAGTCCACCTCTGGTTTTTCAGTGTGTTGATGGGCGGCAGTAGCTGTCCAGGACACTGATAGGAGTCTTCTCCCCACCCCGAATTTGGCAGGGCTAAGGGTTGGACATTTTCTGTGCACGGCGGTGCAACTCCACCCCTGCGGTAGGGTCCTTAAAGATGTGCCTCTTCAAGATTCTGAATCATGGACTGGCGTTCTTGAGGGAAAAAGGAAGCCGCTTTATCGTAGAATCACAGGACAATGGAGTTGGCCGGCTGTCGAGGCCAGCCTCCTCCTGCTCAAGGCAGGAATCCAAATCATAGCAGGTCCAATTTTTTTCTCTCGAAGGCCTCTAGGTTTGGGGTGCTCCCCTCCCCTCAAGGTCATGGGTTCCGTTCCTGTACCACTCTAACAGTTAGGAAGTTTTCCCCTGATATTTGACCAAAATCTGATTTCCTGTCGCTTGAGCCCATTCTTACGAAGCCCTGCGCTCTGGGACGATCGAGAACTGATCCTGTCCCTCTATATCCCATAAACCAAGATATAAGCAGCTTTTTTGTGCAGTATTTAAGAGTTGCAAATGTACTTCTACTGCAGGGTCACACCATACATTTCAGAAAGCCAAACCAGACTTGAAATTACCTGTTTCTGAGGTCACCGGATAGCTCAGTGGTTTAGGCCTCCAGATGAGGAGACAGAGAGGGTGGGAGTTCAATTCCCTACTGTGTCTCCAGGGAGAAGAGCCAGCCTGGATGGCTTTGGGCAAGCTGCACACTCCAGAGATGCCCCCCCCCCCAAGAAGAAGGGGCAAGAAACCACTTCTGAGTACTCTCTACCTAGGAAACCTTGCAAAGGGTTCCCCTGTGAGTCAGAATTTACTTGACAGCACACAATCATTATAATACTCTTAGAACTGCAGAGCTGGACGGGACCCTTTAGACCTCATCAAGTCCAGTCTTCATCAAGGAGGACCAGTGAGGAATCAAAGTCCTGACCTCTGGCTCCACAGCCATATACCTCAACCACTGAGCTATGCATTGCAATGTGGATTGGTAACTCAACATTGTGTACATTGGCCAGCAGGAAATCCAGGACCTTCTGCATGGAAAGGTGGTTCTAGACCGTTGCTCTAGTATACGGCATGATTGAGCTGCCCATATATAAAGCAGCTTTCTCATACATGTGGGGGACGTGGTGGCGCTGCGGGCTAAACCGCAGAAGCCTGTGCTGCAGGGTCAGAAGACCAAGCAGTCGTAAGATCGAATCCACGCGACGGAGGGAGCACCCGTCGCTTGTCCCAGCTCCCGCCAACCTAGCAGTTCGAAAGCATGCAAGTGCGAGTAGATAAATAGGGACCACCTCAGTGGGAAGGTAACAGCGTTCCGTGTCTAAGTCGCACTGGCCATGTGACCACGGAAGATTGTCTTCGGACAAAATGCTGGCTTTACGGCTTAGAAATGGGGATGAACACGACTGGACAAAAATTGTCAAGGGGAACCTTTACCTTTACCTTCTCATACATGTACAACCTGCAGAATATGTAGTAGAAGATGTTGAAATGACCAGGGCTTTTGGTGTGTGTGTGTGTGTGTGTGTGTGTGTGTGTGTTTATGCTTCACACATCTTCCTATTGATGTGTGAAGCCAGTCCTTTCCCTGAAACCTGGACTGCGTATTAAGTGTTCCTCCAAACTTGGCCCTTCCCATTTAGAAAAGAAAGTCCCGTGAAACTCACGGACACAGGATGGCCTGCGACAGAGTTTGGAGATCAGAATGTGTTCTGATGGAGCAAAAGGATCAAGAGGTTGCTTTGGCACACCCGCACAAACACCCTGCAAAAGAATAGGGGGGGGATGCAGGGTCTCCCATTCACGCCTGTTTTAATAGGGCCGTATATCTTAAACAGCTCGATCAGCAGATTGAGCTGTGGAAGCTTAATTCAGCATACTGAGCATGCTAATTAATTGGGAAGGACATTTTTTTTAAAAAAATCTATTGGCAGTTTTCCAGCTGGAAAACAGCTCATTTCTGTACACATTGTACATTAATTCCCACCGAAGCCTGCATTTAGCATGGGCACAATTTGGGGGAAAGACATGTCACTGTCTACCTACTTTCATGAGCATTACATACCTTGGGGGCTACTTGTATTCTGCAGTGGCATTCGTGCCTGCTGCTCAGGAGAAGAGACAAGCAAATAATGGGCAGAGTCTACATTTTCCTAGAATCCCCCGGCCAGCACAACCATTGGCTCAGGATTATGGGAGTTGTGATCCAGGGGTCGTGCTTTGCAGAAAGGTCTAGGTTTTGGGGGTTGAGGGGGTGGGTGTTTTTAATGAACTTTTTCCCCTGCTCTGGTTCTGGGTCAGCACAACTCTGCAACCGAAAAGATGTATACATTTATTATTATTATCTCTCACCCTTTTTTCAGCAGTCTCTCTTGGCCTGGTGTGTGGAGATTTTGGTAATACAGTGGTGCCCCGCTTGACGATTACCTCATTAGATGAGGAAATCACTTGATGATGAAGTTTTTGCGATCGCAAAATGATGTTTTAAATGGGAAAAATCGCTTCACGATAATCGGTTCACTGCTTCGGGAACCAGTATTTCGCTTTAAGACGATCAGAAAACAGCTGATCGTCGGGTTTCAAAATGGCCCCACGTTGTTTTTTAAAATGGCTCCCCGCTGTGCTTAGGATGGATTCCTCGCATTACAGGCACCAGAAAATGGCTGCCCTATGGAGGATCTTCACTGGACGCTGAGGTATTTTGCCTGTTGGAATGCATTGAGCGGTTTTCAATGCGTTTCAATGGGCTTTTTCATTTCGCTTGATGAGGATTTCACTTAATAGCGATTTGAACGGAATGAATTATCCTCGTCAAGCGAGGCACCACTGTACATTTAATTAGTTCAGAGGCAGGTGGCTGGTCAGTCAGGGAAGGGAACAGTTTAAGCGAGATCACAACACTTACTCTGTGACCCCATGGCTTCTCCTCACCTGGGGAACCAATCATCCTTAGGGGCTCCACTAAGAGGAATCTGTTCCTTTCCAGGTCTTGCCCCAGAGCTTGCTGCCCTTCATGCCATCAGTTTAGCAGTTCAGGAGTGAACAGATGAGATAAAGCCAGCAGTACCTTTGAAAATGGGCAGAGTGACCAAAGAGGGTCACCCTTGAGGGCCCTGTAGGCAAGTGCTTGCCAGATACGGCCAGCTCTCCTTAACATGGAAGGAGGGGGGAAACGACAGAAGTCGGAACGAGGCTGCAGAAATCAGTCCCTTTTTGCATTTTCATGTAAACGTCCCTCGTTTTTTGCTGTTTCAGACCAATAGGCAAACCAAAAAAATATGCTGCTATCCTGTAAAACCCACACATCTTTCGATGCCACTGTGAAGTTCCCGAGTCAAAAATGGGCCCTAAAAAATGCATACATTTGTAGAAAAGAATGCTGGAAAATCAAGAAAATTTGGGGGGGGGGTGTATATTAAGCCAGATTATATGCAAAAATGCAGAGAACTGGGACGACAGAACAGCACAGAAAACAAGGACACATTTTCCTGGGACATACACACACACACACAAACACACACACATCAGTGCCTGGCAGTAAAACCTCAGAGCGCAGAGCAAGTTGATTGTCTGCAAAGTGTGAATCCAGCCCTTCAGCATCTCTTCCCCCCCCACCCCACGGACCCCTCCCTAGAGAATCCGTCAGCCCTTTCTTTCGCTGCCCGATAATATACACACAACCACCAACACACACCCCTCTTTGATGGTGGCTGGCTGACGCCGCCTCCTCTCCCCGCTGCATGATCAAAAGCAGCGTCTGTTCCTTTGTGAGAGGTTGCCAAATGCTCCCAAACAATGTTCAGGAATAGAGGGAGGGAGGAGGCAGGCGGGGCGGAGAAGCCTGAGAGGACCAGATAGAATCCACTCTTTTTATTTAAAAAAAAAAATGTGGCTAGGTTTTAATTAATGGGGGAGGAGGAGGGTGGGAGGTGGCTGCCAGGACAGAACATAATTCAGAACCACGAGAAAGGACGGAACCGCTTTCCCTTTTTCTCCAAGTGTCTCAGATGGAAGCAAAAGCACCTCTCCCAGTGAAAGGACGTCATATATGAATCCAGCCACATTATTTTCCATAGCTGATGATGCAAATATATATATACAGTGGTGCCTCGCTTAATGATTGCCCTGCATTACGATGAATCTGCTTTACGACAATTTTTGTGATCGCAAAATGATGGTCTAAATGGGGGAATTTCGCTTTGTGATGATCGGTTCTCTGCTTCGGGAACCAATTCTTCACAAAACGATGTTTTTCAAACAGCTGATCGGCGGTTTCAAAATGGCCACCGGGTAATTAAAATGGCTCCCCGCTGTGTTTAGGGACGGATTCCTCGCTATACAGGCAGCAAAAATGGCCGCCGTATGGAGGTTCTTCGCTGGACGGTGAGTTTTTAACCTCATTGGAATGCATTGAACGGGTTTCAGTGCATTTCAATGGGGTTTTTATTTTCGCTTTTCGATGTTTTTGCTTAACAGCGATTTTCCTGGAATGGATTATCGTCGTTAAGCGAGGCACCACTGTATATATAATTCCCACAAAGAGAATCCCATCCTTTGTAATCAAAAAACGAAGTAGGAACAAAGCTGGTGACTCGTTTGCCACCCTTTCCTGACACTTAAGCTTCGCCTACTGTCTCGCTGGCCTAAGGGTAGGGCTGGCCCCTGGTCTTTCCAGCCTTTTATCTGCCACGTGGCGCTTTCCTGTGAGACTGGGGGGGGGGGGTTGGATGGTGTTTTAACAGAGACCTATAAAGAAATTCCTTACAAATGGTGAGTTGATAGTAACTAATTGTTTGTTTTTGGTACCCAGACCGAAATAAATCCAATGGGACAGTATATCCAGTTGGAACTTTGAGGAAGTTAACGGGCAAGGCATGCCTCTTGTGCAGTGGAACTGGAACTATTTTAGTTATGCTTAGTTTAGGATGCATTAATAGAATTCCACGAGGCACTAGGTTCCCCTTGACAATTTGTCCAGCCGTGTCCGACTCTAAGGGGCGGTGCTCATCTCTGTTTCCAACCCATAGAGCTAGCGTTTTTGTCTGAAGACAATCTTCCATGGTCACGTGGCCAGCACAACTAGACACGGAACGCCGTTAGGCCTTGTCTTGAGGACTGTGTCCAGTTCTGGACACCACACTTGAAGAAGGATGCTGACACACTGGGGCAAGTTCAGAGGAGGGCGACAAGGATGATCGGGGGGCTGGAAACCAAGCCCTAGGAGGAAACACGGAAATAATTGGGCATGTTTAGCCTTGAGAAAAGAAGACTGAGGGGAGATATTATAACATCTTTCAAATACTTGAAAGGCTGTCATACAGAGGAGAAGCAGGATCTGTTCTCAGTTATCTAAAAGTGTAGGACACATAATAATGGGCTCAAGCTACAAAAAAAAGGCAGATTTAGGTTGCATATGAGGAAAAACCTCGTAACTGTTAGAGCAGTACAGCAATGGAACCCATGATTTCGGGAGGTGGGGAGCACTCCAACGCTGGAGGCCTTCAAGAGAAAAGTGGACCACCCTCTGCCAGATCTGCTTTGATTTGGATTCCTGCACTAACCAGGGGGTTAGACTTGATGGCCTTAAGAGGCCCCTTCCAACTCCATGATTCTGTGTTGATAATTGAGAGAGCGCAGCCTCCTTAATAGGGAGAAGGAGATGTGATACCACGTTCATACTGCAAAAGCTCCTCAAGACAGTTTACAAAATAATATTTTTGAACTAGAAAATGTAGGAGATAGTGGGACGTTAAGGTTTCTTCTTCTCCATACAGTGGAGGCAGACTTCCATGGGGGAGCTGCTCCTCCACTTTCTCCAATGCGGGGAGCCTTGAGTACAGTGGTGCCCCGCAAGACGATGTTAATCCTTCCATTGAAATCGCTGTCTTGTGAAAACATCGTCTTGCAAAATGGGATCCCCCATTGGAATGCATTGAAATCCGTTTAATGCGTTCCAATGGGGACAAATCGTCGTTTTGTGAAAATTGCCCATAGGAAAGCCATTTTGCGAAGCGCCGATCAGCTGTTAAAATTGCTGTCTTGCGAAGCATCGGTCCCGAAAACACCCATTTTGCGAAGCGCTGATCAGCTGTTAAAATCGCCGTCTTGCGAAAATCGGTCCGGGGGGGGGAACCCGTCTTGCAAAGCACGATCCAAAACATCGTATAGTGAAAATCACCCATAGGAAACACTGTTTTACGAAGCGCTATAGTGATTGCAAAAACTCATCGTCATGCGAACACGGCCAAAGAGCCCGAATAACCCACAACAACCATCAGATCCCCGCCGTGAAAGCCTTCGAGAATACATTTTCTTCATCCAGCTTCAACCGTGCCCTGTACGAGACGGACAAGCTCCACAAACCAACCAGTTCCCCCGCATGAGCATTGCATTTGGAGGGATGAACAAGCAGTCACCAAAAGAACTTGAGTGTCCCTCTCAAGATGGACCTTGGACCAGACAAGGGCAGTGACCCTCTCTGCTTTGCCTCTCCGGCCCTACAGAAAGAAGGCAGAGCATTCCCTGAATAGGAGACCAAAAAGCCTTTTGAACTTCGCCCAGCATGAAACCAGGAACGGACTCTTGGCAGTCCCTGGCAAACCTTGTAAGGATCCTACATCTAACCTCTCAGGCTTAGAAAAAGAGGACTCTTTACCAAACTCTGCTGGGTTTTCAAACGGGATGGTGGTCTTATTCACCCCGACTCCTTCATGGAGGTTTCAAAGAAAGAATACCAGCGCCCAGGGCATCGCAGCCTAGAAACACATTTGTTAAAAGTTAATATTAAATAATGAAGAAATTGCGATCATGAAAGATTTTTTGTGCGTGGTTCAGTCATCAATCCAAAAGAAGATTGCAGGCAAGAAGAAGACGGAGTCAGAAGACGACGGAGACTTGGAAATGTATTTAGGAAGGAACAAGGGAAGATCCTGAGTGTAAAAATGTGCCGCTGGAGGCCAAGGTCAAGATCATCTGTCCTCTGATATTCCCAATTAATATGGAAGGATGTGAAAGTTGGACAGTAAAGAAAGTTGAAATGGGGAAAAAAATTGAGCCATTGGAAATGTGGTGTTGGAGGAGAACTTTACTGGTACCATGAACCACCAGGATGACAAATGCCTTGCTTCTAGATTGAATCCCGTATTTTCAAAGCTAGAAGGACTTGTCTGGAGGACTGTGTCCAGTTCTGGGCACCACACTTGAAGATACCATGAAAAGGCAAGACCCAGTAACGTTAGGAAAAACCGAAGAAACCAGGAAGGGAAGAGGAATTACAGTGCAGTGGATTGACTCAAGAAAAGAAACCCCAGCCTCTTGTTTGTAAATCGTAGGACTTTTTGGAGGTTATTAATTCATAGGGTTACCGTAAGTCAGAAGCTCCCTAGGGGACACACGGCAAGACCTCAGCAAAGCTAACTCTTCCTAGGGTGGATTTTTCCACAAGTGTGCTAGGAATTCAAGTAGTTTTCCTCAGATAAAGGTATGACGTCGATGAGAACCAAGATAGCAAGAAGAGTGAATTTAAGAGCAAACATAAAAAGAAAAGAACACTGCAGGGAAATAGGATAGCACTCGTCAAATACTTGAACGGCTGTTATACACAGGAAGGACTGGATCTGTTCTTCATCGTCCCAGAGTGCAGGACATGTAACAATAGGCTCAAGTTAACGGGAATCTAAGATTTCAGTTGAATATCAGTTAAAAACTTCCTAACTAACGGAACAATGTGACAACAGAACCAATTACCTGGGATGTGGTGAACGCGCCAAAGCTGGACGCATTCCAGAGAGAATTAGACAACCTTCCGCCAGAAATAATTTGATTTGGATTCCTGCATTGAACAGGGCATTGGACTCGATGGCCTTATAGGCCCCTTCCAGTTCCATTATTCTGTGATTCTATGATGCTAGGTTAGACTGTTGGTCCTCAAAATGTAATAGGCAAGGAAGCAGAAATTTCACGTGGAAGCCTTCAAAATTGTGGAGAAACTCTAAAAGCCTATTTGTGTATATTAATCTGCCTTTCTCACTGGAAATACCAGAGTTTCATGTAGGAGGAGCACATTTTCTATAAAAGCACCCCTTCAACCAAACCACGATGGCTCTACACTTGGGATAAAGTTGCTTGAGTAATTACAAGATCCACATCTACCAATATTTGAGGAACGTCCTTGATGTTCTCCATCTTGCTGTCAATGCCCCCAAGGACTTACGGGCATCTCTAAAATGACTTCTTTATTAATTTGCGGGAAACGGTCAACAAACCAACAGAAACCCATCTAAAAAAAAATCGAGACAAAACTACTGCATCTGGGAGCCATTCTGAATCTATTTATGAGATCTTCCCTGCCCATGGGAATCTTCCATCACTGCCTTGTGGCTATATCCACTGATGGAAAGAGCTTCAGGAGTTAACCTAGAGGCAAAATCCGGAGCTGGCGTCCTGGAGGCAGTTCGTGTCGTTCTGCCAACTCCTGCGACGTCGCTGGAACCAGTCGTATTGGCTCTTGCCTTTCCATTGGACCATTTCAGCAACGTGGAGAGCGGGGATTTGCTGCTTGGGTAACAGCCTATCCTCCATACTACTTTACCCAGGCTTCATGCTCTGGAGAGGACACTCCTCGATTCAGAGCATGTTACCATAGTCTCTCGAGACTGAAGGATGCCTATGATAGGGATGGATAAGGAGGCTCAGAACAAAGAGACAGCACGGTGTCCAAAAGTGAATTGTGGAGAGGGCACCAAGGTATTCACTGGTTCCTTCTTTGACTGGGAAGTAGAATATATCCGGGGAAATCTCTGCTCCAAAGCAGAGCGGTTGAGCAGATAGGATCATAGGGCCTCCATCAACAGGTACTCACGAGTCTGGGGTACCACCTTCCATTTAGCTTTCCAAATGAGTGTAGACAAAGCTGTGTAAGGGCCTCCTATACATTTACATGCCTCCGTCCCTTTCGGCCAGTGTAATCAGGAAGATTTTCTCGTATTGGCCACTGGTAGCCACCTACTGTTCCAGAAGACTGTTGTTCTTACGAGATCTGGTAAAAATATGGGTAGTAAAACCATAACCTGCCCTGACTCAAGAGGAGATGTCCATTATCCAGATCCCCACCTGTGTTTTGGTGAACACAGAAAACAGAGGCTGCAGTGGCCGATTTACACACGCCAGGTTCTCAGGCTTTTGGGGCTTCACTTGTAGGATCTATAGGTTCACCTGACAGGTCTTTGTACAATTCGCAAAGAGAAAAACGGGAGATCCTGGCAATGTCAAGGTCATAGGAGTCTTCCTCTGAAGCCAGACTCAATCAGATCTTCAGCATAAGACAAGAGTCCTCACCAGAAAACAAGTGTCCTCCCCCTGACATCCTACCACAGTTATTCTGTCACCCTAGGTCATCAACTATCATCCACTCTGCAGCTCAGAAAACTCCTCAGAGGGACACCCTAGTTCCTACCTGGATTCAGCAATCCAGCAGTTAGACCCAGTGTTCCTACCAGCGATGATCTCAGCATTCAAAAAGCCCAGAAACTGATTCTGTGTGCCTTCCGTCTGTAACCAGAGCACTAGAGGAAACAAGAACAACACCATGTTGATGTGAGGTGCACCCTTGATGAGGAATATTAAAGCAAAAAAGCGTGCTGTTTATATACCGCCCCATAGTGCTTCAAGCACTCTCCGGGCGGTTTACAATTTAATTATGCAGGCTACACATTGCCCCCCAGCAAGCTGGGGACTCATTTTACCGACCTCGGAAGGATAGAAGGCTGAGTCAACCTTGAGCCGGCCACCTGGGATTTGAACCCCAGGTCGTGAGCACAGTTTTAGCTGCAGTACAGTGATTTAACCACGAGGCTCCTAAGATTTCCAGAACAGAGACAATCTGTTCTTCTCTACTTGACAAAGACCCTGGGAAGAAAGGAAAACTTATATCATTATCAAGATCTGTATAGTCCTCTTCTATGAATCCTTAGCATCTGAAGAATGACATCTTGTTCATCAGGTGTCATCCTTTCCCGGTGCTTCAAATTGGACACCTTCCTCTCTTCCAAAGCAGCCTTGAGGTCCCCTTGGCACTGTTGTTTAGTCGTGTCCAACTCTTCGTGACCCCATGGACCAGAGCACGCCAGGCCCTCCTGTCTTCCACGGCCTCCCGGAGTTGAGTCAATTTCATGTTGGTCGCTTCGATGACCCTGTCCAGCCACCTCGTCCTCTGTCGTCCCCTTCTCCTCTTGCCTTCACACTTTCTCAACATCAGGGTCTTTTCCAGGGAGTCTTCTCTTCTCATGAGATGGCCAAAGGATTGGAGCCTCAGGTTCAGGATCTGTCCTTCCAGGGAGCACTCAGGCTTGATTTCCTTTAGAATGGATAGGTTTGTTCTCTTTGCAGTCCAGGGGACTCTCAAGAGCCTCCTCCAGCACCGCAAGGGTCCCACCCTAGAAAAAGGAGTTGGGCTCAAACATCTCCCACAATGCAGTAAAGTAGAACGTCTGACTTCCCATGATAAACAGGAGTTGGACAGAGGAGAGATAGTAAGGAAACAGAGTAAGGAAAGGGTCTACTGGAGGAAGAGACAAAAGAAATGGGGAGACCAAGGAGACAAAAGGCAGAGAGAGTTATATATTGGTGGATTTTCCCAGCATCCTTCAAGGCAGACGAGACAAAGGGAAAGACACTCGTAGACAAACAGAAGAAAGTAGGAAGGTAAAAATGGATTGCGGAGGGAAGAGACACTTCAGTGGTGCTAGCCTGCAAGGCGCCTGAGAACAACACAGCGTACACATGCAACAAGTGCAAACTAGTCCCGTTGTGGAAAGAAAAAGTGGAAGAACCAGAGCAGCAAGTGGCTACGCTTAAGGCTCTAAGCGGAGAGGAAGAGTACAAAGACAGGACTATCAAGCAGCCGCCGCCAAGGGAAGCAGCGGAGGTGGAAGAATCCGCAGACAGAGAACAGTTGAAGGAGAAGGTAGAATAGAGAACCAACTTGGTGGACGAAGCGCCGTGGGAAAGAGTCACCGTTGGGAGCAAAAGGAGGAGAAATCCTCCTTCACCCATGGAACGGCAAAAAATGCTCTCAGATCCTTGACCTGGAAATGTTAGTTGAAAGATGACTTGGTAGGGATAACTGAACATTTTGGGATGACTCCCGTGATTAGAAAGACAGCAATTGAACAATATAAATGGTTCAAAAAGGACTAACGTTGTCCCAAACGTCAAAAAGGAGAACCTGGTAAGTAGAGACCAGTCAGCCTGACATCAATTTGAGGGAAAGTTCTGGAGCAGGTCATAAAGTGGTCACTCTGCAAGCCCCTTGAAAACAAGGCAGAAATACAGTGGTCCCCCGCATGACGATGATAATCCGTCCCGTGAAAATCGCTGTTTAGCAAAATCGTCGTCATGCGAGAACCCTTTCCCCATTGGAATGCATTGAAACCTGGTTTAATGCGTTCCAGTGGGGAAATACCTCATTGTCCAGCAAAGATCGCCCGTAGGGAAGCCATTTTGCGAGCGCCGATCAGCTGTAAAAATGGCTGCCCTGCGAAGCATGGGTCCAGAAAACACAGGGCAGCCCTTTTGTGAAGCCGAAAAAAATGTTGTCTTGCGAACAAACAGTTCGCGAAGCACGGACCTAATCGACGTCCAGCAAAAATCCCCCATAGGAATAACGGTTTTGCAAATCGCTATAGCGATCGCAAAAAGTCATCGTTATGCAGATTCGTCGTTTAGCAAGGTACCACTGTAGCTAGAAGGAAAGAAAAATTTGTTAAGGACAAATCCTGCTTATCCATGGCTGCTTCTCAAATTGGGAAGAGGTAATAAAGCCGCCTAGAGTGGTCCTCGATTGACCAGATAGGCGGGATACAAATAAAATAAATAAATAAATAAAATGGGGTACCAGGCTCAGTCTCGGGCTCAGGGCTCTTTATTAATGATCTGGATGAAGGGGTGCAGAAAATTCTTATCAAATTTGTGGATGACACAAACTTGAGTGGAATAGCTAATACCCTGCAAGGCAGAAACAAAATTCAAAAAGATCTTGAGAGGCTGGAGCACGGAAAGGAATTTAACATCTAGGGGGATAAAAACAAAATGTCCAGTTACAAAATGGGGCGGGGGATATACTTGGCTCTGCAATACTGCAAGCAAGAATTGCTGTGGATCACAAGCTGAATAATAGCCAACGGTGTGGTGTGGCTGCAAAAAAGGCGAATGCTATTTTAGGTTGCGTTAGTAGAAGTATAGTCTCCAAATCCTACGAGGTTACCCTTTGTTACCCTTTGTTCAGCACTGGTTAGACCTCGTCTAGAGTGCTGTGCTCAGTTTTGGGCACCGCACTTTAAGAAGGATGCTGACACGCTGGAGCAAGTTCAGAGGAGAGCGACAAGGATGGCCAGGGGGCTGGAAACCAAGCCCTAGGAGGAAGGACTGAAAGAACTGGTCAGGTTTAGCCTTGAGAAGAGAAGACTATGGGGAGAGAGGAGAGCCCTTTTCAAAGACTTGAAAGGCTGTCATCCAGAGGAGGGGCAGGATCTGTTCTCCATCGTCCCAGAATGAAGGACACGTCATAATGGGCTCAAATTACCGGAAGCCAGATTTATCTTGAATATCAGGAAACGCTTCTTAACTGTTAGGGCAGTGTGACGATGGAACCGATGACTTACGCTGGAGACATACACGTCTGTCAGACATAATACTTTCTTCTCCTTCGTGGTTTCCATTAAGCAAGTGGTTGGGCTTGATGACTTTATATGTCCCTTCCCATTCCATGCTTCTGTGATACTAGATCAGACTGTTAGTCCTCAACCGATTGAGTTTGAGAAGATGAGAGCAGCTAACTTAAGTAAATGTTGGAAGAAGAATTCTCCCACTGCCAGTGGTCTTTTTCACCTTTTGTTTTAAAAAAAAGCTTGATTAAATAACAGTACATTGAAGGGGACAGGGGGGAAAGGGAAAATAAATACTACAAAGCAAATAATCCATATCTAAACAGTCAATCACAAAAACAAACAAACTTCCCATCACGATCTGGAGGTCTTGTAGTTTAAGATGGGTGATGAGAGGATCTCGCTCTCTTGCTGTCGTGCAATCCATTTTTAAATCATTGGGTAAACTTCCGTTCGCCTGTTTACAATCCCGGTCGATATTCCTCCTTTCTATGCAAATATCCAGGGCCTTTTGCAGACATGATCAGAAACACACACTCCGTAAACCGGTGTCAACAAAACAAAGCTGTATCCATAACAATAAGTGGAAACAGCTCAAAAAAACCCCTCTTCCCCAACCTGTTATCCTGCCTGTGTGTTTGGGTACAGCTTCCACCCAGCTTTTGCCCTGGAGCGACCACTGCAGGTGACATCCAAGCCTTGGATTGTGGCAAAGGACGCTTCCAGAAGCCTGGACTGTCAGCTGATCGGAAGCAGGCTTGGGATAATGATGTAGAAGTTGTGCTTCTACACATCCAGAAGGTGCCGAGCTGGAGAAGACATATCCGCCATCGCCACAAGCAAAAGCATATCTCACTTCCCTTGAAAGCCCTATTAGGTTCCAAACTGACAACACAGAACACACAAAAAATGCATTTTATGGGTGGCCAGAGGAACTCTACACTAGGAATTCCCTTGGTGTTCTCATGTTTAAAACACAACTAATAACTTTTCGGTGTGCGTTTGCATTTGCATATCTGTCTTGGTTGCGATTCCTTTTCTGTTGTTTATGATTTAATTTTCTCTGCCAGCATTCTGCTTAGCTTCTGCTGAGTGCAAGGTTTCCCCAAGGGGTCATGGCATGGGGTCGGCTTGCACCAGCAGTCCTACTCTGAGAAGGCCGAGCCCTCCCTAAACAAAACCCAAAACCACGCTTGGGCAGAGAAGCGCGATCACTGTGCTGGCCGGACTCTGCACTCAGCAGAAGCTCAATAAGACACTGGCCACTGTTTTTATCTAAAATATTGTAACCTTGCCTTTCTCCTTCAAGAGGACCCAAGGCGGCTGACATAACTGAAGGACAATATTTAAAGCTCAAAACAATGAGTATACAACTACAGTTTACGTCATTAAAAGGACAATATTAAAGTTAAAATAATAAGTACAGTGGTGCTTCGCTTAACGACAATAATCTGTTCCAGGAAAATCGCCGTTAAGCGAAAACATAGTAAAGCGAAATTAAAAAACCCATTGAAACCCGTTCAATGTGTTCCAATGGGGTAAAAACTCACTGTCCAGCGAAGATCCTCCATACGGCGGCCATTTTTGCTGCCTGTATAGCGAGGAATCCGTCCCTAAACACAGCAGGGAGCCATTTTAATTACCCGGTGGCCATTTTGAAACCACCGATCAGCTGTTAGAAAAACATCGTTTTGTGAAGAATCGGTTCCCGAAGCAGGGAACTGATCATCGCAAAGCGAAATTCCCCCATTTAGACCATCGTTTTGCGATCGCAATTGCAGTCACAAAAAGATCGTCGTTAAGCAGATTCATCGTAATGTGGGGCTATCGTAAAGCGAGGCACCACTGTATAGACGTGTTTTAAAAGAGCAGACGAGTCCCACTCTGAGAGATGATAAACACAAGTAGTACTAAAAGCCATAGTCAGAGCAGTAATGCATAGCAATCCATCTAAAAGACACATCCGGGTAGTCAGTCTCTGAGAGAAGGCTAGACTGAAGAGAAAGGTCTTTTTCCTGTATATCCTGGTTTAGCCGTGATGATTATAGCTTTCTGGCCTTTGTTGTATTTCTTGTAAATGAATAATTGATGTGCCATAAAGTCAGTCCTGGCTTGCGGTGGTCCTCCTCGGGGTTTCCTAGATATGAAATATTCAAAAGCAATTTAACATTCCCTCTTTTCTAAGACCGTGTAGCTTGCCCAATAATGCGCAGTGCTGGCTTTTCTCCTAGGAGGCACAGTGGGGAATCAAACACCCAAAGCCTGGCTTCACAGCCAGGTGCTCCAGCCCACTGAGCCATAACAGCACACTGTTTGTTTGTTTGTTTGTTTGTTTGTTTGTTTGTTTGTTTGTTTGTTTGTTTGTTTGTTTGTTTGTTTGTTTGTTTGTTTGTTTGTTTGTTTGTTTAAGCAGGAGTGATAATTCACAGACATAGCTAAGGTCATGGGTGGCCTGGGTCACTGTTTGGGGAGGGACCCAACCCTGGAATCATTGAATCATGGAGTTGGAAGGAGCCTACAAGGCCATCCCCACCTGCTCAAGGCAGGAATCCATATCAGATCTGCCAGGTGGGGGTCTACATTCCTTTTGAATGCCTCCCGTGTTGGAGCACTCACCACCCCCTGAGGGTCACAGGTTTCGTTCTTGTGCTCCTCGAAAACAGTTAGGAAGTTTTTTCCTGATATTCAACCAAAATCTGGCTTCCCGGAACTTGAGCCCATTATTACGTGTCCTGCACTTTGGGAAGATCAAGAACAGATCTTGTCCCTCCTCTCTATGACAGCCTTTCAAGTATTTTAAAAGTGCCATCGGATCTCCCCTTGGTCTTCTTTTCTCAAGGCTAAACATGCCCCAGTTCTTTCAGCCTTTCCTCGTAAGGCTTGGTTTCCAGCCGCCTGATCGTCCTTGTCGCCCTCCTCTGAACCTCTTCCAATTTGTCAGCATCCTTTCTTGAACCGTGGTGTCCAGAACTGGACATAGGACTCAAGGTGAGGCTGAATAGAGAGGAGCGATCTCCTTGTGAGATTTGGAGACTATCCTTCTGTTAATGCAGCCTACAATAGCGTTTGCGCTTTTTGTGGCCACCTCACACCCGTTGCTTACTTCCCATTGCGAGTCATTGTGTAAGCACTTGGCCACCAAAAGCTGTGATGTCAGTTCAGAGGTGAGGCTTGTGGTCACAGGGGTTTGAGAGAGGGGTACTTTACCCCAGAGCAAGCCAGACACAAAGTGTGTGTGCGCCTTAGTATTTTGCATCTTGTGGCAACACCAAGGCTCGGAGGTTTGTTTGGGATTAGAAGTGTTTGTCGATTGCAGGCTGGTCCCATCAGACAAGTGTAAATGGATTGCAGGCTACGAAAAGCTTTTGCCAAATGGCATCTATTAATCTTTCAGTTGCCACCTGACTTTCTGTTCTTTCTGCTGCCCCTTCGAACGCAGCTACTGCTCTGGATGTTTCTGCTCATTTATTTGGTAAAGGTAAAGGTTCCCCTTGACAATTTTTGTCCAGTCGTGTTTGACTCTAGGGGGCGGTGCTCATCCCCGTTTCCAAGCCGTAGAGCCAGCGTTTTGTCCAAAGACAATCTTCCATGGTCACGTGGCCAGTGTGACTTAGACACGGAACGCTGTTACCTTCCCACCAAGGTGGTCCCTATTTATCTACTTGCATTTGCATGCTTTCGAACCGCTAGGTTGTCGGGAGCTGGGACAAGCGACAGGCGCTCCCTCCGTCACATGGATTCGATCTTACGACTGCTGGTCTTCTGACCCTGCAGCACCGGCTTCTGCGGTTTAGCCCGCAGCGCCACCACGTCCCTCGCTCATTTATTTACTTATAACAAAAAAAAAACTCATAAGCAAAAGTACCATAGCACCTTTAAGGCTAAAAAAGGCCATGTATTTCTAACTCCTCTTTATAGCAAATTTAGTCCTGAGGATTGTGGCCAAAGTGGGGTGGGAAGGAACGTCTCACTTGATCTTAGCCAAAAGAAAGGGATAGGAGGAAGGAACATCTCAAAATGAGGGAGGTGTATCAGGAAGATTGGGATCCTGGGGTTTGTGAAAGCATAAAACCGTTGTTTTGTGGAGGGAAGAGCCACTTGAATGAGAATTGAGTATATTCAGCTTCAGGATCTGTCCTTCCAGGGAGCACTCAGGGTTGATTTCCTTCAGAACGGATAGGTTTGTTCTCCTTGCAGTCCAGGGGTCTCACTCAAGAGCTTCCTCCAGCACCACAATTCAAAAGCATCCATTCTTCGGCAGTCAGCCTTCTTTATGGTCCAGCCTTCTTTATCCAGAGGAAATGTTACCCTGCAAAATTAAATTTTAGATTGCCTAGGGAGTGCTTTAAGTGCTATGGGGGGGTATATAAGCAGCACACTTTTTGTTGTTGAAAAAGAAACTCTGAAAATTGAGGACACACTGATTATTTTTTAGAACCTCCCCCTTCCAAAGGCCTTGAATGGCTTCGTCTCTATATCCCAATGACTCCCCTATGGGGAGAAATGCAGTGTATAAAGAAAATGGAAAAAGACAAATAACCCTATCAATGCACAGCTCAAAATATGACACTAAAGGAAAACCAGGTGAAAGCAGTACCTGTTTGTTTGTTTGTGTTTGTTTCTTTAAAATATTTCCACCCCGCCTTTCTCTTTTGGATCATCGGCTTACAACGCTGAAAGACAATATTTAAAGTTGTAAACGAGTATACAAAGATGGTTAACCTCATTAAAAGACAATATTTAAAACTAAGAAGAGTGAGTATAAAGAGGCATCTTACATCATTCGAAGGCAATATTAAAGCTAATAACAATAAGTATACAAATATATTTTTTAAAAAATGCCACACTGAGAAATGGAAAACATAAAATGGAAAATAGCTGTACTAAAAATCCAGTCAAAGAGGAAGTGCATAACAATTCATCTAAAAATCTCGCACAGGTAGCTAGTTACTGAGGGAAGACTGGCCTGAAGAGAAAGGTCCTTGCCTGCTTGCGGAAAAATGGTAAAGATGGGGCGAGCTGGGCCTTCCAGTGGCAGGGAGTTCCAGAGTCTGGGAGCAGCCACTGAGAAGATCCTCTCCTGTGTCCCCACTAAAGGTGCCTGCGAAGTTGATGGGATCAAGGGAAAGGCCTCGCCTGATGATCTTAACACCCGATCCGGCTCAGGATGGGAGACATGGCCATTGAGACAGCTTGGGCCCAGGGCTTTATAATTGAATCCTCTTTTTGGTACTTTTTAAAAAAGTGACCCGAGGATACACAATGCCTTGCCACCAGTAAAGGCCCCCAACTGAGCCTCTTCAGAAACAGCATCCCACAGGGAGGAACACCACATCTGTCCTCAGAAGGACAGGTGAGTCCTTCCATCAGCTTTTCACGTCTTCATTCAGAAGCTGAGTTTGCGATTTCTCATTCAACCCCCCCCCCCATGCATTTTGCACTACATGCCTTTTAACGTAAGGGGTGCTTTTTTGGCATCTGTGAATGCAGGGGAAATGTTCTAGTTTCCCACATCCGGTGTTAGAACTCCAACACCTATCAGCCCCAACCCTCCTGGCCGATGATCAGTGATTGGGTGATTTATTTATTTATTTATTTAATTTATTTAATTTATTTAATTTATTTAATTTAATTTATATGCAGCCCACTCTACCCAGAGGTCTCTGGGCGGCTTACAACAATTAAAATTCAATACAATAAGAGATAAAATGATTAAAATACAATTAAAATACAATTAAAATTGCCATCAGGACCCACAGTTGATTATCCTTCGACAGAATTGAAAAGACTCAGGTTATCCATTGTCACATCGTTCCGCAGCCTGTGTCTATCCTGGCTGGAGAAAATGAGCGGCTGGTATAGATCGCGACCAGGAGCCAAGATAGATCATCGCTCGATTGACGCCGTGGGATTTTGGAAATCCCATTAAGCCACGAAAGGCCACCTTTGGCTAGAAATAGAATAATTAAATAATGTGCAGGAAGAGGGGGGGAAAGAACCAAGTTAAAAACAAAAGAAAAAATTAAAAAAAATAAAAGGACAATTTTTTTATTCTTATAAAAATTAAAAGGACGAAAACATTTGTGGCTTCTTCATGCGTTCTGTTTTAAGCCTTAAAAGCGCTACAATGTTTTTGCCGTTTTTATTTGTTTTGTCGTTTTCCTTTTTCTCCGGATTTTCCCCGTCATGCGCGAACAGACTAACGCAGCTCCCTCTTCTAAGAAAAACCAGCTTGGTCAGCTGGGGTTCTCAGCGATGCCAGGCAAAGCACAGAAGCTGCAGGGCGGGTTCAGAGTGGGTCCAAAATTAGGTTATAAATTCTACTTACCACTCCCGTCCTCAACAGCATCTTTACGCATGTCTTCATGTGATGATAGAAAATCGTTCATTACTTAGTACATTCTCTACATATGCCATGAGTCTTCAACCGTTCATCTGTCCAACGATCTAATAGGATACAATTATACCATGATAGTTTATTAGTTTGAAGTTTTAACTATAATCTGATCCTCGGATCTCATTTTAATCACCCAATCCTTCAATCTGGCAACTTTTTTTGTCCTTAAAGGAATCAGCTAAAAAAAACCTTCAAGTTTGCTGGGAAATTTTCTATTTTAGTGGTGAAGTAAAGGGATATAACTTCTTTTTATATCTGTTCCAGACATTTAATATATTTCTTTTTTAAAAAAAGATTGTTCACCCGATTTATTGTATTTCTTTTTACTACATTAAACAATTTTTTCCACTATTCCCATTTATTTCCGAGGATTCCATATCCCACCAAATTAACCTTCCTTTATTATATAGAACATCTCCAATAAATCTTAGTTGATTCGCTATATAACAATTTTTTATATTAGGAATACTTAATTTTTTTTAAAAAAAAGAGTTTAGACCAGGGGCCAAAGTTACCTAGATGGTTTCCTTCATTCTCCATACAGTTCATGACGGGGAAGAAAACCAAAGCCTGCGCCTATGGATAATTTTATATCTAGGGCAAAAAAATCTCTTTTTTGCACCCTGAAAGGGAGGCTTTTTCACAAATGTTATCTTTCCTCCCTGCCCTCTTTCTCAAGACTGAGGTGGTGACATGGTATCGTGTATTCACACAGGAATGCTTTTCACTTCACCCGTTCAATACCGTACCGTTTCGCCCATGGGTGCCCACCGCAAGGGGTCCCTGTGCCTCCTACCATCACAGATTTTGCTAGTCTGGAAGTTCTGCTTGTTTCTTTCTCCCTGCAAAAAAAAAAAACGGACTGCTCTTTTCCAACTTGTAGCACCAAAGGCATGCAATGTTCAGGTCCTTTGCTACCTCCACCAGCCAGTTAGGGAATCGGATGGGCCAGACAGCCCAGATTTTCATCTATAAAATGAAGGTGAACAAACAAAATACAGATGAAAGATCGCGGCGAATGCACCGGCATTCATGTGATAGGTTCATAGAATAACAGAATAATTGGGTTGGAAGGGGCCTAGAAAGCCATCGAGTCTAGGTAAAGGTAAAGGTTCCCCTTGACATTGAGTCCAGTCGTGTTTGACTCTAGGGCGCGGTGCTCATCCCCGTTTCCAAGCCGTAGAGCCAGTGTTTGTCCGTAGACAGTTTCCGTGGTCACGTGGCCAGTGCGATGAGACCCGGAACGCTTTTACCTTCCCACCAAGTTGGTACCTATTTATCTACTCACATTTACGTGCTTTCGAACTGCTAGGTTGGCAGGAGCTGGGACAAGCGACAGGAGCTCCTTCCGTCGCGTCGATTCGATCTTACAACTGCTGGTCTTCTGACCTTGCAGCCCAGAGGCTTCTGCGGTTTAACCCGCAGCGCCACCATGTCATATCGAGTCTAACCTCCTACTTAATGCAGGAATTCAAGCCAAGGCAGGTCTGATTGATGGTTGTCCAATTGTCTCCTGAAGGCCTCCAGCGTTGGGAGTGCTCACCACCTCCCAAGGTGATGATGGCTTCCATTGTCGTACGGCTCTAACAGTTAAGAAGTTTTTCCTAACATTGAGCGTAAATCTGGTTGTTGACATTTTAAAAATTTTAAACAAATATAGACGGAAATTTTTTGTTCTTCCAGCTGTTTGAAAAGACGCTTGGACATACATGTGTTTCCATCAGACACGTGTATGTTGGGGTCCTGAGAGAATTTCTTTCTCTTTTTGTTCCAGCTGGCAGGGCCCCCTATGAACTCCTCCCAGTGCCCATCATCACTCTGTGGCTTGGTTGGACTTCCAGGCTGGAAGTTTTGAAAATCCTCTTCTTTCCTGGGGGGTGGGGAGGGGGGGTTCCTCTTTATTCATGGCCTTCCACAGTCCGTGGTGTATGATAGCATACTGCAGCATCTTAGCACTACGATAACATCTCTGCCTCCTTCTCGTGGCATTTTAAAGCATGCCACTGGCATTCAGTACCTGGGAGGGAGGAAATACATTTTTGTTAAAAAAAATGCCCCCAAAAATGTGTACAATTTGGAGACACGGTCTGCTTTCTCCCTTTGACCAAAGAGTGTGCTCTTTTTTTCCAAAAGAGACCCGTGTTTCCTTGTGCACATTTTCCAAGTGCACGCAGAGTTTTGTACACCTATTTTCCACTTGAAGACATTTGCAAGCCTCGGAATGGTATGGATTCTTGGCACATGATGTGCTCCATCCTACTGCTAGTCCGTCTGTGTGTGTATATGTGAAAACTGCTTTTTTTTAACAAAGGGAAAATGCAAACCCAGCCCACCTCTTACCCATTTTTAGCACCCCACCCTTTTTAAAATTCTGGCCTGTGCGCCAGGCAGTGTGCGCAGCTCTCGCTTTGAAAAGCCTGCCTCAAGGATGCTGCCGAGAGAGGGGCTGGCGCTTGGCTTCCGCCAGCTGCAGCCGATCCTGCCGCCCGCCGACGGCTGGCATTAGCATTTAGATAGCCAGGTTTATCTAGCCGGAGCAGGTCAGCGCCTCTGCCTACATGCTTCTTGGCGGCCACTCGCTACTAATAGACTCCCAGCTTAGCCCACCTCTTTTAATTGGGTCGCCTCGGCCGGCCTGCGTCTCCCCCGGGATCTTTTAACTCCCAGCCTCCTGAAGACAGCAGGCGTGCTGCTCTGAAGACAACAACGATCCGATGGTAGCCATTCTGGGTGTCTTCTGCCCCCCCCCAGTTCTCGAGAATCCAGTCTCTTGCACCCGGATAACAGGGTACAGATACACGGGCAAACCACAAAACTCCCCTAAACCCTGGGAAAACGAATCAGGTTGTGGGTTCATTTTTTCTGGTTTGGGTCTGGGAGGTGAGGGGAAGGGGAACCGAATCCCTCCACCCCTTCTGCCACCCACCCCTCATCTAAACACAGTGTGACTGTCGTTGCCTTTGCTCAGAAGTAAGTTCCATTGGGTCCCGTGGGCTCACTTGCACGGAAATTGGCTCTGGATCATAGCCCCCTTTCATTCAGAACACTTGGACTGAATCCAGACTGCCAAGTAATTTTGAAAGAGGGTTTTTTTTTTTTTTTGTTCTGCTAGCAATTAGAAACCCCTTTGCAGCCGTTCTGTCTTTTCTCCTTAACGGATTGTCGGAGAAAACGAAAAAGAAAAGAACACGGAACAAAGGAATAGAAAAACAAGGGAGAATCAGGAGTGGGGGACCAGCAAACCCCCCCCCCCCCCGTCATGGTAGCTGACCGAGGCAGGTGAAGATAGGATAGAAGCCACCCCTGGAACTGCCTTTCCTGACACCTAATTATACTCAATTAAAATAAATGGAAATCGTGGAAAAGTAACTCCTAGAATCTCCCAGCAGTGGATGTGTTACTGTAAACCAGTGGTCCCCAACCTTGGGCCCCCAGATGTTCTTGAACTTCAACTCCCAGAAATCCTGGCCAGCAGAGGTGATGGTGAAGGCTTCTGGGAGTTGCAGTCCAATAACATCTGGAGGCCCAAGGTTGGGGACCACAGCTGCAAACCACAGAATGAAATGTAACAGGAATAAATACAAAGTTCTACACCTGGGGGGGAACAATGCACCGTTATATGGTGGGGGGGGATACTTGGCTCAGTAATACTACGAGTGAGAAGGATCCTGGAATTGTTTTTAGATCACACGCTGAATATGAGCCAACAGCACGGTGTGGCTGCAGAAAAGGCAAATGCTATTTTAGGGATGCATTAACAGAAGTATAGTTTCCAAATCCCACGAGGTTCTCATTCCCCTCTGTTCAGCACTGGCTAGGCCTCGTCTTCAGTACTGTGTCTAGTTGAAGAAAGATGTCAACAAATGGGAGCAAGTTCAGAGGAGAGCAACAAGGATGATCAGGGGGGCTGGAAAGCAAGCCCGGGGTGGACTTGATGGCCTTATAGGCCCCTTCCGAGTCTATTGTTCTATAATTTTATGACACAAAATTTCCCCAAATTGCATCAGTCTGAGCTACCTCTCCCTTCCTTCCTTCCTTCCTTCCTTCCTTCCTTCCTTCCTTCCTTCCTTCCTTCCTTCCTTCCTTCCTTCCTTCCTTCCTTCCTTCCTTCCTTCCTTCCTTCCCTGTCTCTATCTATCTATCTATCTATCTATCTATCTATCTATCTATCTATCTATCTATCTATCTATCTATCTATCTATCTATCTATCTATCTATCTATCTATCTATCTATCTATCTATCTATCTATCTATCTATCTATCTATCTATCTATCTATCTATCTATCTATCGTTCTCTCTCTCACACACACACACCCCACCAGAACTCATGTTCCACATTCCATGAACATCTTGATTCTGTCCACATTTAGCGCAATCCACCCATAGCCTTTCGGGCACCCCACTTAACATCAATCCACAAAAGCTGATGCCAGGAAAAAAACAAAAACAAAACCCTGTTCCTCTTTAAGGTGCTTTAAAACTTCCTGTGGGTTCCCTCACAAGAGACTCACATGCCTATGCACACATCTGCACACTGTGCGTTTCACATAAAACCGTTTTCTTGGTGTTGGGGGACGGAGAGGCGTGTATGTTTGTTTTTAGCCCCCACCTCGAGCCACTCTGGTTCCCACCAAGGTTTTCCTGCAGCATGCACAATCATCACGCTGGGGAGAGCCGGTGTCTTGAGTGCCTACTCCCTCAAGGGAGCAACCCCTCCTGGAGTCTTCCCATCCTTGCATCACAGTCACGGACACTGCTTCACAGAAAAATGAAAAAAATAAAATAACAGTTGCCCCCTCTCCTAACTCTGCACATGTCTAAAGGTTCTTCTTAGAGATGGGGATATTCGTATTTGTAAACGAATACGGATATGCCGGTCCCAGCTGCCCCTCGTGGGGGACCGCCCCCCCCGGGGACCGCCCTGTCCACTCGTGCTGGCGGCGTCCCGCTTTTTCCGCCCACCGTGGAATTAGCTCCCCCGTCTCCCCGCTCGGCTGGCCACTCCAGACAGAGGACGAGTCTCCCTGCACTGGCTGCTGAGTGGCCAGCCGAGCGAGGAGATGGGGGAGCTACTTCCACGATGGGCGGGAAGAGCAGGACGCTGGTGGTGCCGGGACACGTAAGTGGACGGGCCAGTTCCGGGGGCCGTACCTGCACTAGGCGCAGCTCCAATTGGGATATTCGTATTCGTTTACGAATTTACGAATTATCTCTGTCTCTATAGTTCTCCTGTATTTCACTGTCCTGTATTTCACATTGCAGACAGATTGCCTTGGTTCAAGTTAAGGTTGGGTGAGGGAGACCCTGAGATGGGGAGGGGAGGTAACGGTGGGGAGGGCTCGGATTCCCAGGTTCTGTTCCCGTGAAGCTTTACTGCACAATTGTTGTGACAACTGCCATTTTAACTATCATCCTGTCCCAATCCACCAGCAGCAGAGAATTCTGATCTGCTTTTGGTACAAAAAGTCATTTTAATATATGATTTTTTTTAAAAAAATAGACTTTATATATAAATATCTATATCTCCACCCACTTCCGCCCCCATCACCACCCCTGCTAGCACAAATTTGCGAAGCACAAAAAAAGATCTGGAGCTGGCAGGTTGCTCTTGTGATTTTGGAACGATCATTTCAGAATCTCGGGCTGGGGCTGGGCTGGGGGGGGCAGGATGAGAAAGGGGACCCACCAAGAAAGGGGGTGAAGGGGTTGACTGGTGGGGATCGGGGGGGGATAAAGGGAGGGTTTGAAACAATCCAGTCATGGAAAGAAAAGAACAGAAATGAATCTAGAGAGAAAGGAGACCTTTTTTTAAAAAAAAGCGAGAGACAGAGAAAGATGTGTAAAGCAAAGCAAAAGAAAAACGTTGTTTTTTTCCTCCCGAAAAAAAAAACCTTCTTACCTAGTTTTCTTTTTTGTAATTTTTTTTCTTCATGCTAATATCACACGGCCTATTTGTTGATGTAAGTTGACTGAATTCCGTGGTTTGCTCTCTTATTTTTTTTTAAACAAAAAAAAAAGAACAATCAGAAAGGGAAAAGAGGAAAGAAAAGGAAAGGAAAAAAAATATGAGTGCTTTAGTGAAAAAGAGGATGGGAAGAGGCTCAGCAAGCGAGGGTGTGATTGCTCTTAATTCTGCTGTCTTATCTGTTTTAATTTTTTGCGCATTAAATGACTTTTTAAATTCTTTTATTATTATTTGATATTATTTGTTTATTTTTTTCTCTCCTTTGGTTTTATGATTTCTCTAGACTAATATATTGGCAAAGGCAAGAGGAGAGCCAGGGATTTGGGAGCAGAGGGATTTGGCGATAGCTGTTAAGATGTGACTTCAGTTTGTCTTGTGTCCGAGGCGGAGAGTCTCGCCGTGGTCACTAACCCTGTTTCCCCCCCTCCCTTCTGTCTCTTTCCCCTTTTCTCTCTGTTCTAGGAGGTGAATTAGTATTACCCATAATAACCGAAGACTCACTAGACACCCCTCCAATTGCCACCCGCTCTCCTTTCATCCCCCCGCCTCCCACTTTCGGCCCCTTCTTAACCGTAGTCGAAACCACCAAAGAGTCCCTCTCCTTACCGTCCCATCCGAGGCCCCCCTGCTTGGCCGACCAGGACGACAGCGACTGCGAAGAGGGGATCGAGGCCTCCGGTTACGCCTCCGGCGAGGTCTTCGACTCCAGCCTCCCCCCCACCGACGACGAAGATTTTTACACCACTTTCCCCCTGGTCACGGATAGGACCCTAATTGGCCGGCCCGAAGGAGCGTCCAAAAAGGCCCACGGATATCGTCCCAACCTTAGGACAGGACTGCCGGCGTCACCCTCCATCCCCGACCTCTTGACCTCCACCACTTCTCCCAGTTTGGTCCGTAACATCCCCGCCGGCAAAATGAACAACCGGGAGCCCCTCAAGCCCCACCCAGAACAGTTCCCCCCTTTCTCCACTTCTTTTGAACCTGACAAGCTAAACAGGTTTAAGTACCCCGGTGTAACCTCTTCCCCCAATTTCCACAATCTGCCCACAGTGAACCCAACCGGCCCCGGGGAGCGGGGCCCCCCTGGAGCCGTGGAGGTCATCCGGGAGTCCAGCAGCACGACCGGCATGGTGGTGGGAATCGTGGCCGCCGCAGCCCTCTGTATCCTCATCCTGCTGTACGCCATGTACAAATACCGTAACCGGGACGAAGGCTCCTACCAGGTGGACCAAAGCCGGAATTACATCAGTAACTCGGCGCAAAGCAATGGCACGGTGGTCAAGGAGAAGCCGGCCGCCGCGGCCAAAACGCCCAGCAAGAGCAAGAAAAACAAAGACAAGGAATATTATGTCTGAGCCCCCCCCTCTCTCTCCCTCCCCCCTCGGCCGCCCCCCTCTCCGCCCGCCCCCCCCATCCCTGCGTGGAACCGAGAGATCGACACCCGGCCGACCCACACAGAGAAAACACACACCCCTCTGACTTTCTGGAGAGGGGAGGACACCCAAAGGCGCATCCTTTCCTTTCCGGCCGGGGAGACCCTAAGGGGGCGTCCTCCGTCCCCCCCACGTCCGTTTGCTTGTTCCTGTTTTACTTTTCAGCCTTCCCCTGGCAAAAAGTGGGTGGAGGGGATTGGGAAGCACAGGGTATATATATATAGATATAGATATAAATATATATGTGTGTGTGCTTTCCTCTCTTTTTTTCGCAGCCCTTTCCTGTCTAAACAAGAGGGAAAGCACACACACACACAAACACACACAAACATATATATCTATATATCTATATATACGTATGTCAGTCAAATCAAAGTGACAAGATTACTGGGCCTACCTCCCCCCTTCCTCCACCTGGCTGCCCCGACCTGCAGGGTCGTCGTCGGGGGTGTGTGTCCGGTTTTGTTTCCAAACGCAAACTGAGTTTTTTTGGGGGGGGTCGGGGG
This sequence comes from Pogona vitticeps, assembly GCF_051106095.1. Lineage (NCBI taxonomy): Eukaryota > Metazoa > Chordata > Lepidosauria > Squamata > Agamidae > Pogona > Pogona vitticeps. The sequence goes on from NC_135797.1 coordinate 11,036,849, forward strand.
TGTGTGTGTGGAAAGCCGGAATGGCAAACACCAAGCCCTTTGCTTCGAGTCGCCGTGCGGTTGCGTGTCAGCTGGAAGAGAGGGGTGGATGCTTCCAAAGGATGAAATCCGGGCGTGCGGAGTGTGGGGGGACACACAACCTGGTTTCGGGCTTCGCCGCTCGAAGCTAGGACGTTGCTCCCCTTGCGTGGCCATGTGTGCGCATGTGAGTTTGCTTGCCCCTCTTTGCCAGGGGCTCAAGTACTTCCTGATGTGGAAAGAAAATGGGGGGGTCCCACCGATCTTGCCAGCTCCCCGGCACCATGCAATGGAACCGAGATTCCCACCAGAGGCGAAACGGCCGCCAAGCCCACCTCTCTCTGCAGAACCCTAAATGGACCGGGGAAAGAGGAGGGGGGGAACGGCAGCCACAGCATCCGACTCCCCCCATCTCTGAATTATTTCTAACAAAAGGGTCCGCGTCCGTCCTTCTGCATTTTCTCTCTCTCTCTCTCTCTCTCTTTCTCTCTCTCTTTCTCTCTTTGTTATAATGTGTCAGAGTCTTGGAAATGTGTGGAATAAAATGAACAAGTTTTTTTTTCCCAAAGGAAATACTATTCATGATAATAAATAAAAGCAGGTAATGTGGATTTTTTTTTGCTCGTGCTGTTGGACTGAGGATGCTCCCATTTTTTCCCAACAGCCAACTAATATCCTGTCTTGTAATAAAAAGTGGGGGTGGTGGGTGGGGGGAGAGTACACTCAAGGGTGGCTTTTGATTTGTTTTTTTTTTAAGGCAAAATGAGATTTCGACACCTACGATATGGATGAGAGTTCAAGAGGCATTTTGGGGTGCAGCTGCGCTGTGTGCGGAGGGGGGCGCGCGGCCGGATATCTCCTGGGGTTTTGTTTTTATAGGGGGCCGAAATGAACCGTTCATCATCCGTCCGTCCCTCTCCCCCCCCCCCCGCTCTCCCCCGGATCAAGGTGCTATTACATCGACTTTCTTTAAACTGTGTTAAAAGCATGTGAAACTTGTGTCGCCTGTTCATTTCATTTTGTCAAGGGTGGTGGGGAGGTGGCTGTCATTTTTAAAGGTGCGCAGAGCGATACACAAAAGAGATCTTTATGCATTTGAACGGCCTCAGAAGAGGGCCCTCCCCTCTTCGTGCGCGTGAACGAGCGCTTTATGGCCGCGTCTCCCCTTTTCTCCTCCGTACCTGTCTTACTGGTTCTTCCAAATTTAAAAAATAAATAGTCATGACGAAGCCATAGATAACTCTGTTCAGAGACCTATCTATAAATACATATATATAGATACATAGATATAAAGATATATTAAGATATTCTACAAAATATATGCAGCGTTGAAGTAAGGGCGCATTCAGAGGCCATTGGAAAGAAGTGTCCTTTGGGGGTCCCATCAGGATTTGGTGCTGAGGGGTGGGGAGGCAGGTGCTCAGGACGATCCTTCAGTTTAGGAAGGGGCCGCGTTTCCGTTTTCCTAGCCCGGGAGCGCAAAAAAGACAGCCGGCCATCCAGAGCTTTGGCTGCAGGGAAATGCTTGTATCCGGGATACCATGATCCCCAGGCGTTGTGGGGGACGGAGGCAAGGCAGGGGCTGGAAGGTCGCTGAGCGTTCTTCCCGGGTCTGGATTTTGCCTGGAGGGTTTGGTCGCACGCAAGGAGGACGTTAGCTGCCACATGGCGAGCCGAGAGGAGACGGAGCACCAAAAGGTGATCTTTTCAGATCTGGTCCCCTTGAACGTGAAGGGATGAGGGGTTTCGGAGTAGGAAGGGCTTGGTGGAAGGATGGCTGCCCCCTTTTCTAAGCACCCTCACCATCACTTCGGCCCCTTGGATCGCCTGAGATGCATTCCACGGCGGAAAGCAGGGGGGGCTCAGGTGGAGGCAGCCGGACGGGAGAGAAATGGGGCTCCAGGGTCCAAAACCCAAATCCCGCTGGGGGGGTCGTGGGCCTCAGCCGGCCACAGTACCGGTTTGTGGTGCCACCGACCCTGCCTGACCCACCAAGCACGTTGTCGGGAAGCTGGACAGAAAGAGAGGAGTGGAGTTCCTCTCTCCCTTGGGAGCAGATGATGTAGGTAAACTTCTTTGCAGTGCGAAACCAAACAGGAGAAAGCAGAAATGCAGTCAGTGGGGGAAACGAGTTTATTATAGGGAACTCGTAAAGCTCTGCTTTGTTACCGTAAGAAGAAGAAACGGCCAGGGAGGACTTGAGGAAATGACCCTTAATTTAATTTTATTTTTTTCTCAGCGTGGGGAAGGGAGAGTGCCTTCTTCCTTGTCTCCCCGAATGTTCGAAAATAATTGGAATAGAGTTATATTCATAATTTAAAGGAGTGCATTTGTTCCCCGCGCTGTTTGCATTTTCTGTTCTTTGATATTGGTATGGATCCCTCTGTTGCGCAGTTTCCCGCATGGATTGCGACAGGGCAGAGAGGGGTTGTGGCATTTTTCCTGTCCGCCTCTGGGCCAGTTCGGATGTCATGGAGAGAAAAGAGTGGCCCACAATCCTGATTTAGACAGCAGCGTCTGGATTTGAAGGGACGGCAAATCCTACAACCATTTAAAGACTTAAAAAAATTAAGACAGCAAGATTGTGCTGGGTGTTAATGTCACACATCCAATTTATGGCGACCCCAGTAGGGTTTTAACGACATTTGGTTTGGCCTGATTTTCTGTGGCCGAATGGGAATTTGAGCCCTCGAGTCGCAATCCGTGACAGTGGTTCTCCAATAAAGAACTTTTAGAAGGGAGGGATTATGGGAATTGTAGTTTGAAGAAACATTTCTGCTTTCTGGCCTGGGCAAGCAGGCACATCGGTCACCTGACCGCCGTCTTCCCCATTAGGACTAGCTATATTACGCTTCTGTTTTAAATGGCTGTAATTTTTATCATTCACATCTACCTGTATATTTACAGTGGTGCCCCGCATGATGACGATAATCCGTTCTGTCAAAATCGCTGTACAGCGAAATCGTCTTCATGCAAAAAAAGACCCCATTGGAATGCATTGAAAACCAGTTAATGCGTTCCAATGGGGAAATACCTCATTGTACAGCGAAGACCGCCCATATTGAACCACCGATCAGCTGTTTAAAATCGCTGTTTTGCGAAACTTCTGTCCGGAAAACAGCCATTTTGTGAAGGGAAGCCATTTTGCAGAGCCAGAAAAATCATTGTTTTGCAAACAAACGGTTCACGAAGCAGGAACCTAATCGACGTAAAGCGAAAAAACCCCATAGGAACCATTGTTTTGCGATCGCTATAGCGATCGCAAAAGTCATCGTCAAGCGATTTCATCATGCGGGGTTGTCGTATTGCGGGGCACCACTGTATTTGTGGAAATGTTATGCAAATCTGCATCCTCTGTTTCAATCTTCTTGTCCAACTTTGTTGGGAACCTAATCAGATGCAATTGCGTGGGAACAGGGAAATGAACCATATGGAAACTGTGCGCTGAGCCCTTTCTCTCTCGACTGCTCTTGACCCCCTGGATTTTTTTTCTCTGCCCTCTGGGATCCACAAAGCAAGCTTGACTGGGTAAAAAGCATGGGGAGAGAATCAAAATTCAAAACCCACATCACTTCTTCAAGTTCTGGATAAAAGCTGTGTCATAGCCAGCCAGAGACAGGGTTGTGGAAAGGTGGTGGAAACCACAATCTGTGGTCTTATTGAACATGTTGGGAGTGTGGACCTTTTAAAATTGCTTTGCCACAGCATAGGTGTCCCATCCTGACTTCCACACACCAGCCGGTGAAAAGAACAAATTTCTGTTACAGACAGACACAAACTTTGTTAAGAGTCGGTGCTAGGTGCTCTTTGGAAGAGATCCGTTTAGGGTTAGCCTTGCGTGTTTCCATTCCATATTTTGTCATGCACCGTTGTTTGCAAAAGCAAGCTGAGCAAACTTGGGCTTCCAGTGGTGGTTTCGCCACTTTCTTCTGCCGTTTAGTTACTTGGGAGCAAAAAAAGAGCAGGATCCGTGGGGAGAATGACCATCCCAGCCATTAAACGGGACAGTGTCAAGCTAGGCAGGAAGGGTGACACATTCTTTAAGGAGCCCACGGGTTGGGAAGAAAGGTAGATCCTGTCACTGTGTAGCCTCAGAAAAAGCTCAGGTTCCGGATTATGATGAGTTTCAACTCCCATCACTCCTTGAAGGCTGTTTGGGGCTCATGGGACCTGGAACCCAGTGACATCGGAGGAGAGGCAGAGTTACCCCACTTCTTTACTAAACATGATCTGGATGTAATCTAGAAATTAAATGTCAGGGGGAAAGCCCATGATTTAATTGAATTCCCACAATCTAATATCCTCTAGCTGTTTGTTTGTTTGTTTGTCTATCTCTTTACTATTAAGCTTTTCTTCCCATAGGGGACTACAGCTCCTATCACCCCTAACCTTCTTGGCTGTGGCTGGTGGGAGTTGTAGTCCAAGGGCGTTTACAGGGCACCAGGTGGGAAAAGATTCATTTTGAGCATCGATTTATGTGGAAAGCCAATTACAAAAGCACAGGTTGGATCTGGATTGTAGAGCAGAACTGTTCAAATCACGGTGACCCGAGTTAGCGGTGATTAACTTAAATTCCCATGCGCTGTTGCGGGCTCACTTTAAGCGTGACAGAGTCTCAGTTCTTTTGAGATTCGAAAACAAAAGACTGCGGTGCCCTGAAATTGGTTTGGCACTTTTTCAGAATCGGAATTCACCTTTCCATTTCCCTTTTTTTTTCCTTTCTTTCTTTCCAAATCCCCACTTTTTCAACATTCAGTTTGGCTTGGTGCTTCCAAAAAGCTTATAATGCGTTGGCAGGCTGAAAGCCATTTATTTTGAAGGACAGCCTCCCTAGCCACAGTTTTCACACCCCCTAAATGTTTTGCTGCCCCTTAATTTGGGCATGTAGAGAGTGGGGAAATGAATAAGGGGCTACGAAGGTAAATTTTAGCTAGCAAATTAAAATGCAGATTATCCATGTTTTTCTTTCTCTCTCTCTCTCAATCTTTCTCCTACCAAATTTATAACTTGTTTCTAAGTGAATTGCAGAACACTGCCATTAAATACAGCATTACATCCTCTCTCATTCCCCAGACATGATCAATGACAGAAGGTCTTCCTTTGACAGGACTTGCCTCATCAGGGGGCTGAGTGAGATGGTCACCTCAGGTGGCAGGTAATGGGTCTGGTCCTCCCACCGCCCGTCTTGAGGCTCCTGGACCAGTCGGAAGGGAGGTCCGACTCTTCTGAAACTAGCCTGCTGCCTCAAAGGGAGATTCGTTGAGCTGCCTTGCCTCGGGCGGCCAGCCCTGACAACCTGAGGCATTTTCACCATCCCAATGCTACGTGTGTGTGGCGGTAGCAGTGGTTGTATCGTAAAATGTGCCCCCCATAACGGGCGCGCTTCATCCAGGGGCACATGGCCCTTCCAAAGGATGGAGCAGACATCTTGAGTTGGGGAAGGGGGACCACCATCTTTCCGTAGGTCTGGCTTCCTGTAAGAAATGGCAGATGTTCCATCTTATGACTTCACAGGGCTTTCCGTTTTTAAGGAGTAGGGCTTCTCCTTAGCATGGCTTGGAGAAGTTACCTTTGGGACGTCTCCAAGCCGTGCTGGGTGGGAATCCTGGGAGTTTAAAGATCGGTTTCCCTAGCTTTGCCTCTGGATGAAAGTTCAGGGGTGGGGAAAGAGGGAGGGAGAGAGAGAACGGACAGTGTCAGCACTCTCTTGGTGCTACGGACATTGGTTCGAGGATCATATCCTTGAAGGTAGTTTTTTCCAGTCAAATTGATCTTGGTGGTCTCGCGCAACCTCCAGAGCTTTCTGGTAGCTACGGAGCTAATCAGGCAAGGGACTGCCCGGCAGTTGATAGGATCTCCTCTTGGGTTTGGAGAGAAACCCCTGAGATCTACCAGATCCAGACAACAAGACACCCAGGAACGGTTTGCTGTGGTTTCAGTCCTTAAACTGAAGAAAGCTGACACACCGGGCTGGAAAAATCACTCCTGGTTAATCAAGGAAATGTTCCAGAACATTTCATTCTTGTTGAACAGGAAATTAGGAATGCTAACCGATTTGCTGCCTATCACCGGCAAATTCTCCTGGGGCTGCCCACCTACCGACTTCTGCCCTTTCCCATATGGATCCCCTTTAAAGAGAATTTGACAATAAAGCTTTCTAGAACTGCCTCCCATCCCCCCCCAAAAAAACTGGTGCCCTCTGGATGTGTGTTGACAACAAATCCCAGGGACAATGGGGTTTGTAGTCTCAACACGCCCAGGGAATATAGAGTTGAGAGACTTTTTTGAAGAACTGGGATGTTTTGTGAGATTGCTAAAGTTGAAAGTCAGGGACAGCTTAGAATTAATAGGGGTCCTGGCCAAGAGAGAATCACAGCTGATTCTTCCACAGAGAACTCTGGGAGAGGGAGACACACAGCCCCAAAGCACTCTGAATCTCCATGGTCAACCTCCAGGCATCGCCTACCCCTTCCCATCGTTCGGATTTTGCAAGCAAACTGGAGGACCAAATTATTCCAAAGCCAAGATTCCATAAATGGGAAGCCGGGAGGCAGGGGCAGTCAGAATTGAGTGAATTGGCGACAGTGATCAGAAACTCGGGATGGAAGCATTTCCAACTACAGTGGTGCCTCACTAGACGATGATAATCCATTCCACTGAAATCGCTGCTTAGCGAAATCATCGTCTAGCGAAAAGCATTTCCCCATTGGAATGCATTGAAACCTGTTTAATGCGTTCCAATGGGGAAGAATCGCCGTTGTCTAGCGAAGATCGGCCATAGGAAAGCCGCTTCGCGAACCGCCAATCAGCTGTTTAAATCGCTGTCTTGCGAAGCTTAGGTCCCGAAAACACCCGTTTTGCGAGTGCAGAGGAAGCTGTCAAAATCGTCGTCTAGAGAAAATCCGTTTGCGAAGCAGGGACCAAACATTGTCCAGTGAAATTCCCCCATAGGAATCACTGTTTTGCGAATCGCAATAGCGATTGCAAAAAGTCAATGTCTAGCGAAAAAACTGTCATGTCTAGCGAGGCACCACTGGGAAACTGTGCTTCCTCGACCAAGCCCAGGGTATTTTCCCTGGCCTGTTGTTTGTTGAGCTTTTTTGTGTTCAGCTTCTAAGATAGAGTGCAAAATACAATTGGGGGGGGGTTAAGGCAGAACTTCAAAGCAGCGAGTCAGGGTGGTGAATCTAGCAAGGTGGTGAATCTAGCGGTCCTGAGAGTTTTGGAGCAGATTCCCCACCCCATCAATCTAGGAGTCCTCCATTCCCCACAGAATCTGTATAGCATGAAAGCCTGCCCCCTCGTGCAAAACGATGGTTGGTCAACAGAAGGAGGCGACCCCCCCCCTCGTTGGCTTTGTCCAAGGAAACAGAAGCACAACAAGCTAGCTGATTCTTGACCATCCATATAACATCTAGTGGTGTCCTGGCTCAAGAATGAGGCCTTTGACATCTCCTTGATCCTAACGACATCTCCCGCTCCTGCAGGGGGAGGTTTTGAGAAGTCTCTCTTCCTTTGGCCCATTTTCAACGTCAGGCTGATTTGAAGCGATTGTTCCTTGGTTGACAAAAAGACAAATGCAGATTGGTCTCGAGTTGTTTTTTTTTTTATTGTTGGAACTACAATTCCAACATTCTAGGAGCCGTAGTCCCCCCAAAAAATTTAACTTTGCACGCTCTTGAGTTTCTCTCATTCAGAGCTGATCGACACTATCAGTCAAGAACTGGATGGGAAAAGTTTGTTCGAAAATGTCCTTAATTTTCATATCTCTCCCCCACACACACACCCAGCCAACTTCATAATCCTCAGCTGTTTATATGGCAGGTCTTTCTGCCCGTTTCTATGAGAGTGTAATGAACATTCTTACCAAATGTAAATTTATTTGTACATTATTAATATTTTATTTTTATCTGGGGAGGGGGACATGCAGAAGCTCAAAAAAAAAAACACCCCTCCATAAGCAAAAACACTCTGAGGTCCCCAAAAACTGTTGTTGTTTTTTTTTAATAATTAAAAAAACAGAAGAAGAACAGAATGGGAGAATCTATTCATTTTGACAGTGAAATTCCAGACATTTTTAAATTTTTTTATGACATTCCATTTGGGGTGGAAATCAGTTTTAATTTGATTTGATTTTTTTGGTAACTGATACTTTTTTAAAACAGAAAAAAAACTTGTTGTTTCTTTTTTTTTCCTCCTGGGGAGGGTTTGGGGGGGGATAAACTGTGATTCTGCATATTTACCCTGTAAAATTCCTGTATTCTTCAATGTTATTGTAAAGTGTTACTGATAAAAAGATGATTATGAACAAACAAAAAAACGTCCAACCCATGTACATTTAGCACAAAGGGGAATACAATTGATTCTATACTTCGTATACGTTGTGCTAGTCTTTATTTTATAGTGGTGGGGGAGCGGCTTTGAATCTGAAGAAGGATGCACAGTTGCACGTCAAAACTGAAATTTATCAGCGTTTCCTGGGGATCGACCTCTAAAACGTGTTGGTTACATCGCACTGATTCAAAAAATGCCTTCGTAATGAACTCACCACTCTTTGAACCAGTTCTGATAAATGTCAGATTGGTACTGTCACAACCTCTTAGGCTGGCAATATAACCAGCTATGCAAAGAAAAATAATGACGTGGTGAAATTTCGTTCTGGTGTTGTCCATTGCCTGCCACAGTCCCCCGTCTTGGGCCAGCCCTACTATTAGGCAGAGCGAGGAAACAGGGCCTCCCCAAAACCCCCATTACTCCTTAGCAGAGCTTGCTTTTAGAACTACAATACCCACTTTTTAATGTGACAACAACTCCCATCGTAGGCCACGCAAGTGGGGGAATCTGAGAGTTGTGGGGGGGGAAGTAACATTTGTTATTGTTGTTTAGTCGTTAAGTTGTGTCCGACTCTTTGTGACCCCATGGACGAGAGCACCCCAGGCCCTCCTGTCTTCCACTGCCTCCTGGAGTTCGGTCAAATTCATGTCGGTCGGTAGTCCAACAGAAATGGGAAATGACAGGTTTTCCGTGGCAGCTGGTGACTTTATTCCTTGGGGGAAGTAGATCTGCCATGGATTTTCGTCAGATGGGAGCTTTACAAGGTGCTAAACGTACAGTGGGCCAAGATCCTGCACCTTCTTCTACAGTCTAAAAGTCACTGCAGATTTCCTGCATCAGCGAAATCGGAGGCTTCCGCCACCAGGTCTGGAAAGGATGCACAAGAGCGCTCATTTATGTCGTTGCTCTTATCATATGTAAAAACTATATCTTCAATAATATTGTACAGGAGATGCTTCCAGACCAGCAGCTCTTCTCGATACTTGGTCGTTCTTCTTTATCTGTATGTTACATGTAGAACCACAGTGATGTTCTATACTTGAAGGAAATTTGTACTTAATGATGTTACTCCTATCCTGTCCCTCTGTGGGTAGCCGCTATAAGACAACTGAGTGAATGAGGAATTGTTAATTCATGGGGGGCAAGACATTTTTAAAAAAGAACAACAAAAAAAACATATTTGGGATCTTTTTTTCCAAAAAAAAAAAATAAAATCTAATTTTTAAGGTTCTGCTAAAGCGCTCTTCGAAATGAAAGTGCGATGATATGGTTACCTTGACACGAGAGGTGTACCCTTGGTGAAGATCAGGAGGAGAGAAAACGAGGAGAAATGTCAGTTGAAAGGGAACAATCTGGTAGGGGAAAAAGGAATGTGTGCCTTTTAAAGTTAAATTTTCAATGTTAAAACCAAAACGCTTGATTCTTTAAAGTCTGTTTCCCAAACAGTGTTATCGTCTTTTCTTTTTTAAAAAAAACAACCCATGAAATGGCATAGATTAGTGGTCCCCAACCTTGGGCCTCCAGATGTTCTGGGACTACAACTCCCAGAAGCCTTCACCACCACCTCTGCTGGCCAGGATTTCTGGGAGTTGAAGTCCAAGAACATCTGGAGGCCCCAAGGTTGGGGGACCACTTAGAAGGTAGACGGATACTCAGTCCTTTGAAAGCCACAGAAGGTTGGTGGTGGAATCCAATACCCTGGCAAGGCAGAAATATAGGGAGAATTTTTTCTTTGTTAACCCAGCATGAGGTTTTTGAATGGATCCCCCTGACACAAGAAGGGTGGCTGGTGGGAGTTGTAGTCTCTTGGACTACAACTCCCATCAGCCGCTGGCTGAAGCCTCCTGAGATCATGTCTCGGGAGGAGAAACCTTGATTTTTGTCTGCGAGGCGGGTCCCTAACGAAGACCGAAAACCTAAAAGTCGGCCCCACGTCCTCTTGTTTTGAAAAAAGGGGGTTATTTTGTGCGCTTGGGTGTTGTGTTCTTCTTGGGTTTGTTGTTGTTTTTTTGCTTTTCCTCTGTTGTGCCTTGTCTGGTGCTTTTAGCGTTTGAACGCTGCAGGGGAGCCCTGTAACCTATTTAAAAGGTGAATTACAATTCCTGAAGGCTTCCTGGAGTGACAAAACACACACACACACACACACACACACACAAGCACACTCTGCTCTCTCTTCCCCCCTTTTTTTTTCTGGGAGGTGAAAAAATTGGTGGAGGAGCTGCAAAAGGCGCCCCGGGGGCTTCACTTGGCAACACCCCCCCCCTCAGGCAACGAGGAAAACAAAAATGAGTATCTACCTGTGAAGAGGTGCTTCTCTTTTTAAAAGTCAGACTTTCTTTGGTCTAAGATGAAGCCAAAAAAAAAGAAGAAAAACAGGGCAAACAGAAGAAGAGACCAACTGCGATGACCTTGAATTGCAGTATTAGTGACAGCTCTGGTTACTGTATATATACATAAAAAAAAGATATTACAAAACTGGGAAAGATGCAGAAAAAAAGGCAGGCGATCAAGGAGCCAAAGCAAGTCCCCCGCGAGGAAAGATTACAATATTTGGAGCTGTTTCGCTTAGGAAAAGAGGTGAGTTGGAGAGAATTCACAGCAGAGCATACAAATGTACCTTGCCGGGAGAAAACGGTGAGTCAGATGTAAGCATCCCTCTCTCCTCATCCTAGAAATTAAGGCGGTCTCTTCCTGCGTTCTTAGGAGACGCCCTAACGGGATGCAAAAGCAACGGGAGCCTCCCATGTCTGCTCATTAGCAGCTGTTATGTCAAGGTAGACTGCATCGGTCCATAGCTGTTCCATTATCAGTTATTATGGATAGTAAGAAGCAACATCTGGCTGTCCAGATCACTCCAAAGGCCTACCTTGACTGCCGTTCACCTGGATGATTCAGGAGAGGTGAAAAGGGCTTTTTTCCGTCACTCGGCGCCTTCTTTCAACTGTGGAATTTGTTTGTACAAGATGTACACGACAGCTTGTGGGTCACAGGGGGCACCAAAGCTGGAGCAGGTAGGCCTTTAAGCATCTGGTCCTGAGCGGCTCTTCTTAGAGCCCTGGTAAAGGTAAAGGCTCCCCTTGACATTTAGTCCAGTCGTGTCCGACTCTAGGGCGCGGTGCTCCTCCCCGTTTCCAAGCCATAGAGCCAGTGTTTTGTCCGAAGAGTGTTTCTGTCGTCACGTGGCCAGCGCGGCTATACACGGACCACCGTGACCTTCCCACCGTGGTGGTACCTATTTGTCTACTTGCATTTTTACGTGCTTTCGAACTGCTAGGTTGGCAGGAGCTGGGACAAGCGACGGGAGCTCCCTCCGCCGCGTGGATTCGATCTTACGATGGCTGTTCTTTTGACCTTGCAGCCCAGAGGCTTCTGCGATTTAACCCACAGCGCCACTACGTCCTGGTAAGCGACAATAATTAGATCTGGAACTTCCATATTCCAAGGCATTCTACTACAATCTGTCACTGGGGGAATGCAAGCAAAAAGCTGCTATTGTAGGCTTCCCAAAAGAGGGAAAGCATGCAGGATCTCTGCTCCATCAGCGTCCGGTTTCCTCCCCTTTCTTAGGTGGATTCTAGCCAGAGGTGTATCAGCCAACTTTTCTCACAGTACTCGGACAAACCCCATCCTCTCATTACTGAGTGACTTCTTCTGAACCGGTTATGGCTTTTCACGTGGTGGGGTTCACTTCAGAACAAGGTTGAAGGCAGGAACGGAAATCGAGCTGCATTTCGCCTATTGTGCTGGGGGGGGGGGGAAATCCTCTCCAGTTTGCAGTCCGGTTCGGTCTCGGAAGGGAACAGAATACAAGATTTGTCATGTCATATTTTGTGCTGCAATACCAGAGCATTGGCAGGAATCAAATCTACTTGGACAGGGCTAGCTTCTTGTTCAGATGGCTGTTGTAATTAACGTCTGAGAAGAATTCGCCTTTAATGGCCAACCCACGAGGCCAAGAAGAGTCACTGGTTGCGCTTTTCCAAGCGACCGGCTTTCAACACAAATCACCGCGGAGCGCCTGTTACCTCTTCTTCTCACGTGCGGTCTGGAAATCTCTCCTTGAGGTTGCACGTCTCTGGGCTTTGCGCCCCCATCGCTCTCTCGACCGGGTATCCATCGGACCGGGCAGATTTCAGACCGGTGAAATCCACTTTGTTCCGAGATGAACCAGAGAGCGCCAGAAGCTAAACCGTCGCTCCGGCATGGAGCCAATTATCCAGTATACCTCCCGGGCCCTGTACGGGGATGACTCACGTAAGTCAGCAGGGCTGGCCCTACCGTTAGGCGGAGCGAAGACATCGCCTCCGGTGGAAAACACCACGACGTGGGCAACAAGGTGTGAGAGATGGAAACCTGACATGTCATGAAACGTCTGACCTAATTCGCTGCTTTTAATGGGCCGTCCCACCACCAGTGCTGAAGACATCCCTTCATTAGGATGATGAGGACACTCGGCTTTCCTTCCACCACCCCACTCCAGCCCTCCCCCTTTTCAAAAAAAGCTGAGCGACTCCAATCCATTGGGATTTATCCCCAAATTAAAAGGGGAAAGACCGCCATTGGTTTTTCTTCGCTTTCGGTAGCAAAGTATTTGAGGTGGCCCCCGGTTTGGTTCCAGCAGACCAGCAGGTTGCTACTGACTTATTTAGAAAGCGATTTAGACAAGTTGCTGTTCTTAAAGAGCCAAGTTAAGAATCCGTCCCGATGTACCAGCAGGCCCCTCACTTCCTTGCCAGGAGGATGTGCTGGACTCTTTTAATTGATCTGTTAACATTTAACTCTATACACATGTTGTGGAATTTAATGATGCCGACTTTCTTCAAGTCCCTGAAGGAAGGAAGGTGCTTTTCTGTGAATGGTGGGGAAGCATTTGGATTCATAAGTCCTACTCTCCCCTGCAAAGGGAATGGGATAGAAGGATTGTGGGTTTTTTGAACCCATGACACCCTGCGTAACTGGCTGCGGAGAGGAGGAAGTGGGCCCAGTGAGCAAAGCAGGCAGGAAGCAGAACGGGTTCTAGAGTCCTGTGCCCAGTTCTGGACGCCACATCCTTAAGACGGATCCCTACAAACTGGATCAAGTTCAGAGCGGGGCAACAAAGATGGAAACCAAGCCCTTGAAGGAAGGAATTGAAGGAACCGGGCATGTTTAGGCTTGAGAAAAGAAGACCGAGGGGAGATATTATAGCCCTTTTCAAATCCTTGGAAGGTTGTCATCCAGAGGTGGGGCAGGATCCATGGTTGATCGTCCCAGAGTGCAGAACATGTCATAATGGGCTCAAACTACAGGAAGCCAGGTTTACGCAGAATATCAGGAAAAACGTGTGAACTGTTAGAGCAGTACGACAACGGAACCAATGATCTCAAGGAGGAGTGCTCCAACGCTGGACCAAAAATTAAACAACCCTCTCTCAGGTCTGTTTTGACTTGGATTCCTGCCTTGAGCAAGGGGGGGTTGGACTTGATGGCCTTCAAGGCCCCTTCCAAATCAATGGTTTTATGATTCTCTGGTAATTAAAAAGAAAACGATGGAACAGGCCCTACTCTTCTTGGATTTAGAATTTTAAAAGGCTTTAAAGACACCAAAGGAAGGGGAGGATGAGGTGGGAAAAGGAAAACAGGAACATTTGTGGACACATTCTTTAAGTAACAACGTTTGGCCGCCTGGTGGAAAGGCTGCCGGATGTTCTAACGAGAAGAATTGGTGATTAGAACAGGGCTGCTCTAACCACGGATAACTGCAGTCCATGGTCCAAGAGACGATCGGCTGTCTTTTCAATATTTTCATATTCTGCAAGGCCCTTAGTGTAGAGTCGCCGCCGAGCATCATGGGAAATTAAATGCCAACCGGGGCCATGTCAGGTAGCCAGGCTCTCCCTGGCATGTGCCCAAGGCATGCTTGGAAGTCAGGTGAATTGCTCATTACTTCTTGAACGCCGTTACTGTTGTTGTTCTTATTGTTGCTCTGCTTATGTTCATGGTGGCATCAGTTGCCCTTTAAACAGGGCATTGACATTAGTAACACCCAAGTACCGCCTGGACCATCTATAATCCTGACATTTGCACCATGGAAATATTTATGCAAAAGAGAAAAGGCTTCCTTTGCTACTTGATAAGAGAACCTGAAACATCCTGGTCAAAATGTCTGCGACATTTACTAAAAGGTCCCTCCAAAGTCATCTTTGGAAGTAACTAGGTGTCTCTCATTAGATCTATGCAATCTAAGCCTTACCCTCTTCAGCTAAATTCCTGCAATTAGTCAACTGTGCCGGTAACTGGTCACCTGTAATTAGTGGCTCGGGGTGGCAGGAGCCGAATTCGGCCCTGGGGGTTGATGACCTGTTTTTTTTTAAAAAAAGAAAGGTAAAGGAATTCAAGCTGCAGTCAAAGACACCTGGGAATAATTCCCCATAAACCAAGTGGGGTTTACTGGCACATTGAGAGAAAACATCTAAACTCATTTGGTTAAAACATTAGTGAGCTCAAAAAAGTATAATCTTTGGGGTATACTTGCACACATTTTGTTATTCTGGTCATCATAACTACAGGATTAGCAGACAAGTTGGCACACAAGACCTCGATGGACAGCATCGCCCCCTAGTGTCCCCTTTTCTTATTGGCTCCTTCCTTCCAAAGTGCCCTTGGGAATTGGCATTGCCTTTCCCAAGTTGCCCCCCCCATAAACACGTACCAACCCCACCAGCTACCTGGGGATGGTGGGATTTGTAGTTTGACACAGCTGGAAAAGGGAAGGGCACTCCTAGTGCATGTCCCCTGACAATCTCTGAAACTATGACTTTCCTTTACCTGTGGCTTTGTGATTGAACCCAAGCGATGTGTGTTGTTCACTCAGCTTTTTATCCATGCAGAGTTTGGTTCAACCCAGTGGGTGGAGAGATCGCGGGAAGGGGCAGTTTGGGAAGTGAGAGGAAGAACTGGAGGAGACAGGAAGAGCGGCTGCCCCCCCCCCCGGAGGAGGATACAGGATGGAATCGCCTTGATTTTGGAGGCAGAATTTCAGTATGTTTGTACAGAAGGAAAGGTCAAAAGATCAGCAGTTCGAATCCACGCGACGGAGGGAGCTCCCATCGCTCGTACCAGATCCCGCCAAGCAAACCGTTCGAAAGCATATAAAAATGCGAGTAGATAAATAGGTCCCACCACAGTGGGAAGGTAACGGCGTTCCGTGTCTAGTCGCACTGGCCACGTGACCACGGAAACTGTTTTCGGACAAACGCTGGCTCTACGGCTTGGAGACGGGGATGAGCACCGCCCCCTAGAGTCGACAAATGCCTCCTTGAAACTGCCCTTTAAAAATATCAGTTACACACAACGAGGATATGTTGCTCGTTCCACCCAATTGAAGAATGCAATTATTACTCTTTGAATCACTTTTGATATGTAACTGTTTGTTGCTTAATAATAATAATAGTAATCATGATGATGATGATGGTGATGTGCAGCTCTGTCTATACACCATGGCAAGATTCAAAAACCAGAAGGCACAGAGATAAAAAATGACAATATTATAAAATCACTACCAAGTGATGGAAATTATAAATCCCTTGGAATACTAGAAGCAGATAACATGGTGCACGCAAAAGTCAGAAGGGAAATATATCAAATAGCTGAAGAAAATCTTAAAATCAAAATGAAATTGACTTTTTGGCCTTGTAGGCCCCTTCCAGCTTGAGCCCATTCTTACGTGTCCTGCACTCTGTGGGTGATTCAGGATGGATCCTGCCTTTCCTCTGTATGACTAACTTTCCGTTTAACGATGAAATTGCATCACAACGAACTTTTTGCGATCGGTTTTGCGATCGCTTTACGATGTTTCCTATGAGGGAATTTTGCTTTGCGATGATCGGTTCCCTGCTTCGGGAACCGATTCTTCGCAAAACAATGATTTTCGGACAGCTGATCGGTGTTTTCAAAATGGCCGCTGGGTAAACAAAATGGACCCCCGCTATTTTCTGGGATGGATTTCTTGCTGCACAGGCAGCGAAAATGGCCGCCCTATGGAGGATCTTCGCTGGATGGTGAGTTTCCAGCCCATTGAAATGCATTAAGCGGGTTTTTAATTTCACTTTACAACGTTTTCTTTCTACAGAGATTTCACTGGAACGAATTAACATTGTAATTCGAGGCACCACTATATTTGAAAAGGGAGATCCTGTCTCCCCTCCATCTCCCCCCCCCCCTTTTAAGGTTAGCTATGCCCAGTTCTGTCAGCTGCCCTGAGAGTCTTTCTAGAGTGAATTATCAACATAACACAGGTGTGCACACAGGCGTATGTGTGGAAAGGCCGGAAAGGCCTGAATGGGGTCACAGAGCTCTGAAAGGAGATTTATATGGCCATGAAGCACAGTGAGGATCAAGGCCCAGTGACTTCGTTTCATCTTAACCAAGCTTACAGTAATGCTAGGCAAAGTTGAAGGCAGCAGGAAAAGAGGAAGACCAAATATGAGATGGATTCACTCAATAACAGAAGCTACAGCTTGGGGTTTGCAAGAGCTCAGCCGGGCTGTTGACGATAGGACTTTGTGGAGGTCACTGACTCATAAGTCAGAAGTGACTTGATGGCGCATAACGACAAAGCTTACAGGGCTGTCAAAAGAATAGGACAAGGCGGTGAAGACAGGGAGAAAAGCCGTGGAGGCTTCCTAAAGAGAGGAGACAGGAGATCATAATGGGAAAGAGGAAGATTTCTCCTCGGAGCCAGGAGGGCCTTGTTGTGATTCTCTCGTCCCTGCTGTCGTTCTGATTATATCCAACGAGCGCAGCTCCTGAGCGTTTATCTCGGCAATATCCGCAGGTCCGCTTCTGTATTTTCCAGCTGCTCGAAACAGTGCCCTCAAAGGCTGGAATCTGGGGAGGCTGGACATGGCCCTGTCCAGTGACTCCCATTTCGCAGGGGCTGTGGAATCCGCCTCCGGGTTTTTGTCTGAATTTTAAAGTCTCTAATCCTGGCACTGAACCTATTTGGGGGTGGGGGTTTGATATTTTGCAGAACCTGTGATGTCTTCTGTAATTATGAAGACTGAGATGTGAAGCTAAGTCAATGCCCAGAGGGGCATGGAAAAAAAAAGAGAATGCTTCTAACACCTTGTGCATCCAGCTAGAGTCTTCCTCCGCACTCGCCCCTCACGGTGTGGAAATTCCAGCCTCTGTCGGACAAATTAAAGCCAATCTCTTCAAAGCCTCTTTTCTCTGTCACGCGGAAGGTCAGGCCAGAATCCATCCCTTTAAATCAGAGCGTGGCTCAGGTCAGCGAAGGGCCTTCTCGAAGGACCTTGAGGCTTTCTTTGAAGCTGAGCGGGGATTTCAGGAGGAAAACATCGGGCTAGCTGGTTGCCCGCACCTCGCCCAACGTTGGCTTTCCTTTTGGCTCAAGCAAAAGGCTTGTCGTTGTCCAGCCCAGGTCGCGGCGTGCGGCTTGAGGCAATGCCAGCCCGCCAAGTTGCGTTGCTTCTGGAAGGGGCCCAGGAAAGTCTACCTCCTCTCCTCACCACCCAACCAAAGTTTGAATAAATACAGGTTTATTTTGGGCACAGAATACAGAACAGGTCAGAAGGCCCTATTCTTTCTCGTCATCCAAGAGCTGAAAAGGGGGGCCTGCTGGGTGAGATGAAAGGCTCTCTCGCCTCTAGGCCTCTCTGGCACCCTAACGATGTCGGTGGCTCCAACGTCCCTCAGTTGAACGAATCCCGCTTTAAAGCCATCCAGGATGACAGGACGTCTGGTGGCAGGGAGTTCCGCTGCTTAACGGTGTGCTTTGGGAAGGGGGAGGAGTTCCCTTTTATCTATGCTGCCTCTCCCGCCCTAAGCGCCCCCTTTGGGCGGCTGTGTGCATGTGCAGCAACACAGCCTCGTCGCAGCCGTGGCAAGAAGGTGTCCTTCCACCACCACCCCGGAAAAGCCACCTCACAAGGCGGATAGATCTTTCTTCAATCAAGTCCCGGCCCTGAGGAAGCCCATGTGGAAGGAGGCTGAGCAAAGCACCCCGGCCACAGGACAGACCCTATTCCTGCCTCCCAGCCTTACCACTCAGCAGCACCTTGACAGCGATGCCTCATGTTGGATACAGATGTCTTCAACCCAGTTACTAAGCAAGCCTGGACCACAAACTGACATGTGATTTTTAAGGAAACATCATAGCTTAACCGAGATACACCCAAGAGAGGCTGAGCTTCTGAGGAAGAGAAGCAGCCCCATCCTGCCAACTTTCCCCGATCCGAAAGCCATGTGCTTACCTTCCTCTTTGACAGCCGCCTTGTGCTCACGAGATAGGACCCAACAAACGAGGCCGCCTGAGGTGGCTCTCTCGTGCCGCCTGGATGCCGGGCGCAGCTGTTGCACGGAGGGAGATGCACAGAGGGCAGGCGGGAAGGAAGGCCTTCGTGACTCCAGTTTAAGCATCATGTGGGTGCGCCAAAAAGCTAAGAGGTGGAGAAGCAGAATGAGTAAATGCCCTCTGGCTCCCTGTGCCCTCTGAAGCAAGGCTGGAGGTAAAGCACTGTGACTCAGGAGACTTCTTTTGTTGGCGGTGAACATGCTCAATCACCTAGCAGCGGTCTAGACCCTGGTAAAACTCCTCACGGGTCATTTATTTATTTATTTATTTATTTATTTATTTATTTATTTATTTATTTATTTATTTATTTATTTATTTATTTATTTCATTTCTATCCCACCTATCTGGTCTTATTCGACCACATATATGGGGAGAGAGTCCCATACAAATGGGAGAAACCACTAATTAATAACTGTGTGCTCGCAAGTCGAGTCAGACTTACAGTGACCCTTATTCTAAGACAATACTTAGAAGTGGTTGACCTTTCCCTTCTTCTGGGGGAGCCCTGGAACTGTGCAGCTTACCCAAGGCTACCCAGGCTGGCTCTACTCACAGGAAGCCCATGGGGGGGAGGGAATCAAACTCCCAACCTCTGGCTCTGCAGCCTTAGACCTAAATCACTGGGCTATCCAGCCAATACAACTCCTGGGTGCATTTTGTGACCCTTCCCGGCCGCAAAAGGGATTCCTCCGGGCCGTGTGTTGACATTTTGCCCAGTTACCCAGCTTTTACCTGAGCCCTGGGCTCACCTCATGAAAATCCAATTCTGCTCATCTGCCATCACCAATTACATTCGTGCCTTGCTTAACGATTGCGTTGCTTAATGAGGAAATCGCTTTACGATTAGGTTTTTGTGATCGCTTTTGCGATCGCAAAACAATGGTTTAAATGGGGGGTTTTCATTTAACGATGATCGGTTTCCTGCTTTGGGAACTGATTTTTGCTTTACGACAATCAGCAAACAGCGGATTCCTCGCTTTACAGGTACCGAAAATGGCCGCCGTATGGAAGATCTTCTCTGGATGAGCAGGTATTCAGCCCATTGAAAACTGAACGCATTGAAAACTGAAATTTTACAGTTTTCAATGCGTTTCAATGGGTTTTTAAATTTTGTTTGACGATGTTTTTGCTCTACAGCAATTTCACTGGAACGAATTAACATCGTCAAGAGAGACACCACTGTACAGATAGCCCTGTTGTGATGAACTGAATCCCACCCATTTTCCAGTGACGTGATTCAGGCAAAGCGTCAGGGCTGAATGAAGCTTGCTTGCAAATGAAGTCTGTGCTTCCCTTCCAACAACCAATCGCAAAAGAAAGAAAGCTGATTTGCAAGCTGTGGGAGGCAAGGATCGGGTCAGCCCAATGACAATCAGACGTTTTCAACACATAAAGAGTTCCTTCTTCACAAGACAGACGCCCCATAATTTACAGTACAGCATGCATATGTTTATATATATATAATACAGGTATATATAAATATATACAGTATATTTACTCTTCTTCATTAAAATCGAGATAACCAGGCAATTTGACAATCCATGTTAAACAGTGGAGGAGTTTGAAATGACTGCCCTATCTATTATAAATTGTCCAATTTCCAAATTGTCCTCCAAATCAGAAGTACCTCTCAAACACTGATGGTATGGACACAGAATATTTCTATGTGTGACATAGGATTTTTCATAACATGAAATTATAGAATTATTCTTTCTGTTTTCATTTCCATTGCAGCAATAAAATTAACTCTCAATAAAGCCACTGCAGTTTCCCTTGTTTACGACTGTTGTGTTTTTCCAGTTATTGTAGCAGTTACATTGACGCTCAACAATACTGTTATAATTTTCATATACGAAGTAGAATAACTGGTTTAGTTTGTCTCGGTTTACTCCTAACAAGACTATTGCAAATTTTAATATCCTTAGCACTTACCGTAACTGATAAACATAATTAACAGGCTACCTGTAAATACAATAACAGAAAACTCTGTAAAAATACAATTATCCAGGTTTGGTTTGGTTTGGTTTGGTTTGGTTTGGTTTGGTTTGGTTTGGTTTGGTTTGGTTGGTTGGTTGGTTGGTTGGTTGGTTGGTTTTGGTCACCCTCAAGATGGGATGGAGGTTTTTAAAACAGAGATTTTGGTAGGATGTTGGTTGGAGGAAGATCGACAATCACTGGTCTCAGGGTTTGATGGGTTCCTCACCACACAGAAGGAGGAAGAAAGCACACCCCAGTGGTAAAATATGTGCAACCAAAGCCCAAGAAAATATGAGGAAGCTAATATCTGGGTAGAAGATGGAGAAGCCGCGTGCTGTAGTGGTTAGAGTTAGAGGTGGGCACAAATTAAAAAACAAATAACCACATTCATTCAAAAATCACTAAATCCAATCTTCACCAAACTTGGAGGGATTGTAGAGGGAGGTCAGGGGAAGCTTCCCCGCAAATTTGGTGTCTCTGGGTACTTTGGTGGTCATTTTATTGTGTTTTAAAGTAAAACCAGATTGACGAATTGATTCGTCGATTCGTCAGAAGAAAATGTGTGCGTTCCTCGCTCGTGATTCCTTGACGAATCACGAATTCAAAACGAACCACAATTTTTCTAATTTATGCCCATCTCTAGTTAGAATGACAGACAATGACTGGGGAAAAATCCACGTTCTACTTACCATTGAGCTGTGGAGCTTCAGAACTATGGGATCGCTCAACGGTTGAGGCCTCTGGCTCTGGAGCGAGAGGTTGAGGGTTTGATTCCCCCTCCCCAGGGCCTCCTTAACAGGACTCGATAATCCATAGGGTCCCTTCCAGCTCTGCAGTTCTAAGACTGTGGTTGTTATTGTTCATCAGGTTATTGTCCAACACCGTCTCTCAGCCCGGCCTACCCAACTTGGTTTGTGTGGATCTAAAGCCGGAGAAAAGGCATGCATATTGCCTTGAGCACTTTTGAGCAGGCAGCTAGGATAGAAATGTAACCCATTACCTCATTAGCAAAGAAATCATTCCTGTCAGGGGCTGAAATTCATTCTGCACGAATTTCATAAGGAGGTTGAAAGGGTTCTGGAAGGACATGAAGGCGCATGGCTGGCAACCCAGTCTCAGAGCAAGCGGTAGGGAGGAAAAAAATACTAGAGAAAATCAAGAGGCGCTTTCATCAAGTATCTTAAAGGCTGCCAATCCGGCGGAGCAGGCCTGTTCTCCGTTCCTCCAGAGGCTACAACCGGCGGTTGTAAATTTGTAGGGAAGCAGATTGTAGTAAACCAGGAGGAGGAACCTCGTAGCACAGAGAGCTGGTTTAATGGCAGAGCGGATGGCCTTGTGAGGGGCAGGTGGGCCCCCCTTTCCCGCATGGAAGCTTTGAGCCCCAGGGAAGCAGGTGGAAAACCAATTGAAGCTTTCATGATTAAAAAAAAAAGCCCATAAGGAGACCTGCAGCCACCAAACGGCACACTTTGAAGTCCCCTGTGGTTTTCTAGGGAGAGAAGTTAAGCCCCTTAAAAGCTTAACCATCTCCTTGAAATCAACAGTGCCTTTCATACACTTGCTTTGGGATGGATCCTACACACACACACACACACACACACACAGACACACCACTGCCTTGCAGGAGAAAACTCACCTGGCATTTAATTCCCTTTTTCCCCCCTCCTCTCCTTCGCCCTGTAACCCTGCTTAGAAACCTGGTGAATTGCCAAGCGTTCAGGCTTCTCCCTGGAAATCCGGGCTCCCTTTCATGCGTGTGTGTAGGGGAGGGGAGAGCCCTGAAATTATGGCACCGCACATCCCTAGCATGATGTTGGGCGGATGTAAGCAGGCAATACGGTGTTATGCATGCTTAAGCCCATTGATTTCAAGGAGCTTAAGCACACTTAACTCCAGGTCATGCTCAATGCAACTTGCATTTTCACATAATAAAAATTGGATGGCTTCCTTCTCCCCCCTTTTTCTCCCCCCCCCTTTTACTGGAAACCACGGTGAAGAGGGAAAGGAAAAAGCACTTTACCAATGAAGCAAGGGATAGTTGCTGTTGTTTTTAATGCAGCCGATTTTTTAAAAAAGAAAAAATCAATTGTTCCATGTGCACACTAGCGCTTGTTTCTCAAAGTGCAATTGTCTGATTTCTCTCACGGTTTGAGAAACGGTTAAAACATGCAGTGCATAAGGTTTGCTTCCAGACTGGAAGCGGTGGATTATGTGGGGCCAGAGGAAATTGCATTGTTATGGTCAATGGGGCTGTTTTTTGAAAAAAAATCAGTTACAGTGGTACCTTGTATAACGAGTGCACCGTTTAACGATGAATCCGCATAGCGAGGCGGATTTTGCTTACCTCCGTGTATAAGATCACCCTCAATTTTTAGTCTAAAGATTTTAGACAAAAGTATAGTCTTATACATGGAAAAATATGGTATTTTCCCCAGAAAAAAAAGGAAGGGGTGGGTTAGGGTTCTCAGTTGTGAGTTGAAAACAAACCCGAGTCAAATTCCCGGTGTGATTTAAATCTGACTTGACCGCCAGTCCGAGTTGAGTTCCTATCCCCTGGATAGAGTTTAATTCATGCAAACATTTTAGTATTTTTAAACATATGGATCTATAGGCCAGCAAGCAAATAAGAATTACACAGGCACCGCTCCTATGGGTATAAATTTCAGCTTCGAAGCAGTGCAGGTTCCGAAGTTTTTTCCAGTTGTCTGGCTTCTCGTCATTGCCGCTTGGCTCCTAACCCACTTACTAACTTGTGACAATGCATCAGCAAGATTTACGTCCATGGAGGCATGCCGGCGGGAGCAAGGAAACAGGATTCTGGCCCTTGAAAGAAAATCAAGAAAGCATTTTAACTTTAATTGAAAGAGTGGTGGAGTTATTCGATTACTGGATGAATGGATTTGATTCAAGTCTCACAAGGTGATCTCTGGGCCAGACAGGATGATGTACCCCTCAGAATGGTTCCGGGAATGAAGCATGGAGGAGAAGAGAGACTGATGGAAATACCTGGATGCAAAATTAGCTACAACACTGTGTGGATGAAAGCTTTTATCGGTTAGCTCTGGCTGCAAAAAGTCTCGAGCCGGCCATACAGCCTCCGACAGGAACAGGATCACAAAAAGCAGCAGGAAAGTTGTGGCTTTTCCTCACAGAAAAGTCATGATTGCAACACAAGACTGAAGCTGCAAATTTACCATATTTTCCGTGTATAAGACTATACTTTTGTCTAAAATTTTTAGACCAAAAAATGAGGGTCATCTTATACACGGAAGTAAGCTGAGGAAAGAACAAATATAAGTGGAGGGGAAAGCAGGGATCAAAGCGATCCTGCAGCGCTTTGATCCCTGCTTTACCTTCCACTTGCTAAGCCCCACTTTTAGATTTCTTAATTTTGGATTAGAAAAGTGAGGGGGGTGTCTTATACATGGGGGTGTCTTAAACATGGAAAAATATGGTACTCCCTCCATGCAAGACCCACGGCCCCTCTGTTCCCCCACTCCCAGGCCAAAAGGAGACACAAGTGCCTGCAAATACAGGAGCTACACAAAAAATCCAAAATTGGCAAGCTTGCAGGCAATACCTTTATTACGACCAACTAGAATTCTGTGATAATCTGCAAGCTTCAGAGTTCCTGTGATCTCTTCAGCAAGGTCAGGCACTGGTTCTCAAAACTTGAGGGCACAAGAAGGTGAATTTTCCACAGAGAAGAAACATATTTTTATTTTCTTTTTTTAAAAAAAAATCTGTGATAGATTTTGTGAGTAGGTTATAGGGTTCCACAAGAAAAACTGCCTATTTTTTTAATTTTAAATATTTTTCCTGGACTGCCAGAGAGACAAGCAAGTCGGTCCTGGATCAAATCAAGACTGAACTCTTTCAGGAGGGGAAAATGTCGAAACTGAGGCCTGTCCTACTTTGGTCACATCATGAGAAGGCAGGATTCTATGGGAGGGGGGGGAACTATAATGCTGGGAAAGGGTGGAAGGCAGCAGGAAAAGAGGAAGACCCAAATATGAGATGGACTGAATCCCTCAAGGAAGCCACAGGCTTGGGTTTACAAGAGATGAGGACAGGACATTTTGGAGAGGGTCACCATAAGTGGCAGGTGACCACCCATAGCCACAATTCTTCGTGGGTTTTAAATTGTGAATTAAGTATTTTGTTTAAAAGGGTTTGGATGATGGTAACGGAGAGGTGGGAGGGTATGAGAGAATCAGTCGTCAAAAAGAGGGTGGGATGAGCAAATAATTTGGGAATTTTTTCTTGAATTTTAAATTGCGAATTAAGTATTTTGTTTTAAAGGGTTTGGATGATGGTAATCACTGGCCTAAATGGGAAATAAAATATATGAGTACAGAAAAGACTATAGGGCAAGCCAAATGCTAAAGAAACGGTCTTCTTTTGACTATGGTTTTCTCCCTCATGAAATGAGGGAAGCAAGCTTTTGACTAACAAAGGGCTCTTCGACAAGTGTTTTTATGATGGAGGTAGAAGCCGAACTCGGTGCTGCTTTACTGTTTGTTCTGAATATTATTGTCTGAGGAATGGGAAGCGTGCCACGAAAAGGCCTTGGGGGCAGGCGGGAAGCTAGTTGAGGAAAATACATTGCCTTGAGAAATTGACCCCCCTAAAGGCACAACATCACTACAGTTCCATTTTTATTATTAATGTTTATTTCCTTGAAGATTTATTGGTAGCTCCCCACCCGTCTTTGGTTCGCAAGGGACCAGAAGACGTAAAACAGAATAGACCCTCCAGGGCTCATCAAAAGACATCGGATTGTGGCATCAGGGTAAAAGAGGTTCAGCAAACTCTTCATGGAAACGGGGGCTGCTCAAGGCATCCGGTAACAAACTCCATCATCCCCAGCCAGCTCGGTAGCCGGGATGATGGAACCTGGCGTCTTGACAGATCTGGCAGGCTCCAGAAGAGTAAGGAGGATGCTTTAAGGGCAGGAGATCCCAAATCTTGGGACATTACTTTTGACCCATGACCGGGCACCCAAGAGGAGGATGCCAATGGGACGTGCAACATTTGGAAGGCTGTACGTTGCCGGCCCACCCTTTTAGCGAACCTGCCTCCAGTATCTGCTGGCAATTTTGCTTTGCTTTTGGGCTGCACACCGAACTTTTTTTTTTTTAATCTCCTCCTGCTCTCCCAATTTTAATGCACACCCCTTTTATCTGGTGCCCTCTCATTCTTCGTTCATTCTTTCGCATCCCAAGTTTGAAACCGATCGATACGTGGAGACTTTTGGTCGCCGGGCAGTCCGAAAACAAATGCAATAAACAGACGAATCGCTCGATAAATGTCACTTTATCCAGGATTCCGGGCTCATCCTCCGCTTAAAGTCCCCTTGATTCGGGAAGAGTTAAAACTTTGCCAATTAACATGATGGAGCAGCCTTTGTGGCTGGTGTGGGGAGAGATATACATGCCGCGTTGTCAATAATTCCCACATCAAAGACACGCAGGATAAAGACAGCTTGGAAGCCTCGTGCTGGTAGAGAAGGAGAAAAATTAAAACAAAACAAAACAAAAATCTTCTCTAAGCTGCAGTGTTTTGCTTCGACTAGTTTGATTAGGTTTGCTTGCTTTCTTTTACCTTTAAAACTGCTTTTCTCTCCCCCACCCCCACCCTGGCTTTTTAAAATTCCTAATGGGAGTAATTTGATTGTTTTGAAATGCATTAATTTTTTCCTTAAGAAGAAAAACTCAAATTACGGCAACCATCTGACAATGTAATGAAGTGATTATGTGGCTCCTGGCGTCTGCGCTTCTCCTCTCTCTCTCTTCTCCATCTTTCACCATCCACCCGCACCCCCCCCCCATCCCTCTTTTTAATTTCTACAAAAAGAGAAAATTGATAATACGGAGCCCGCTTCACGGAACGCATCCACAAAAGCCTTTCACTCCCAGCACCTATTTCTCAACAGAGGCATAGTGTTCGAGAACCACAATATGTGGCCAAATAGAACCTCCTCGTTCAGGTGCACTCTACCAGTGTCCAGCTGGTCGGCTTCATTCTGCGGCCTTAGTGCAGTCTCTTTAAGAGTTTCTGGCAAGACATGGGTGCTGTAACATGTTTAATGTTCAAAATATAAGTCTTGGGTTTTATTCGGCTGGGGGACTGTGTGTGTGTGTGTGTGTGTGTGTGTGTGTGTGTGTGTGTGTTTTAAATACAACATTTCTACAACATTTCTTTTTACAAATGATACCTCCTCCTTCTTAGAATTCTTCTGTGTTTGGGTGGGCATTTCTACACACAAACCTTACCAAGAGCTGGCCTTTCCCCTAAAAACACAGTAAGATTCTAGTCCTCATGTCTTTCAATGAAGAATAATTTTAAAAGGAAGCCAGGGAACATCCTTACTGAGAGTTAGATCCGTGGACCACAGATGCTGGTGGTGCTGATTTTATGACTCCTGACCTAATGGTGGCTCTAAGAATTAATGACATCCAAAACGTCCTAAAAGCTCTCCTCAGATCTCTCAAAGTAAAGACCATGGCTTCTTTTATGGAATCAATCCGTCGCATGCTTGCATCTCTTCCCCTTTCTGGGAGATTTCAAGAATTTTGGAACTTACATGCAAGACAGAACCTCTGTGGCTTGTTTGTTTTTTTAAAAAGCAAGCTTCTAGTTCTCATCAATCTGAATAAAACGCTGCTACACCTGGGGGAAAAATAGTACAGAAAGCTGCCCGATACTGCATTGAATCTTTGGCCCATTGAGCTGAGCGACTGTAGAGATGAATAAAGAGCCTCGTGGCGCAGTGGTTAAAACGCTGTACTGCAGCTAAAACTGTGCTCACGACCTGGGGTTCAAATCCCAGGTAGCCTGCTCAAGGTTGACTCAGCCTTCCATCCTTCCGAGGTCGGTAAAATGAGTACCCAGCTTGCTGGGGGGGCAATGTGTAGCCTGTATAATTAAAAATTGTAAACCGCCCGGAGAGTGCTTGTAGCGCTATGGGGCGGTATATAAGTCCAAAAAAAATATATATATGGGGCGGGTGGGGGGGTGTCTCCCACAATACAGATGGGAGATTCTGGAGATGCTGCCTAGGAACCCAGGAGGTGCAAATTTTGGTCTGTAAGTGGACAACTCTGCACGTAAATGCATTCAAGGCACTCTGCCACCGAGCTGTAGCCCTTGACACATGCTGGCAATCACCTACTTTTTTTGGGGGGGGGGATCAATGCTCATGGGGTTTTCCTCTCTCCTGTCATAGGCATGTTACGCCACATTGTCCTGCTTGTTCATAATATACTGAGGTGAATAACCCAAAGCTCTGTAGACTCCTGACCTTTGATAATACTCATGAGGAAGTGCCATATCCGCCATATCTGGATCAAGCAGAAAAGGGTCTCCAAACTTTGTGGTGGAGAAGAATCATAGACTCATAGAGTATCTGAGTTAGAAAGGGCCTCTGCTCGAGGCAGGAATATTTGCCAGGCGGCTGTCTAAATTCATCTCGAATGCCTCCAGGGTTGGAGCGCTCGCCACCCGCTGAGGTCACAGGTCCCATTGTCGTACTGCTCCAACAGTTAAGACGTTTTTCCTGATATTCAGCCTAAACCTGGTTTCCTGCCGTTTAAGCCCCATTATGATATGCCCTGCCCTCTGAGAGGACCAACCGCAGATCCTGCCCCTCCTTTGTAGGACTACCTTTCAAGGATTTGAAAAGTGTTGTAATATCTCCCCTCCGTCTTCTTTTTCTCAAGGCTAAACATGCCCAGTTCTTTCCTCCGAGGGCTTGGTTTCCAACCCCCTGATCATCCTTGTTGCCCTCCTCTGATATTTGCTCCAGTCTGTAGGGATCCGTCTTGTGTCCAGAACTGGACTCAGGACTCGAGACAAATCCTAGCCATGGCTGAATAGAGGGGATCCGGAGACTACACTTCTTATTAATGCATAGTTCCCATTGTCTGCTCCCAGATCCCTTTTGTAAATGGAGACATGAGGGACTGCCATGTAGAAGCTACGTGTCATACCAGTTGAGCATGGAATCACGCAAAGTGGCATCTGACCAAGTCAGACCGATGGGCTTTCTCACCCTACTGTCCCATGCCACGTAGGACGTCCGATTGTCCTCTTCCATGCGTCTCACATGGGAAGCCTTCCTAGTGTATTGTGCCCCCTATTAGCCTGTGGAGGTCCTCCAGTTTCTTCTCCTCAAGCCCCTGAATGCCTTTTAGCCGGTTTCGAGGGCACTCCGGGGAAGACAGAGTGCCAATCCCTACGCCAAGCAGCTCTGCTCTTGGAGATAAAGGAGGACAGACAATTGAGGGCTGGCGGAAGAGAGCAAGCCCTCCTGGAACCAGCTGGCTGGATCCAGGCGTTGCAACAGAATTAACAAGGGTGCGCTGGCGGTCGGAATTCTAATTTCTCCCAAAAGGAGCGTCTGCCGTTCACAGCAAAAAAGCGGGACTGAGCTTATAATGAGAGGGAGGGAGGGAGAAGGGCCCTGGCAGGTGTGGGTTTCTGGGTGTGTTCAGGACTTTGAGTTCAAAGCTCAGAACTTTGAGAAGTCGCTTTTTAACCAACACCCAACATCTCCCGATTAAGAATTTTGGAATGCGTAGTCCAGAACATAACGTCACCAAACTCAGTCCCGCCGAGGCGAGATGTATTATTCTTCTCCTTCCACCAAGAGAAGTATTTCCAATTTTGCTTTGGCCACATGAATTCGCACATGCAGCCTTAGGCAAATCAGTGTCCCAAAGGGTGTTCCTTTTGGGGGGGGTCACCCTCCCGTCATCACCTTGACATCCCGAGGATGCGGTTGCTGACAGTGCCTGTCATCTCTGCTGACAGACAGTGGGTGCTGTGGTCCTACGCCTCACACCGCACCTCCAAATGGTCTTGGATCAACTTGTGCTATTATTACCTGGCAGGAGGTGGTGAGGGCCTGGCTTCGTTTCCCTTCGAGCTGCCAGCAAGCGGTGCTGTTGCTTTGCTTCAGTCCACCCTAAAGGGGGCGACACAAGAACCCAACACATAAAGATGGATGCCAACACACCTTTTGCAGTGTTTTGTAGGCGCAGATTCTCGTGGGTACCCCTTAGTTTACCATTCTCACAGACACCCTAAAAAATGACCTAGATTTGGGAGTCCTTACCTTTTTTTGCACCCTTACGCACCCACCCACCCACCCCCACTTTCCTGCAAAGCTGATAGCAATTGGCATGCCTGTGCATCATTTCCCTGGAGAGGGAGAAGAGGAGAAAGCCGGCGCTCATTTGCAAGTGTTAATTCATTTCAACCTGCATGATCATGAGGAAAGCTGCCTAGGTGGTAAACAAATGAATAGCAGGCTGCGGTTGTTTAAAAACTGGGTTTGACGGTTGCCGTGGTCAAGGAACAGCCCCTCCAGATGTCTCGAGGGGGGGGGGAAGGACACTGAGTGGTCCAACATGGCCTACAGACCCTTTGGAAATTTAAGGAGAGGGATGAGGAAGGGATGCAAGACACGTCGGTGGCCTTACTTATTCCGTTTTCCTGTGATGTTGTCTCTAGTCAGCAATTCGATGCAAGAAGGAAGAAGCTATTTTAAAACCCAGCTGAGAACTGAACTGTGCTTTGAAGGCTGAAAAGCTGTTGCATGCAACCCAGATGTGCTTTGCAGGCAAGCAAGCTGTGACATGAAAGTGACGGGTGTCTGTGTGCCTTGCGATGGATTGGATGGAAGAGAGCAATGCTTGACACACTTTCCCAAGGAAGCTGTTCCATGGGAACTGAGCGCCATTCCCCAAAACCAACATGAACCTGACACAACTCCGGGAGGCAGTAGAAGACAGGAGGGCCTGGCATGCTCTGGTCCATGGGGTCACGAAGAGTCGGACACGACTAAACGACTAAACACACACACACACACACACAGGACACCGTCAGCTCATATTCAGTTCTGATCTACAACAGTTGCAAGATCCTTCTAATACAATGAGGGAGAAGGGGTCTTGGAATTGTTGTAGATCGAAAGCTGGCGATGAGCCAGCCGTGAGAGGCAACTGCAAAAAAGGCAAATGCTATTTTAGGTTCCACGAACATAAATATAGTCGCCAAATCACGTGCGGGGTACTAGTTCCTCTCTATTCAGCACTGGTCAGCCTTCCTCTAGAGTACTGTGTCCAATTCTGGACACCACAATTTAAGAAGGATGCCGACAAATTGGAGCAAATTCAGAGGAGAGCAACAAGGATGACCAGGGGGGTGGAAACCAAGCCCTAGGAGGAAAGGCTGAAAGAACTGCCTTGAGAAAAGAAGACAGAGGGGAGATAGGATAGCACTTTTCAAATATTTGAAAGGCTGTCCTACAGACAGGGGCGAGATTTGTTCTTGATCATTGCAGAGTGCAAGACAAGGACAGTGGTGCCTCACTTAACAAGGATAATCCATTCCAGAGAAATCACTGTAGAGCGAAATCCTCATTAAGCGAAATAAATCCCATTGAAACGCATTGAAAACCCGTTCAATGCGTTCCAATGGGCTGAATAACTCACCGTCCAGCGAAGATCCTCCATAGGGGCGGCCATTTTCGGTGCCTGTAAAGCGAGGAATCTGTCCAAAAACACAGCGGGGAGTTATTTTACACAGCGGGTGGCCATTTTGAAGCTGCTGATCAGCTGTTTTAAAAACATCGTCTAGTGAAGAATCGGTTCCCGAAGCAGGGAACCAATAGTTGGGAAGCAAATTTTGCCTATTAAAACATTGTTTTGCGATCACAAAAGCAATTGCAAAACAGTCATCGTATAGCGGTTTCATCGTTTAACGAGGTAATCGTTAAGCGAGGCACCACTGTAATAATAATGATCCCAAGCTACAGGAAGCCAGATTTAGGCCGAATATCAAGAATACTTCTTAACTGCTGGAGCAGTACAACAACAGAATCAATGACCGCAAGGGTGATGAGCTCTCCAACGCCGGAGGCATGAGGCATTCCACAGAAAATCTGACAACCCTCTCTCAGATCTGCTTTGATTTGGATTCTTCCCTTGAGCAGTGGGGGGGGGGGTTGGACTGGATGGCCTTCTAAGGACCCTTCCGACTCCATTACCCTTTGATTCTACGATCTGGACAGAATCAAGCTTTGCTTTGGGGCCGTTTGCCGCTTGTTGCACGGATATGTGCTCTGCTCTCCTGCCCAGGAAGCAGCTGTAGGGAAGTGTGTTCTGAGAGACCCCCGGTTAGGGGTTGAAGGAAAGGCCCTTTGAGATGCCATAGGCACCTTCGTGCCAACCATGGGCAGAAGAAAATTCCTGGTGTTCTTTTAAAAAAAAAAAAAAAAGCGGGTCTAAACCTTTGCTGGGCCTGAGCGATCAGCTGGGATGGAGAGGGGATGCCCAGATGTTCCGGATTATGTCAAACACCATCCACTTCCCCCCCCACACACACTCAGTGTAAATACATTTAACTGGGAAACTCACCATCTGCTGTCAATCAAGAGTCTTGCTGATGGTGTCACTTGCCTTGACATGTGACAAGGAGGGATAAATCCTGCCGGTTTTCCGGAGGGCTTCTGCCTCCAGCTTTGATGAGACCTCGGAACAAAAGAACTGGGATTCACCTCGCCCTTCACACACACACAACCCACATTTATGGCTCTGTGGAAAAGTTGTCCCGGACTCCTGGGTCCTCTCCGTGCTTCATTCTCAAATCAGGAGGGGGCTTGTATTTATTTATTTAGTTATAAAAATTTTTAACCCGCTTTTCTCCTCAAAAGGGCCCCGAGGTGACTTACATCATTAAAAGGCAATGTTTAGAGCTAAAAACATCGAACGTAAACATGCTAAAAAAAGGGAAACAGCAAATATTACTCTGAGGAGCGGTGAACAAAAGCAATATTAAAGCACATTAAAAGCATAACAATCCATTTAAAAGTCCCACTCGGGGACTGAGGGAAAGCTTGCCTGAAGAGAAAGGTCTTTGCCTACCTGTGGAAGGACAGCCAAGATGGGGCCAGCCTGGCCTCCAGTGGGAGGGAGTTCCACAGTCCGGGAGCAGCCGCAGAGAAGGCCCTCTCCTGTGCCCTCACTGAATGCATCTGTGAAGGTCGTGGGACCACAAGAAAGGTGATAACCTGAACAGGCTTATAACAGGGGACGTGGCCTTTGCAATAGCTTGTAATCAAGCCAATTAGGGCTTTATAGGTCATTACCAACGCCTTGAATTCAGCCTGGAAATAGATCGGCAGCCGTTGGAACTGCTGCCCCCGGGGGGGGGGGGGGGAAGGTCTGTGATCCCTTTTAGCCAGCCCCTGTTAGTGACAGGGCTGCTGTGTTTTGGACCTGCTGAGGTTTTGTGACTGGAGATGGGCATGAACGGCCAAAACAGCAGTTCATCCACAACTTTTTCTGAAAATTGGTTCGTGCAGGATTTTTTAAAATTATTATTATTATTTTAGAAAGCCCAGTGGCAGAGGCTGACGGGGCAGTTGATGGGCCAGCAAACAACAAAATAGATGATGATGATGATGATGATGATGATGATGATGATGATGATGATGATGATGATGATGATGATGATGATGATGATGATGATGTTAGCCAGTATGTCAGTCAGCTTGGGGCGGGGGCCTCAGTGCATGTCTCCAGGGACGTGCTAGCTGGCCCATCAGCCGGCCTGGTGGGTTCTGCGCATGTTCCCCCATCTCGGCTGATTGGTTCGGAAATTGCCCCCAAAAATCCATCGGTTCCGGAAAATTCAGGTTTTCCTGAACTGATCGGAATCAATCGATTAGCAATTGACAAATTTCCTGGTTCGTGATTAATGTTGTGCCCGTCTCTATTCCTGGCACTTTCCATAGAACATTTTACAGCAATCTTGGGTACGTCCTTTAAAGTTTGGACTAAAAAACGTTTCTTCAATGGGAGCGTAACCCCATCCAGCACCAGCTGCAGCCCTCTTCCTTTAGCAGCCTTTCGACTGCCCGGGAGCACCTCTGTCTTGCCGGGATTACATTTCAGTTTATTCACCCTCATCCAGTCCATTCCTGATTCCAGGCAATGATCTAGAGCAGAGAAAGCTGCCTCAGATTTAACTAGCAAGAAGAGTCAGAGTTGGACGTCATCCGCTTGCCGGTGATACCAACCTCCAAACTCAGGACAACCTGTCCCATCCGTTTCATGTAGATGTTAAATAACACATTGCCTTTAATCCATGAGAAAGGATTAACAGAGATCATGTGGGAAGGTGGGGAATGCACTCTGCACACACTCAGAAACGCACTTGCTATCAAGCGAAGCTAAAGACAGATCTCTGAGACTGGTGTATGATGGTGCAAAATGTCTGGTTTTTAGCAAGTGCATCGATTGGATCTGCAGGAGTCACGAAGCCTCTCTGGCTTTTAAGGGCAGATCTTATAGGAGCTATCCAAGGTGCTGACCCATAGCCCCCATAATAGGTGCCGCCATCTTGGGCACGTCCTTTAAAGTTCGGACTTTTAAAGGTCCACCTCCCCTGAGGAATCTGCCATCGGCCGTCGCTGCAAGAGAAACACCCCCCTCTCCTCTTCCCGTCTACACAAACGGAGGCAGCTGGCAGCCCAACATTTATTCAAGACTGATGGAGGCCCAGGGCTGTCTGGCACACAGCACGGCGCTCCAGTGCCACCTCTTAGCATCTGCCACCCGAGGCACCTTGCTCGCTCCGCCTAAGAGCAGGGCCGGCCCTTTGGCACGACACACACACACAGCGCTCCCTCCCAATCTCCTTCGGCTTTTCATTCCTTAGCTAACCGAGCTGACCCCGTCATTCTGCTCACTGCTTGGAAATCAGACCCATTAACTGTTGTATTTTTTTACTGATGCTCACCCACACAAAGGCAGGCCGGGCTGCTCTCCTTGTGGGGACCTAAAACAAGGAAACCTATCCCGTTGTGGGGCCAGAGGTGGATGGGAGATCATTAGGCACGGCCTTTTTGTTAGTGAAGACGGCCCTCAGGTAAGCGCTGCGCAGTTCGAAGCTCGGACCTCAAGTCTCTGCGATGCCAATTTTAGCTCACCCTGCGTCTCCGAGCATTGACAGCCGAAATCACCCTGTCATTGCTTGTGTTTTGTGTGCAAGTAGACCAGGCTTCCATTTCCTCCTACAGATCCTCGCAGGGTTTTATTTTTTTTTATTTTTTTAAAAACAGTTTGTTTCCTTGTGGAGTGGCGCTTAGACAGCACAAAGACAGAGTGTCCATGATTTCCCGGCAACAACGACAACAGCAACAACAACAGCAACAGCAACAGCAACAGCAACAGCAACAGCAACAGCAACAACAACAACAACAACAACAACAACAACAACAACAACAGAAAGGGTTCCCTGTTTTGTTAAGAACACCCTTCGCTGATGCCTCTCGGGAGAGAAGAGGAGAAGGAACGACACAAAACGGGCAGGCAGACAGAAAGACACAGGAGCACGATTTATTATGCAAATTAATTTTATATTTATTCAGGTGCTTTGCATAGAATTCCACCAGCATTAGGTATTCATGAAGAAGACAGACTGCAGCAGGGAGTGGGCTGGGGAAAGGAGCCCCCCCCCATCCCGTTGTGCCCCCCCCCCAGTGCTGAGATCATACCAAGGCATCTCCTCCTGGGCTCGTGGGGGGCACCTTGCCCACCGCCTGCCCTCCAGAGGTGGGGTGTATAGGGGAAAGGGGGGCAAGAACAGCCCGCCCACCACCCCAGCCGGAGTTGGCGTGGGGGCATTAGAGAGAGAAGAGAAGGGCGGGGGAGTCAAACCGCCGAGGAAGTCATTAACATGCAAATTAACTCAAAGCAACGATTAAAATGATTTTTTTTTATTTTCCTTTTTTTGTGGTGGTAGGAGATTCCTTTTTTAGTTTTTTGGCTGAAGTGTGACTAGACACCTTTGGTTCCTGTGGCAAAGTAAATGCAGGGTTTGGCAGGCAGGGGAGGGGGGTCAGGAGCGTGGTGAGGGGACTATTGATATTGTAGTAATTTCAGATCCTTAATCTGTGGCTCTCCCACATACACACACACCTTGCAAGGACTCAGTGTGAAAATATCTGCCGGCAGCCTTCCTTCCAAATAGGAAGCAGGCTTATACTAAGGTTTCTAGTTCTCATGACTCCCTCAAAATGAGTGGATTTGAAAGGGGACCCATAAGAAGCAGCTAAGAGGATGGGGTCCATCTGCCTCAGTGTGGCTGACACTGGCACGGTCGTAAAAATCTACTTTAGACCACCTCATATATTGGTTCATCTTTGCTGATCTGTTGTCTCCGCTGACTCGTTCTCTGACACGTCAAGCAGAAGAGGGGCTCCCTCCCCATCATCCCCTTCTAACCCTCCTGCATTCATCACATATGCTCTACCCACTAGGACAGAGTTCCTTCCTTTGAAATACATTGCAACAAAACACCAAAGTATTCTGCAGGTGAAGAACTGTGGCCAGCTTGGTTTTATCCATCCATTAATTTCTCACGTCTGTATCTAGGCTTTTTGCAAGCTGGCCTCCTTGGCTTGATCATCACAACATGAAATGAAATTCAACAGGGATTAAATTTGACAGGGATACAGGCAAAGGACTACACCTCGGGAAAAGAAACCAAATGCAGAGTTACAAGCTGGCTCAGCAATACTACGAGCAAGAAGGATCTTGGAATCGTTGTAGATCACAAGCTGAATATGAGCCAACCGTGTGAAGCAGCTGCAAAAAAGGCAAATGCTATTTTAGGCTTCATTGACAGAAGTATAGTTTCCAAATCCCGCAAGGTGGTCGTCCCCCTCTATTTAGCATGGGTTAGGCTTCACCTTGAGTCTTGTGTCTGGTTCTGGACGCCCCACTTCAAGAAGGATGCTGACAAATTGGAACAAGTTCAGAGGAGGGCGACAAGGACGATGAGGGGGCTGGAAACCAAGCCTTACGAGGAAAGGCTGAAGGAACTGTTTAGCCTTGAGAAAAGAAGACTGAAGGGTGATGATAGGATAATACTTCCCAAATTCTTGAAAGGCTGCCATGCAGAGGAGGGGCAAGATCTGTTCTCGATCCTCCCAGAGTCACAACAATAGACATGCAACAATGGGCTCAAGTGACAGGAAGTCAGATTTCAGTTGAATATCAAAAAAAAAGTCCTAAGTGTTAGAACAGTACGACAGTGGAATCGATTTCCTGGAGAGGTGGCGAGCGCTCCAACGCTGGAGGTGTTCAAGGGAAATTTGGACCACCACCTGTCTCTCTTCCCCCTCCCATCTCTGACGGACGCTAGTGATTCAGACGTCTTAGGGGGTGGGCAATGCATACTCTCCACATTTTAGTCCGAACGTTGGTTTCTCTGTCCAAGATGCTGAGGCCTTACCCCAAAATGCATTCAGTTCCTTGCAGAATCCTTCGAAAGCTGCTGAACTTTGCTGGCACTGGGATCCTCCGCTCGCTCTGTCGAACCACACAGGGTTGTTGGCGTGGAGGAACAGGGAAATGAACCCCATTGAATTTGTCCCTGGATCCTGCTGCTCCCCCCATGCAAGCTAAAAACCTGTTCTAAGGGAGATGAAAAAAAAATCCTTGGAGCAGGTTTTGGTTGCTATCTGTCATTGCAGTGGGGTGGGGAGAAGGAGAAAGCCCCACATTGGAAAGCAAAGGGCACTGTTGGGTCCTTGGTCATGTGCGGTGTTTTGGACATTTTGTCAAATGGCCGGGCCGGCCATTCTTCTTTGAGTTCCCTAGAGGAGGAGGAGGTATGGATGGACAACTCCGGAATGCAGCGCAATTAAGCAGGGGCTCCGTCAGCGTTAGACCAAGAAAGCTCCTTTTCTGGACCGCAACGCCCAGAATCCCCCAGTCAACACCGCCCTTCGCCATGCTCACTGGAGCATTTTGGAAGTTGTGTGCAGAAAAAAATGTGCATTTCTAAAGGTACCTCCATGTGCCATATTTCCATGCTACATGTGTCTGCAGAGGTGGACGCAACCAGAATTTAGAAGTAATGAGTTACGATACTATAGTTACCTACGTGTTCTTTTGATAACAAGGTGCTATCAAGTTATGTTTCAAAGTAATGTAATGAGCAGGACAGCAATTACTTTGGCGATTTCAGGTGTAACATGTTCTACTGACTTGTTAAATGCGGTGCCAAGTAAACAGTAATGAATTACTTTTTAAGAGGTAACTTTTAAAAAACAGCAGAAATAACCAGTCATCTGGGGTTCACAGGGCATGAACTCTCGCTGATTTGTTTTTTTTTCCAGCAGCAACACAGCAATCCAAACACGTGCCAAAACAAAAATGGTCATCTTTAAGGTCTACTGGACTCTTGGTCGGTAAAGCTGGAACTCTGTACAGATTTCTCGCTGGGGCTGCAGCTAAGCAAAAATGCTGTGCCTCTTCTTGACCCACAGAAGTTCCCAAGGGGGCTTTCTTCTGAACTGGAGTACATTATTTTGCTGTCTTTCTCTCTCTCTCTCTCTCTCTCCTTCATTCTTGCTTCCCGGCGCACCTCGAGTTCTCCGAGCCCTGTCTCTAAGCTCTGTGTGGCCACTTTATTTGTCTGTCTCTCGTGCTAAATGCATCTGCCACTTGCTCACTCATCTCTCCAGGCCCTCCCCGGGGATTTGTCGATCCCTCTGCAGAAAAGGCAGAGACCCAGGAAATTCATAACACACACGAAGCGCTCATTATTTCCTGAAACAGATGGAGGAGAACGCGCGGAGTAACCCCTCATTTTGACAGCTGTGCCAGTCGAGGAGAGGAGGCCAGCTTCTGCGCGGTAGCGGCGTGACAGAAAGACCGGGCTGCCCCACAATTTGCCTCTCGGGAGGTTCAGAAAGACCAGCCTCAGTCGCAGCCTCTGCTCCGGGTGCTGTTCCTCAGTTTCCCCATATGTAAAATGAAGGCAAGATGTCTCCTCTCGTATACAACTCTCTCTGTGTGTGTATGAAGGCAAAAAGCTGGAAGCATCAGTGGCCAGCCCGGTCAAGACCTCTGCCAAGAAGATCCTTGGATCTGACTATCCCTGTCTAGATGGGCGGGGAATAAATCTAATAAAATAAATAAAAATAAATAAATATCCAAGATGCTAGACCTTATGGCTGTTGTGCCACCCTAAGTTCCTCTGCTTTCATGGACTTCTTGTGTCGAAGGAAGTTCTCCCAAAGAGGAAACAGACATGCCGCTACCAAGCTTTTTGCCTTCATACACACATCCTAGAAATGGTGTATGCCTCACCTCTGGTAGTAACAACAACAACAACAACAACAACAACAACAACAACAACAACAACAACAACAACAACATTAAGAACAGCATAAACACTGCAGCAATATTTAACAGGTACTTAGGTTTTTGGTTGGGATGTGGTGGTGCTGTGGGCTAAGCTGCAGAAGCCTCTGTGCTGCAGGGTCAGAAGACCAGCAGTCGTAAGATCGAATCCACGTGACGGAGGGAGCGCCCGTTGCTTGTCCCAGCTCCCGCCAACCTAGCAGTTTGAAAGCATGTAAAAATGTGAGTAGATAAATAGGGACCACCTCGGTGGGAAGATAAAAAGGTGCTCCCTAGTCACGCTGGCCACGTGACCACGGAAACTGTCTTTGGACAAGTGCTGGCTCTACGGCTTGAAAAATGGGATGAGCGCCGCCCCCTAAAGTCAGACACGACTGGACTAAAAAATATCAAGGGGAACCTTTACCTTTACCTAGGTTTTTGTTTAAAACTTGTATCTGTTACATAATACCACTCATTTTTAAAAAAAAAAATAATTTTGATCGACTTCGCCTGGTATTTTTGAAATATCATCATCATAATCAACAACAACACCTTAGAACTGCAGAGCTGGGCGGGGCTCTGGGGGTCCAGTCCCAGACAAGGAGGCCCAGTGGGGGGAATCGAACCCCCAACTTCTGGCTCCACAGCCAGAGACCAAAACCACTTGGTCCCGTTGGAACCCCTCCGAGGGTCGAGGATCGAAAAGCGCCTGGAGTGTAGATCTATCGGAAGGCCCCCACCTGGTTGATTGAGTCTGCAATCAAGAGATGTTATACATGGGGGGGGGCGTGGGTGTTCAGCGAGGAACGGAGGTCTGGAGAAGCTTTGGCCGAGCGACGGCTCACGCCAAGCCAGCTGCTAAGCTACTGCACTCTTGCACAGGGTGTTCAGAAAGAGACACAGACCACAGTTTGGGCACACTCCAGTGTGAGCTTTTTTAAAAATCTTTTTCTTTTTGGCCATCAGACAATATACAGGAGATCGTGAACCAGCCGGATCCTGCTTCTTTTTGGGGCCCCGTTTTGGAGCTGCTCCGGGCCAATTCTTGCAGAAGCCTGGCATGAGAGAGAGCATGCATCTGGCTGCACCTTACGCCCCCCCACACGCCTTCTGGGGTCCGGAGGAGGGCATCCCAGGGGTCCAACGCATAGAAGGGGCCCCCAGACCTCAGACGCCAGAGGTTCGGTTCCTCCCCTCTCCCGCAGCATCCGCTCCATCTCCCAACAAAGATGTCAAAGAGGGCCGGAAGACAATGATGAGGAACCCGCAAGCGGAGGGGGGGGGGGAGGAGACAGATGGAAGGAAGCCTTTTCTCCTCTCTGGCTGCTCGGAGATGGCCTCATCCATCCACAAACAGACTGCCTGGAGGCCCGGATTCGAGGAGAGTAAATACTTCTTCCTGGTGGAGTCATTTGCTTGGGAAGCACCCGGCCGCAAGACGGAGCGATGGCTCTCGGCTTCGATCGCTTTCAAAGATGATTAGCCTAGATCTAGGATTCGAGGGAGAGAGGAACTTCGGGCCTGCTCTGGTGCTACTCCAGGAGCAGTGGCGGTCTACCACAGTGTCCCACTTGCTGGGAAGCACGAACAGGAAGGGGGGGTTTCGACCTGTCCTGTCTCTGGGCTCCCCCGTGTGAGCTCTCCGTGGCTGCTGCAGGAAAGGAGGGTGAGGGGTCTTGACATACCCCTATGCCCTTATACCCCTATGCCCTTCCCAAGCCTTCAGGCTTGGGAAGGCTGAGCGTCACATCTCCCCTCCCCTCATAAAAAAGAGGAGCAGAGGGTAAGGACATTTTTTCCTGAGCCCCAGGAATGAGGCAGATTTATCTCTGGGGATCAGCCAGCTGTCTGGGTCCCCTTCCTCCCCATCCGAGGGACAGAGCGTGGCCTGAAATTTCCTCCTTGCGTTTCAGCCTCTGGATTTCTCCTCTTCCTACGCCCGGAAGCCCTTCTTTTTCCCTCCGTAGCTCGGGATGGCTGGATCCAACCCAGAATCTCTTGCTTCAGAACGCATCTGGCCCAGAGGCAGGCAGTCTTCGCTGCTATAAAACATCTGCTGTCGGCCAGGGTGAGTGACGACCAGACACACA
Source organism: Pogona vitticeps (assembly GCF_051106095.1). NCBI lineage: Eukaryota > Metazoa > Chordata > Lepidosauria > Squamata > Agamidae > Pogona > Pogona vitticeps. The sequence goes on from NC_135797.1 coordinate 11,077,830, forward strand.
CACGCACATGCATGCACGTGTGTGTGTGTGTACACACATCCATGCCCACCAGTGAGGTGGAGGCCGCTTCAGTGTCAACTGGAAGGAGGAGCCCCTCCAGGCCAGCAAAACCAGCCACCCGGGTTTTACGCCACTTTTAGAAAGCACGGAAGCAGCAGCTCAGATGGAGGAGAAGAGGCAGCCTCTGTGCGCATCTCCGCGGCTCTATAACAAACCTCTGGGATTGTGAGTGGTCACACCTCCAGCCTTGGCTGTGCTGTTCGGGGATGGTGGGAGCTGTAGTCCGGCACATTTAGAGGGTGCTGGGTTAGGGAAGGCTGGCTTTTCAGGCCAGAGATGGGGAGGGTGTGGCTTCCCTATCAGGCTGAATATCGGGAGAGAGAGAAAAATTCTTAACTGTTAGAGTAGTACGACAACGGAACCCATGACTTCGGGAGGTGTTGAGCGCTACAGCGCTGTGGAGGCATTCAAGGGAAAACTGGACCAGTCTCTGTGGGATCTGCTCTTGATTCGGATTCCTGCCTTGAGCAGGAGGGTGGACTCGATGGCCTTAAGAGGCCCCTTCCCACTCCATGATTCTGTGATTCCTTGGTGTTGTCGGAATTCAACTCAGTGTGACTAGCCATGAGGAATGATTCTGGCCGGCCCCATCCCTCTGTGGCCCCTTGTAGGCAGACCCTATGGCTGTGGGTTCCCATATGGTTATTCTGTCTATTTAGGGATGGCTTCTCCCCCCCTCCCCCGTAATTTGGCCCGCCCCTGCCTCCTAGGACCCACCCCTGCCAAATCTTACAACCAAACCAAAATCAAGTTTCTAGACCTCAAGGTTGAGCGGCAAGCTTTGCAAGCAGGTGGGACTTCTGGAGGTTCAGCCGTGACCGGGCAGGCAGGCTTTCCAGGCACCCGGCCGGCTTCTTTGACCTTGGCCACTTGGCACGGGGAGGCATGAAGGAAGGTGCTGTCCTCTTGCCATTGGCAGGAAGGCCGAGGAAAGCAGCTTGTTTGTCAAGGATCATTGTTAGATGGGAAATTAATTGGTCACATGCTGTGTTGGAGACCAAGGTGTCTCAAAAACCTGCTCCCTTTCTTCCTCCCTCTTCTACCCCCCCCCCGCCTCAGTTTCCCCTTCAGTGACTATATCTGAGGTTGGGAAAGGGAGCGTTTGGTCTTCTTTCTTTTCCAGGGATGGGGGATCCTTTCAGCCAGCGGGGGGGGGGGGAGAGCCAAAATGGAAAATATATATATAGAGAGAGAGATACATATCACTGTCTCGAGGCGTTTTCCAGATTCCCCTTTGATGCTGGCTGCCTTCTCTCTTTTTCTCTCCCCTTCCGAGTTTCAGATCTGCCAAGCTGTCAACCGTGTTTAAACAACAGCCTCTTGCAATGGGATCCGAGGGGAGGCTTATAATTAAATGGCTGACAGGCGCGTGCCTCCATCACCAAATTGGGGAGGGGGGTGGTGGAGGAGGAGGAGGAAGAGGAGGAGGAGGGCTTAAGGCAGCCCTGGCGGCAGCAAACGAGGACGAGAAAGTGTTCCGAACTCGGCACCATCTGCCGTGAAGAAAAGGGCCAGGGGTCCTCCTGGAAGGAGGGGCTGGGGATTTCCGTGGGGTCCCCATGGCAGCCCTGACCCCCGGCCCAAAGGGGGTCCCTCCCGCCTCCAGCGAAAGGCCCTGTTCCAAAGCAGTGAGCAGGCAGGTCATGGGCTGGCAATGGGCCAGGTGGAGGCGAGAAACCAGGGTCCATTTGGGGGATAACCAAGAGCAAGGGGGCAGAGGCCGGGCTTTGATGGCTGAAGGTCCCGATTCCAGCCTCCTCTCCCCCACTGGCAGGTTTTCAAGGGGGTCGTAAAGACCCTTCTCCGTTGGGAGATGTCCAAGGGCCATGGTTAGGTTCAGTCGGATTCCCCTGCATCTCCCTGTGATTTCCCAGACTGCAGGGTATAATGGGGGGGGGGAGTCTATTCTGCCATGTCTTCTGCAGGTGCAGGGTGGGGTTTGGGGGGGTTGCCATGGATGGAGAAGAATGGAGAAGGCAAATTGCAAAATTTGATGGCCGAATAATCCCGTGACGAGTTGCGAAGCAGATTTTGTACAAAAGGAGGATCTCTGATCCTTCGCAAGTGTTCTCGCAGTGACACCATTGCCACTAAAACACACCCAGACTCTGTGTGTGTCTATATATATCTACAGTATTTGGATTTTTCTCCGAATTCACCCAGTTTCCAAGGAGGAGACCCACGCCATCTGCAGACCAAAGCGCAGAACTCCGGCTGGCACACAGGAAACCATCCGTTTACGCCTCCCCCAGTTCTGCTTCACGCTTAGAATAGAATCCTAGAATCATTCAGTGGGAAGAGGCCAATTAAACCATCAAGTCCAAAGCAGATCTCAAAGAGGGTGGCCCAATTTGCTCCTGTGTTGGAGCGCCCACCACCTCCTGAGGTCATCATTTCCATTGTCATACTACTCTTAACAGTTAAGAGGTTTTCCTTCATATTTAACCTAAATCTGGTTTCTCGTAGCCTGAGCATATTGTTACGTATCCTGCACTCTATGATGGCCGAGAATAGATCCTCTCCTCTCCTCTGTATGGCTACCTTTCAAGTATGTGAAGAAGGCTCTCCTATCCTCCCTCCATCTTCTTTTCTCAAGCCTAAATATGCCCAGTTCTTTCCGTCTTTCCTCCAAGGGCTTGGTTTCCACCCCCATGATCATCCTGGTCGCCCTCCTCTGAACTTGCTCCAGTTTGTCGGGATCCTTCTTCAAGTGCGGTGTCCAAAACTGGACACGTGACCCAAGACGTGGCCTAACCCAGCACTGAGTAGAGGAGGACTAGCTTGACTCCTGGGTTCTAGAGCAGTGGAAGTTGCCAAATCCGGCAGGATTTGGGGAATCCGGTCCAGAGCCTTTAGCCTGGACTCTTCAGTCTGGCCTAAAGCCCGCAGTGGTTTACTCTACTTTTGAGAGTCAAGGTCACCAATGCCTGAACCCTACCTTGAAAACCCAGCGGTGGGTCAGTTTATTAATGCCCAGAAGGGGTTAGAAGCTAACAAAAGGAGAGGTGAAGCCATGTGCTTTGGGAGGCTTCTACGGACAGGACCCATCACCACAAATAATCTGCTGCAGGAGACAACTCTTGTGCAAAATCCTGTCTTCCAGGAGAGATGCAAGGCCTTGCAGGAGAGTAACTTGGGTGCCAAGGAGAAAGCGGCGGAGACGGTAAGAGAAAGGCAACAGGAAAGCTCCAGGAAAGAATACAGTGGTGCCCCGCATAACGAGCGATTCGTTTAACGATGAGTTTTTGCAATCGTTTTTGCGATCACATAACAATATTTTAAATGGTAAAACATCGCTTTGCAATGATTGGTAAGTGTTTCGCTTACCGATTATCGCATAACAATGTTTTTCCAACAGCTGATCGTCGGTTCCAAAATGGCCGCCGGGTAAAGAAAATGGCTGCCCACTGTGTTTCCACGCACTTTCCTCGCTTACCGGGCAGTGAAAATGGCGGCCGTATGGAGGATTTTCACATAATGGTGAGTTTTTTGCCCATAGGAACACATTAAACATGTTTTAATGCGTTCCTATGGGCTTTTTTGTTCCGCATAGCGACGAATCCGTATAGCGATGATTTTTTCAGAATGGATTATCGTCACTATGCGGAGCACCACTGTAATCATTCCAGAGCTTGGGAAAAGACCCTTTGGACTGCAAGTCTAAGAATCCCTGAGCCAACTTGGGAGTTCTGGCCCCAAAGGTTAATGATCTGAATTGTTTCTGGCATTCATCCGCCCGATTGAGATCTCTTTTTCCTGCACAGAGTGGAAGCCCCGGTCTACCAAGGGAAGAGACCTCAGCCCATAGGCATGGACACCTCTCGGGGTGGCTCTGGGATGGTGGGGCTGTGCTGCTCCTCAGGGTCCTGCTCAAGAAGTGGCTGACCACCCCTCCATGGTAGAGCCTGCCCTCCCCTCCATGGTAGAGCCCTGGCTGGGCCAAGAGGAGGCCCAGCGGCAGCCCCGGGTGTTGCCCGCAAGGCCAAGGAAGGGCCCGGCCTCAAACTCAGGAGAGCCATTTTGCAGGAGTCCCAGTTCTTGCAATGTGCCAGACTGGGACTCCCATCGCCCCCCCTACTCCATCCTGGATGGGGATAATGGGGTGTGTAGTATGGCACCTTGAAGGCTGACCTAGACAAGATTGGGTGCGGGATCAGCAGACCTTCGTTATGAGCCACAGCTGACCGGCAGAGCCGTTGGGTAAGGAAATTCCCTGGTTCCATCTCAGGGCTTTCTCTAGTTCAAGCGAGCCACAAGCAAGGCATGACAGCAAGCCTGAGACCCCAGAGAGCAGCCACGGCAGGTCAGAGCGGTGGTGACGGGGCGAGATTGACTCCGACCTGGAAGGAGAAAGCTGACCATGCTCTTCTTATACGTACAATCTAACATGTAAAAACTTCTCTCTCTGGTTTCCCTCCAGAAGAGCCTTGCTAATTAAGCACTGGGCGTCGTTATTTTCCTGGACTACACAAGTTTGGCTAAGGATATATCTGTGAAGCTTCTCAGCCCTCCAAGTGAGAGTATCTGGACGTTGGGTCCTGGCAACTGGACTTCTTTCTTATTAGCTTGAAACGTTTCGCTACTCATCCAAGTAGCTTCTTCAGCCTGAAGGAAAGTATAGTTAATAAACTAGAAGGAAGGAAGGAAGGAAGGAAGGAAGGAAGGAAGGAAGGAAGGAAGGAAGGAAGGAAGGAAGGAAGGAAGGAAGGAAGGAAGGAAGGAAGAAAGAAAGAAAGAAAGAAAGAAAGAAAGAAAGAAAGAAAGAAAGAAAGAAAGAAAGAGAAAGAAGGAAGGAAGGAAGGAAGGAAGGAAGGAAGGAAGGAAGGAAGGAAGGAAGGAAGGAAGGAAGGAAGGAAGGAAGGAAGGAAGGAAGGAAGAAAGAAAGAAAGAAAGAAAGAAAGAAAGAAAGAAAGAAAGAAAGAAAGAAAGAAAGAAAGAAAGAAAGAAGGAAGGAAGGAAGGAAGGAAGGAAGGAAGGAAGGAAGAAAGAAAGAAAGAAAGAAAGAAAGAAAGAAAGAAAGAAAGAAGGAAGGAAGGAAGGAAGGAAGGAAGGAAGGAAGGAAGGAAGGAAGGAAGGAAGGAAGGAAGGAAGGAAGGAAGGAAGGAAGGAAGAGAAGAGAAAGAAAGAAAGAAAGAAAGAAAGAAAGAAAGAAAGAAAGAAAGAAAGAAAGAGAGAGAGAAAGAAAGAAAGAGAAAGAAAGAAAGAAAGACAGAAAGAAAGAAAGAAAGAAAGAAAGAAAAAGAAAAAGAAAGGGGAAAAATCAATAAAAATAAATGAAGGAGAGAAGAAAATTTAAAATAAAAACATTTCTTCAGTCTGAAGAAGCTACTTGGATGAGTAGCGAAACGTTTCAACCTAATAAGAAAGAAGTCCAGTTGCCATGAAAGGGACGTGGTGGGGCTGTGGGTTAAACCGCAGAAGCCTCTGTGCTGCAAGGTCAGAAGACCAGCCGTCTTAACATCGAATCCACTCAACAGAGTGAGCTCCCGTCGCTCATCCCAACTCCTCGCCAACCTAGCCGTTCGAAAGCATGCAAATGTGAGTAGGTAAATAGGTACCACCATGGTGGGAAGGTCACGGTGTTCTGTGTCTAGTTGCGCTGGCCACGTGACTACGGAAACTGTCTATGGACAAACGCTGGCTCTACGGCTTGGAGACGGGGATGAGCACCGCCCCCTAGAGTCCAACACGACTGGAACAAATGTCAAGGGGAACCTTTACCTTACCAGTTGCCATGACTCAGCTTCCAGATTGGGCTAAGGCTGCCCATTCACAGATCTCCAGCACCTCCTCTGATCCGTTGGAATGAATGGATCAAGAGCATCATGAATTGTGTTGCATGTTGAAGCAAGGAAGGGAGCTGCTACTGGAATGTTCTTCCCAGAGGGCCAACGCCAGCCTCTTGGGCAAGGGAAAGATGCTCAATGGACTCTCCTTGGAACCGAAAGTCTTCTCTCTCTCTCTCTCTCTCTCTCTCTCTCTCTCTCTCTCTCTGCAGTTTTAGCCCATCTTCTCTCCCTCTTTCTAGTGCATGTCTGTGTCAGCTGGAGGATGGTCAAAGCAGCCAAGACAGCAATGGGCTCCTTCCCCAAACTACGAGCCCCATCAGCCCCATCATACCAGCACAGCCAGCGGCACCAGTAGACCTTGGTTTGTCTCCTAGAGATGAAAGGAGATGCCCATGACAGCATGGCCACTCGTACGTCACCAAAACGGAGCAGAAAAGAGGGCACAGATGTATATAGAGCTGCATGCATGAATGGACATCGGCAGATGCAAGAGTAGCAATGATGTCTAGTGTGTAAACAGCAGCGCAATCCTCAACCACGTGGGAAGGTCAATGACCAGGCAGCCCCCGTTTGCCTGCTCTTTAGTCAGCTGTCCAGGTGGCACCAACTAAGGATGAGCAGCTTTAAGGTCATGCCCCAATCTCCTTCCATACGGTCCATACCTGGGATTGTAATGTTGCAAAGGGCGTCCAGAGTCATCTAGCCCAACCACCTACTGATGCAAGAAATCCACCGACAAAAACACCCCAAATAGATTACCCTCCAACCTTTGTTTTTAAAAAACTCTTGGCTCAATGGAAGCCCATCCTCTTTCACAACAGCTTGTTTCCCTATCGGACGGCGTTTCGCAGCAGGGAATGATCTAGATGGGCAGCATATAAATGCAATAAATAAATAAAATAAATCTCTAAATCGGACTCAGACCAGACAACCTACAAAATGGAGGACACCTTTAGAAGAAGGGATGGTCCCTCGTAAATGAGAGACCTCAAATGGAGGACTGTCTTCTCGAAAAAGGATGGGGAGGGGGCCCAACATTTGGAAGCTGTGCTCTAGAAGCAGTCTTCGGCCGCCATCTGGTGGTTGGATGAGGTGGCTTGGCTGGAGACAGAACCCTATTTTGTCCGAGCAAAGCCTTACTGGAACCGAAGGCATTGAGGCCTGTTTGCCCTTCACACCAAATTAGCACCAATTCCCTGGCGTCTTGGATCTGGAGTCACAGCTCTCGGTGAGCCCGAGGGTGAAGCTTAATGCCAAAGGAACCTCTGTTGGACCTGCCCTGCTCACCGACGGACGTTCCAGGAGAATCCTGCGGGGCAAAAGAGGGACCGGCTGGCTGTGCGAGCGGGGAAAACTGGAACAGAACGTCTCGTGGCCGAGCCAAAGAGCAGCCATTGGGCTTAACCACGGCTTGGATGCGAAGGGTTAAAAATAATGCCGTTCTATTTCAATTTTTGTGGCTCAAGGATTACAGCTTGCAAAGTTACTGGCCTTTATCTTCCCTCTACGAGATTATCCGGGGTTTTTTTTAATTGTTTCACTTGAGAACATGGATTCCGAGTGTTTTAAACAACAACCTTGTGAGGTAGCTCAGCCTGAGTATCGACCATTGTGGTTTTTTTTCCCCCTTGGCTAGGCAAAGACCTTGCAGGGTCTGAAATCCGAGTCGCCTTGATCGGCTAGCTACGAATGGCTGGAAATTGGGCAAAAATGTAATGATTTCTTCCCCTTCTGCACAGAAAGGACCGTAGAAACTGGCAGAATCGTCCACCCAAGCCCAGGATTTTAAGAGGAGAACTTTCCAAAATCAGGTTTCTACTCAACCATGTCATTGCAGAGTTAGAGCTGCCACCTTTTTCCCCACCGAGGGCTCCTCACCTTTGACATCTCTACAGCAGGCAGAAACAATACAACTCGCTATGCGCTGACAACAGCCACAGTTGAAGGATGATGGGAGTTGAAGTCAGGCAGCATTATAATACACTCCTACCTATCCTTATTTAGGTGCAAGCCCCACTAAGTTCTGCACGACTTCCTTCCAAAAAAAAGCAAGCCATTTTGCCAAGTCTGAGCCATTTTGCAAAATGCATAAATGAGGTTGAAAGAGAGAAAGATTCGGGTGCAAATTTGCTCATCCTACATGAACATCCCAAGCAAGCTGGCTGAGGATGATGATCCCAAGAGAGGCCCAGAGGGAGAAAATGAGAAATTGGGCCTTCTTGGTGGTTGCGCCTGCAGTTCGTCTGACCCTTTCGCTGGCGATTTTTTAAAAAGTCACCAAAAAACGCTGTTGTTCGAGCAGATGCTTCAAAATATTACACCTGCAGAGTCGGCTGAATTCATCTAGCCTTAATATGACCCATTCCGCCATATTAAATGTTTTCTTATGTAAAAGTATGTTAGTGCTTGCTGAAAATACCGTTTATTTTCATTATCTGTCCTACTGAATTGGCATTTTAATTATGCTGCTGCACGTCTTGATTGTAAACTGCCCAGAGTGGCCCTCGGCCAGATGGGCAGGATGAAAAAAGGAAATTAAAAGAAAGGAATAAATACCATATTTTTCCGTGTATAAGACGCCCCCATGTATAAGACGCCCCCCCCCCACTTTACTAATCCAAAATTAAGAAATCTAAGTAGGGCTTAGCAAGTGTAAGGGGAAAGGGATCAAAGCGCTGCAGGATCGCTTTGATCCCTGCTTCCCCCTCCACTTGTTTTTGTTCTCTCCTCAGCTTACTTCCGTGTATAAGACGACCCTCAATTTTTAGTCCAAAGGTTTTAGGCAAAAGTATAGTCTTATACACGGAAAAATACGGTAAGTTGTCACATTTCGGAAACAAGATGGAGCCTTTTTCTCTACAGCTCTCGTCCTGCCGGCATCAAGTGCCGCCGTTTCCTGCGTCTCTCACATTAAATTCAGACCCCAAGTGATCTTATTTGATGAGGGAAAAGGGAAGCAATTACGTTCCCGTAGGCCAGAGCCTAATGGGCTGCCGCTTTTCCCTTTTGCTTTTAATGTCAATAAAATTTGCCAAGATCAGCTTGAGCGATGAAATCATGTTCTGGGTGAGAAGCTGACGACTTAAATTAGTTAAGAAAAGGGAAAGCATTATTACTAATGAATAGGGACAGAGGAAACCTCCGGCATGCCGACAGCCTTGTTCTGTGTGTGTGTGTGTGAGATGTACAATCGCACATGCGTGTGAAGGCCACCAGCAGGAGGTTTTGGTGATAACGGCCGAAGCTTGAACATGGTCTCTTTGCCCTGCCATTTAACGACTAAATAGACAAGAACCGGGGAACCACAAGATAACCAAGAAACAGAAGACGCCTGGTTTACTCGAGTCTCAGAACAGACCCCCCTGAAAGGTCTCCGACTCTGTCAATGCTCAGGCGACTCCCATTGATTTCAACGGATCTGCTCTAACGATGAATACAGTGGATTTAGCTCGCTGGGTTGGGAAAGCCCCCTGCAGCTGTGGTTTTTCAGGAGTTCCTATCTGGAGGGGATGGTTCGCGTGAGGGCCAAAGTAGACATTATAGCTTGCCTGTCATTAGAAGGAGGAAGTCCTTCAGAGCTGGAAACATCTGATTGCCACAGCAAGAATTTTTTTATCCCTTCCAGCCGGTGATTGCTTTGTGTTTGTCCGTCTAGAAGCAATCCCAAGCCTTGGTTACAAGGGAAATGACTCTATCCCAAATGTCCTCCTGAACCCACATAGCTACCACACTCGCAGGTCTCAACTTCTAAATGACATGCTTCATGGAATATGTAGTATTGCTGGGACCTTCCTTCTCCATTGTGAAGTTGTTTTGTCAAGTGTAACTTCAGGTTTTTTTGGGGGGTATTTTTCTTCAACATGTGCAAGATTAATAATTATTTCTTAGGTACATAAATGCAGGGTTGGGGCAGTCGTGCCCCGCTGGACGATTATCCCGTTTAACAACGAATCCGCTTAACGTAGATTGGGGGGTTTTTTGCTTCATGTTGATCGGTTCCCTGTTTTGGGAACCGATTTTTCGCTTTACGACGATCAGCAAACAGCTGATCGTCGGGTTTCAAAATGCCCCCCCCTGCTGTTTTCTAAGACGGATTCCTCGCTATACAGGCACCGAAAATGGCCGCCGTATGGAGGATCTTCACTGGACGAGCAGGTTTCAGCCCATTGGAACACATTGAACGGTTTTCAATGTGTTTCAACTGGTTTTTTAATTTCGTTTGACGACGTTTTCGCTCTACAGCGATTTCGCTGTAACGAATTAATGTCATCGAGCGAGGCACCACTGTATATTAACAGCTCTCACTGTTACTCTTTCCTGTCACACCAGAAGATGTGGTGGCCACATGTACTGGTAACCTATCATGCAGGCAAACTTAACACCTTCAAGTCCATATCCCCCTCTCATCTTTTTAGCCCTGCCCAACCTGGCCTGCGCCAGAAATACTGGACTACAGCTTCCATCACCCCCAGAGGCACAGACCTAAGCCACAGGCTCACTGAGGATGATGGGAGTTGAAATGGTACCCTTTTGGAGAGCTTCAAGCAAATTTAGCGTTCCAAATACAACGCTGACTTAAACTATTGTTTTTTGTTCTAAAAAATAAATATTAACGAAACAGAAGTTCAGAGGAAGTGTTTATACAGCTTGTAAAGCTAGCTTTCGAATGATTAAAAAAAAAAAAAGCCTCTATCCTCTTGCCGGGCTTCACCATTTTAGCAAAGCAAGTTTACACTCTAATTAAACGTTTCCGATCTATACTTTCAATCGATTCAGGATGTCATTGTTGCCTGACAGGATACAGGCAGAAATCAGATGGATGCTTTTAAATGAATAGGAACTTTAGCGTGAACACAATAATTGCTTCTTTTTTTAAAATGTGAACTTTTCTAATGGATAGTATTCCTTTCAAATAGGTTACTTAGTTTAGCCACATCTTTGCTGTACAAAGCCATTATCACTCCCATGTGGGTGGAAGACTGAGGGGCTTAGACACAGATTCCTCACAGTGGATGATTCCGCGCCCTCCCATAATGTAGATTCTACAAAGCAAATTACAATTCTGCTTCTAACTTTCACCAGAGAAGCAGCTAGCAATCAGAAGAGATGTGAAGCCAATTCATCTTTGTCTTAATTTCATCCAGTCGAGAATTTTCCTCTCCCTTGTGCCGAATCTCACCTCCGGTGCAACGAGACATTATAGAATCCTAGAATCATGGAGTGGGAAGGGGCCTCATAAGGCCATCCAGTCCAACCCCCCTGCTCAAGGCAGGAATCCCAATCAAAGCAGATCTGACAAGAGGGTGGTCCAGTTTTCCCTTGAATGCTTCAAGCGATGAGATTCTCAACCCCTCACAAAGTCATTGGTTCCATTGTCATACTGCTCTAACAATTAAGGTGTTTTTCCTGATATTCAGCCAAAATCTGGCTTTCTGTATTTTCAGCCCAAGTCTTCAAGTGTGGTGTCCAGAGCTGGACACAGGACTCTAAATGAGGCCAAAGGAGTGCTGAATAGAGGGAGATTGGTACCTCATGGGATTTGGAGACTATACATCTGTTAATGCAGCCTAAAATCACATTGGCCTTTTTTGCTGCTGCATCACACTCCTGGCTCATCTCCAGGTTTCGATCTACAACAATCCCAAGATCCTTCTCATTCGTTGTGTAACTGAGCCGTGTATTCCCCATCTCGTAACTGTGCGTGCACATTTTGTGCTCTCCCCATTTTGTGCAAAAAAACATCTCCAAGCATGACCAGTACCTTTTTCCATTTGGGAAGCACCAAACAACAGGCTAGATGACTGCCAGGACACATCGGAGCTACTTCCACTTGCCCACGCAATGAGGAAATGGTTACAGCTCTTTTAAATTTTATCCATTTATGGAAACAAACGAAAAGTCAGCCTCAAAAATTCGCCAACCAGAGACTCCTGGCTGTTCCACAGATAAAGAGTTCATTCAAAATCAACTGTAGTCCTTGAGGGCTCTCTCTGGTGTCTCCAGCTACGGCACGGCACCTCCAGTCTGCCAGGCGTCCCTCATGAAGATCCGTGCCGCAAGACTTTGAAGCCACCAGCAGGAGAGGAGCCACCACGGAGAAGGCCCAGCATGTGACAGGGGAACCACCACCTAAAGGAGGTGGGACAAGAGGTAGGGAGGGAGAGACACGGTCCCAGGTATCGCCCGACACGTCGCTCCCCAATGTTCAGCAGAGCAGCTTAAGGAGATGCTCGTAACTCAAGAAGGTGACAGCATTGACGGGGAAAGCCCGAAGAGCATTCAGAGAGAGACCTTTGAAGAAAACCTGCCAGCCTTCGTGACGGGCACTGGCCAGGATGCAGTCCAAGATCCCGCGATACTCTGCCTGCTTCACCCCGTCCATTTGCAGGCGGGCCTTCACCACGTCCATCGGGGTGGCCAAAACCCATGACACCGTCCCAGCGAAACCACCGGCCACCAGAATGGTCACTGGACCTGGAAGGGTTTATTTGGGAGGAGGGGAGGAGACAGGATCACAGGGTGAAGAAGAACCACAGGGGAATGCAAAACCCTAAAAGCAATGTACTCCAGATGCGCTGGACTATAACTCCCATCATCCCCGTCCTTATGGGTCTTCCCAAAAGACACCTTCAGGGAGCTCCTTTGGACCGGGTTCATTTTAATTTCTCCCCCAAAAGAGCCACCGACTGGAAACAATTCTTCACACACCACCTTACAAGTTTCATTCATTCAATCCTAGCCCAGCCTATATTTCGGCCGTGGCCACAAAACAAGGCCGAGAATGGCTTCTCGAGAGCCTATCAAGGTTAGAGGGCAGGGACCTAAGCTTCGCCTCCTGGAAGAGGGAGTCTCGCAGCCTCTCGTCTCTGACAAATGTGTCTCTGAATGTGCCCAGACGTTTCTTTTTCCACAACCGGGACACATGTTGTGGAGGGCTGATTGGAACTAGACCTCTGAACCCAATAAACTTATTTCTTGTTAGCTTTGGATTAATTTATTCCCCCCCCCCACTTCCTTGCTTTCAGGTAACACCGCTTAGAAAATGTTAGAACTGTTTAAGCTTCTCTGAATTACTCAAGCCCCTTCGCCACAATAAGGCAGTAATCCATGAAGGAGTTTAAGGACTGTAGGATTATGATTCACCGTATTTTTCTGTGTATAAGACGCCCCCATGTATAAGACATCCCCCATTTTTCTAACCCAAAATTAAGAAATCAAATTGGTGCTTAGCAAGTGGAGGGGAAAGCAGGGATCAAAGCGCTGCAGGATCGCTTTGATCCCTGCTTTCCCCTCCACTTGTTTTTGTTCTCTCCTCAGCTTACTTCCGTGTATAACAGAACCCTCAATTTTTAGTCTAGAGATTTTAGACAAAAATATAGTCTTATACATGGAAAAATACGGTATATGTGTGTATATTTGTGTATATTTTCAAGACAATTTTATATACCATATTTTTCCATGTGTAAGACTATACTTTTGTCTAAAATCTTTAGACTGAAAATTGAGGATCATCTTATACACGGAAGTAAGCTGAGGAGAGAACAAAAACAAGTGGAGAGGAAAGCAGGGATCAAAGTGATCTTGCAGCGCTTTGATCCCTTTCTCCCTACACTTGCTAAGTCCCACTTAGATTTCTTAAATTTGAATTAGAAAAGTGGGGAGCATCTTATACATGGGGCGTCTTATACACGGAAAAATACGGGTATCTTATTTACCAGCCTGTGCAACCCCTTCCTGAAAAAGACAGGTCACTTCTTTTCTGTGTCAGCAAATAAATAATTTTGGAGACTGGAACGCCCCTCTGCAGATGATGAAGTGAACTCTTGCCTTTCTGATCTGGACACCTTCCAGAGGTCTTGGACTACAACTCCCATGATCTTTAGCCACCATGAGGCAGGTAGCTGCAAGTTAGTACATTTCACCCGCTCCTGCAGCCCGTAATGGGATGGCTCCCTTCTCCACAAAAGAGTTAAAACAGGAAGGAGTCAGCCTCAGTCTTTCCAACGGCTTTGGATAACATCTCCCATCATCCCCAGCCATTGCTCCAGCAACCCTGGGCTGATTGGGGTTGTAGTCGAAATAATCTGGAAAGCCCCGGGACGCCTACCGCTGTGCCAAGCCCTGCCAGCTTCAAGGGGGACATTTTCCGACACCACCTCGGACTCGCTGCGGGCTGCACCCGGCCCTCCCAGTTACGTCAAACCCCTGGTTTTTAAAAAAAGTGGTTTTCCAACTAGAACAAGGCACGAGGGGGTAAGGCAGGTCACGATGGCAAATTCTGAATGGACAGAGTGCTAAAAGAATTTTGATTTGATGGTCCGAGATTGTTTGGTTTCATTCTGGAATGAAATCTAAATGGGATAAATGCCGGCTGTGATGAACACAGGCTTCTGATTTTTTTCTCCCCTAGAGGTCTATGAAGTACTTGTTGGGCTCTCAAGATTCAAAATGTAGATTTTAACTTATAAATCCCTAAATAGCTTGGGTCCAAGCTATCTAATAGCCAGCATCTCCCTCCATAAACCTGTCCAGGAATTAAGATCATCAGGAGAGGCCTTTCTCTCAGTCCACCTCTTTCACAGATGTGTATGTTGGAGACACAGGACAGGGCCTTCTCTGTCGCTGCTCCCAGAGACTCTGGAACTCTCTCCCACTGGATGCCAAGCTGGCCTCATCTTTGCTGTCCTTCCGCAAGCAGGCAAAGACCTTCATCTTCAGGCAGACTTTTCCTTAGTGACTGGCGGCCAGAGAGGGTTTATTAAAAACGGACGCCTGTGCTTTGTTGCTTTTAAATGTGTTTTCCGTATTTTATTTCATTGGCTACTTCAAATACAGTGGTGCCCCGCACAGCGAGGTTAATCCGTTCCGGATTAACCATCGCTATGGGGAAACATCGCTATACGGAACGGAAAACGCCATAGAAACACATTAAACTTAGTTTAATGTGTTCCTATGGCTCTTAAACTCACCGCTCTGCGAAGTTTCTCCATAGCGCCGCCATTTTTGCGCCCTCGGTAAGCGAGGGCAGGGCGCGAAAATGGTGCGGGCGGCCATTTTCTGCACCCGGCGGCCATTTTGGAAGCGCCGATCAGCTGTTCCCAAAATGGCCGCTGGGTGCAGAAATGATCGCAATGCGATGTTTAGCCTATCTAAACATCACAATGCGATTGCATTAGCGACCGCAAAAAATGGGTCGCTATGCGGATTCATTGTTAAACGGTGCACTCGTTAAGCGAGGCACCACTGTATAATCCTTGTTTAATTCCTTTTTAAAATATTGGTATACTCCCGGTTTTTAGCTTTTAAACATTTGTCTTTTCCTCGTTGTAAGCCACCTCAGTTCCTTTCCAGGAGAAAGGCAGGGTAAAAATATTTTAAATAGGCTGGGAGGATGATGAGGGACTAGACACCCTGACCTAACAGGAGCCCATTCTTTTCAAGAAGACATACCTCTCATGAGGCCATTTTCTCCTAATATTGGTGAACGCACTAGGCTGCCAGAAACCCGCCCGGGAGTGACATGTGGCAGGTAGGTCCGCATGATTTTCACCCCGATGTAGCATCCGAACCCCACCCGGCTGGCCTCTTTTCTCATCCTGACTTTGAAGGCAGTGGTCCCCAACCTTGGGGCCTCCAGATGTTCTTGGACTTCAACTCCCAGAAATCCTGGCCAGCAGAGCTGGTGGTGAAAAGGCTTCTGGGAGTTGTAGTCCAAGAACATACGGAGGCCCTAAGGTTGGGGACCACTGTTATAAGGGACTTTGAAGGTTACAGGATTTGCTTCTATGAGAAAAAGTCAGATTCCACCCCTGGAAAGGGCAGAGATGCCACGTTGCCAACGCAACGGCCCTGATCCCATCCCAGCGTCTCACCTGGATCCTGCCTTTCCTCCGTCATCCCCCTGCAGAGCCCCGTGTACGTCAGGAAGTAGACGGCCACGGTGGGTGAATCCCGGAACGCCAATGCCCGGCCACCGCGGAACATGCCCGCCACGCCTTCCTCCTGGAAGATGCTGACCGCACAGTGGACGGGGCCCCTGTATCGTGACTGGCACGCCCCGGTCAGGGCCCTGCGGCGGCTGTAGAGGTGGGTCTGATTCTGCAGCCGGACTTTGATGAGATCCACCGGGGCCAGGATCATGGCCTGCATCAAGACACGGGGAGAGGAAGCCAAAGGACATTATTTCCCCCAAAGGTTCTTCTTGGGATTCATGACTGCAGCCACTGAAGGGGAAGGTTCTCCCTGGCATTCATCCGAGAGAAGCTGGAAATGGGACCCAACCAAATTCTAGGCCTCTAAAAAACCATGTCTTTTATTATTTTTTATACCCCTGGGATTTCTCTAAAAGCTGATCATAGCCAATGTGGTCTTCTCCCCACCACCAGGCAATCTGAATCTTCATTATCTGGTCCAAGATTCTGCTCTTTCACTGCAATGCTCTCAAAAGGTTCCAGTCCCCCAACCCGCTCCCGTGGATAACTGAAACACGTGGAAGTACGGAATGCTATACATTGCATGGTGTCTGGCTCCCTCTAGTGGCCACTTCTGGTAAATACACCCTGGATATACACCCTATCCACAGGATCAGGATCCGCGTATTCGCTTATCTGCTGGCTGAAAATACGAAATAAAACACCTAGAAATTCATATATGTGTGTGTGAATTTCTAGGTACCGTATTTTTCCATGTATAAGACGCCCCCATGTATAAAATGCCTCCCACTTTTCTAACCCAAAATTAAGAAATCTAAGTGGGGCTTAGCAAGTGTAGGGGGAAAGGGATCGAAGCGCTGCAGGGTCACTTTGATCCCTGCTTTCCCCTCCACTTTTTTTTGTTCTCTCCTCAGCTTACTTTCATGTATAAGACGACCCTCAATTTTTAGTCTAAAGATTTTAGACAAAAGTATAGTCTTATACATGGAAAAATATGGTATTTTATTTTATATTTTCAGCCAGTGGGTAAGTGAATCAGCGGATACTGATCCTGTAGATAGGGAGGCCCTACATAGTGTGTTCACCAGTGGCTCATGAACTGAGAAAGAGAGAACACTTTAACCGCAATTTTGGATGAGGTACCCACCCCCACCCTGTTCTGGGCTTCAAAGAGCTCTGGCTTTTTAATTTGGTTTACATAACAAGCCTGGGAAGCAGATGAGCCATGGAAGGAGGGTTTCTGGCCCAAGATCATCCGATTTCATGCCTCAGGGAGGACTTCAGCTGAGATCTCTTCAAAACCAGTCCAAGAAACTAAGCTCCTAGGCCACACTGCGCCGGCTGGGCACCCAAGCTGGCTCTTACTTGCACCATTCCTGAGACGCAGCCCGCCGTGAAGATGTGGGCGTATCTGGGAGGGTTGACGCTGTGGTCGCGGTGGTGGGTGTCGCACAGGTACTGGAGAACATTGCTGTATGTCCCAAACATGACGGAATTCACCACCGCCACGCTGAGCAGCGGGAAACTCATGCCTTTGAAGAAGCCACGGACCTGCACAGAAGCAGAAAAGTGAGGTGGAGGGCCCCCAGAGCCTAGCTCTGGCAAAGGTTTGGGGTACCAGACGGCATCTACAGTGGTGCCTCGCTTTACGATTGCCCCACATTACGACAAATCCGCTTAACGATGATCTGAATGGGGGGATTTCGCTTTGCGATGATCGGTTCCCTGCTTCGGGAACTGATTCTTCGCAAAACTATGTTTTTTGAACAGTTGATCTGCGGTTTCAAAATGGCCACCGCATGATTAAAATGGCTCCCCGTTGTATTTAGGGACGGATTCCTCGCTATTCAGGCAGCAAAAATGGCCACCGTATGGAGGATCTTCGCTGGATGGTGAGTTTTTACCCTTTTGGAATGCATTGAACGCAAAAAGTTCATCATAATGCAATTTCGTCGTTAAACGAAGCGATCGTAATGCGAGGCACCACTGTATTTGAAAAGTGCTATCCTATTCTCTCCACCCACCCACCCAGTGTTGTTTTCTCAAGGCTAAACATGCCCAATTCTTTCTGTCTTTCCTCCTTGGGCTTGGTTTCCAGTCCCCTCATCATCCTGGCTGCCCTCCTCTGAATCTGCTCCCAATTTGTTGACATCCTTCTTCAAGAGTGGAGTGACACAGTACTCTGTCTAGACGAGATCTGATCAATGCTGAACAGAGGGGAATAAGTACTAGTATCTTCTCTTCTCTAGAATAAAAATACCACCTCCTTCAATAGTCTGTGGAAGATTTGGGTTTCAGACCCCTCACCATTCCTCTGCTGGACACACTTCAGTCAGTCAACATCCTTTTTCAACTCTGGCTCCCAAGGACTGCCTTCCCTCTTACTTGAGACAATCACCTACCATTCCGATTCCCGGATGACCTCACGAGGAGGAAGTGATCTAACACAGAAAGAACAACTTTTGTCTACCCCATAGATAATTTCAAACATGATTGGAAGGGTGTTACTCAGAGCTGGAAAGTTATTTTCTAAAAGCAACGCATTAGGCATGGCTCACTATTTATTACTCTTCCTAACTATAATAATTGCATGCAGTCAAGTGATAAATAATAGGTAAAGGTAAAGGTTCCCCTTGACGTTTAGTCCAGTTGTGTCCGACTCTAGGGCGCGGTGCTCATCCCTGTTTCCAAGCCATAGAGCCAGCGTTTTATCCCTAGAGCGTTTCCGTGGTCATGTGGCCAGCGTGGCTAGACGTGGAACGCCGTTATAAATAATACACAATTCCTAACTCTAGGAGTTATGCATTAATGATGGCTTGCTACCGCCTTATTTCAAACCCTCTCTAAACATTACAGCAGAACTGATTGGTCTCAAGGTAGTAATTTAAGACGAAAATGTCAGATCCATGATTTCAATGGTGAGGCGGGGCCAGCTCTGTCAATAGGCAGAGTGAGGCAACTATTGTGGTGCCCCGCATAGTGACGTTAATCCGTTCCGGATTAATCGTCGCTGTGAGGAAACATCGCTAAACAGAACGGAAAAAGCCATAGGGGGCCCAAACTCACCGTTCAGCAATGTTCCTCCATAGCGCCGCCATTTTTGCGCCCTCGGTGAGGGCAGGGCGCGAAAATGGTTGCGGTGGCACTCGGCGACCATTTTGGAACCGCCGATCAGCTGTTCAAAAAACATCGCAATGCGAAGATCGGTAAGCGAAACGCTTACGAATCATCGCAATGTGATGTTTTACCCATTAAAACATCGCAATGTAATCGCATTAGCGATCTAAGAAAACAGATCGCTATGCGGATTCGTCATTAAACGGTGCACTCGTTATGCGAGGCACCACTGTATCTCAGGTAGCAGATGTCATGTGTATAGACACACAAACGCATGCTCGCACACACACAAATGGCAGTACACCAGATGTTTCTCCTGCCCCTCTTCACTATTCCCCTCTATCACACTGCATCCTTTAAACTACCTGCTTTCCTCAGATGATGTAAGGGAAGTCAAAGTCTTAGCCCGTTTCGGTCCCCCTCTAAGCAGCACTAAGGCATCACCTAGAGTCCTGTGTCCAGTTCTGGACACCCCACTTCAAGAAGGATGCTGACACACTGGAGCAAGTTCAAAGGAGGGTGATGAGGACGATCAAGGGGCTGGAAACCAAGTCCTAGGAGGAAAGACGGAAAGAATGGGGCATGTTTTAGCCTTGAGAAAATAAGACTGGGGTGTGGGCGGGAGACAGGGTAGCACTTTTCAAATCCTTAAGACATAGTCAGACAGAGGAGGATTATCTGCGGACAAAGCCCTAGCTCCATGGGTTGGAAACGGAGATGAGCATCGCCGCCTAGAGTCGGACACGTCTGGACAAATTGTCAAGGGGAACCTTTACCTTTACCTAGATTTAGGCTGAATATCAGGAAAATCCTCTTAACTGTTAGAGAAGCACAACAGTGGAACCCATGACATCAGGAGGTGTTGAGCGCTCCAACAACGGAGGCATTCAAGAGAACATTTGGGACAAACACTCTGCCAGATCTGCTATGATTTGGATTCCTGCCGTGAGCAGGGAGTTGGTCTCGATGGCCTCCTAGGTCCCTTCCAACCCAATTATTCTATTATTTTATGAGGGATGAGGTAAAACTCATCCACTAGCCTTAGGGTGTGATTAGCCAGCGAGGGAAATGTGAATTCACTCGTATCCACTAGCTATGAAGCTGCACCGGCAAATCCAGGTCTGTTCAGTGTAAGCCGCCACACAGGCAGAAAGGAGAAAAGCTTTTTTATATCCCTCATTTGCAGTTTTACTAAAGTGCCGGTAGAAGGCACGATTGGACGGAACTGCCTTAAGCTGCAAAAAGGCTGTCCTCTCCTGTCATTTCCTCCTCTGATCAGCGCATGTGCGTGTGTGTGTGTGTTATTAGATGCTCCAGCGCATCAAAATAAGAGTCTTGCCAACTTTGCAAGCTGTTTCGGCGCTTTAAAACAATAAAAGGCTACGCTCACCCTGAGCTGGAAAAAAAAAAAGGATTGCCAAAACATTTGAGAAGCATTGCTTCTCCCTTACCTGTTAAAAAAGAAGAAGCCGCCTTTTCTGAAGGGCTTTGCTTGCCATTCCTGTGCGCTGATGCGGTATTTATTTATTTATTTATTGGACTTATATACCGCCCCATAGCGCTACAAGCACTCTCCGGGCGGTTTACAATTTTAATTATACAGGCTACACATTGCCCCCCCAGCAAGCTGGGTACTCATTTTACCGACCTCGGAAGGATGGAAGGCTGAGTCAACCTTGAGCCGGCTACCTGGGATTTGAACCCCAGGTCGTGAGCACAGTTTAACTGCAGTACAGCGTTTTAACCACTGCGCCACGAGGCTCTTAATGGCCGGCAGATGGTCTTTAGCTCCTTCTGGGTGTAGGCACGATGGTCTGGTGCGGTCCCAGGGGCAGCTCCGGCCTGTAAGCTCTCTCTCCCCCTAGGCCAGGTGGTTGATGTTAAGAGGGGGTGAGGCAGCCAGGAGCAGCAGGCCGCAAGGTAGCTTTTCTGCACCAGCTCAATCCATCACACATCCAAACGAATACAAATTGATCACTTGTTTGACAAGGGCAAGACTAGAGATTAGGGGGATCAAGGACTTGGGACTGACTCGGACGTCCCTTTGCATCATGTAATTGATGGGGAAAAATGCAAACCAACCCAGCATAATCCACAGCATTTCCCACATTTGATTTCCAATTTAGTCACACTTAGAGATTGGCATGAAGTACTTACTTCACGCTCCTTCGCCATAAGTCATCGTTCCTTTCCTCTCCCTCTCTCCCGCGGGCTCACCCACTCATGGACCTGCCGGTGCATGCTGCCCTGTTCCTTCCTGTCGCGTGATCTTCCGGTCTGGGCAGGAGCCTGAACTTCCCTTCTCCGCCTCCTCCAGCAGCTGGCCACTCAGAGGAGGAGGCAGGGCAGGGCAGGGATTTCAGCTGCTCTGCTTTTCAGTGGCCAGCTGCTGGAGGAGGAAGGGCAGGGCAGAGATTCTAGCTGCTCTGCTTCTCAGTGGCCAGCTGCTGGAGGAGGAAGGGCAGGGCAGAGATTCTAGCTGCTCTGCTTTTCAGTGGCCAGCTGCTGGAGGAGGCAGTGCAGGGTAGGGATTCTGGCTGCTCTGCTTTTCAGTGGCCAGCTGCTGGAGGAGGCAGGGCAGGGTAGAGATTCCGGCTGCTCTGCTTTTCAGTGGCCAGCTGCTGGAGGAGGCAGAGAAATCTGGGTTCCTCCCAGACCAGAAGATCATGTGACGGGGAGCGCACATCAGCAGGTTCGTGGGTGAACTGGTGGAAGGGAGGTGGAAGGGAAGTGTGGCAGCTGTGCTACCGTGCAGATGATTTATGACAACAGGGCACAAAGTGCTTTGTGTTCATCTCCAGTCACACTTTGTACACTGAACAGGGCGATGAGGGACCACCTCCTCCTTCTCCTCCTCAGGCAACAACTCATACTGGCCCTGCCCTGAGCATGGACTCCCCAAAGGTGAGCCTCAAGGCCAAAGTCCACAAGCAAGCAACGCAGAAACATACACACCGTTTCGTCTCGGTATGTCGTGACGACACAGTCCAGGATATTTCGATAGCCCGCCTGCGTCTGCAGCCGCACCTGGAACAGGACAAAAAGCTTGCTGAGCTACCGCTACACCTCCTTTTATTCCAGAACAGCCTAGGGTCAGGGGGACCCCAAGTCTGCTTGAAATCCAGGCAGCATCTCCCCAGAATCTCATTAAGGGATGAGATTTTGTAAACTTGCGATGCTTCAGGACTGCGAGTAGGATTTGCATCCAAATTTCACCTTCATCACCAGCTTCTACTCTCTTTAAGAGACCTTCAAGAAATTTTTTTTGAAAGAAATCTGTAAGCAACCTCCTTCTTTACTGGAACTAAACCTTTCTTTGGCACTCATTGCAATATCATAAGCAGGGAGATCCCTATCCAGTGGGAAGTGCATAGTGTCAAACACCCGCCTACCCCGGTTACACATAGACCATGTTTTCAAAAAAGGAAGAGAAGATAATAAATAAAATAAATTAAAAGATGCCAAAAGCCATCGGAAAGAACACGGTGGTAACCGAGATGAGAGGAACATCAGACAGAGGTAAGCAGGCCCATGGGGCTTTGGCACAGATTTTGCACCCAAATCTAGCAGTGAATGTTACAAAAAAAGCCCTCCTAGCCTTATTCGCTCTCCTTCTAAGTCCAAACTGTCTCTTGGTGGCGGTTTATGCCCAATGGCTTCAGGGAAAGTGAGTGGGAGATGATGCCGTGAGACCAGATCAACACTCTAGCCTGCTGTTCTGTACAGCCTCTCCCCTGTACGCTTTTGGAACAGCTTGCTTCACAACTGTCTGTTTTTGGAAACGGCTCAAATCCTCCCACGGTTTATGATGTGCACCTCCCAGTGCTACGGCTGCCATCATTCCCCTACTCACTGTCTGGGATCTATGCCCTTTCAGGCCCCCCCCCAGTGCAAGAGGGTTGCTTCCCCCTCACATTTCTCACGCCACAAATCACCTTGACTGTGTCGATGGGGTGCCCCAGAACAAGTCCTGCTGCCCCTGCAGCAAAAGAAAAGGAGAATTAGTGTGTTTGCTTCCGGTGCTTAAGACTAATGTTGCCATCATCATCCCTGGCCATGCAAGTTGGAATTTGCAGGAGCCTGAAAGAGGACGGTTACTTCTAATTCATTTCTTTTTTGGCAATCAATAAAGCATAATTACATTACGTGACAACTTTAGCACAACAAGGGACCACATCAGCACTTTTGCAGTGTAACTTTTAATTACTTTTTAGTGAGAGGGTGTAACTTTGTGGCCAAAATACTGTTGCACACTTAAGCAAAGGGCGTAACTTTTAGCAACGCTTTGGCAAAAGTTAAGACATTTCCATAAGCATTATCTGTTGCACACAGAACTGGCTAATATCGACAGAGGTTTCATAACTTCTGGCAATTCACCACTAAAAGTTATGCCTTTTGTGTAACTGCACAACAAGATTTCACCCAGTATGTCTTGTCTCCCATGACCACAGCATATATAGCATTCTGAGGCTTTACTTGAGAAATACCGTATTTTTCTGTGTATAAGACACCCCCACATATAAGACACTCCCCACTTTTCTAACCCAAAATGAAGAAATCTAAGTGGGGCTTAGCAAATGTAGGGGAAAAGGGATCAAAGCACTGCAGGATGGCTTTGATCCCTGCTTTCTCCCTTTGTGCTAAGCCCCACATGGCTTAGCAAAAGGAGGGGGAAAGGGGTCAAAGCAATCCCACGAATGCACGATTGTTTTGTTCCCTTCCCCCCTTATACAGCCACGGGATTGCTTTGATCCTTTCCCCCCTCCTTTTGCTAAGCCCCATGGGACTTAGTAAGTAGAGGGGAAAGCAGGGATCAAAGCCCTGCAGAATCACTTTGATCCCTGCTTTCCCCTCCACTTGTGTTTGTTCTCTCCTCAGCTTACTTCCGTGTATAAGACGACCCTCAATTTTTAGTCTAAAGATTTTAGACAAAAGTATAGTTTTATACAGGGAAAAATACGGTAAAACACCTAACAGGTAATATTTTGGCTGCTTTTGAAAAAGACACATAGCCATGAATGTAGAACAGAGATTGACAATTGATTCTATATGCCTTGAAGGGAAGCCTAATAATGCGACATCTCAAGCTGGCTTTTTAAGGCTGAACTCTCTGCCTTGGGGTTGCCTCCTACGACCCTATCGCTGTACAGATCTTGCAGCTATAATACCCAGCCACAATGATTTTTCAAAGGAGAGGCAAATTTCTTTTGCTTGGGGGGGGCAAAGTATGCTTTCTAAACTCTGTGATTTCTAGATTTCACCCCCCCCCCCTGCCCCATGCCAGTTTTTGTAATGCTCCACCCACAAGCAAGAAAGGTTTTGCCCCACTCTGCTTTTGTGAACAAGAAAAACGGGAACAAAAAAACGACAAGTACATTTTTTAGGGCATGGGGAGGAAACAGTGGGGGGTTGGAAGAAGCATGTCAGATCACGACTTGAGGTTTAAATTCCTGCTTGGCTATATGAGGTTGCTCATTGGTGTGTGGGCATCGCATGCCCTTTTACGAACACCTCATGTACCTTTATTTATTTATTAGATTTATCTAGACCAAAGTCTACTCTGGGCGGCTAACAATAAAAATACCTTGAACACTATTATGATGTGAGGGAGCACAGTCAAAAACATCAGCTCTGGACTGTGGCTGTAAAAGAGAAAGCCAACGTATAAACTGAGTGCAATAAGAAGAACTCACTGGGACTACCTACTAGGAAACATTTGAGTTCCAGACATCTTTGCTGATTTACTGAAAATTACCCAGATAACTAAAGGAAGATTAACCTTCAGTCCACCCCTACATAGAATTTTCACAGCTTTAAATGATGCCGGAAGAAAATATCTCACATGCTAGATGAGACTTGATTATATGACTCAGTTTATTATACTGCTAAGAGGTTTTTAAAAAAGATGTGAACTTTGAAAGCTAATAAGGAGAAAGCCAACTGTACCAACGAAGTACAGTGGTGCCTCGCTTGACGATGTTAATTAGTTCCAGCGAAATCGCTGTAGAGCGAAAACATCGTCAAACAAAACGAAAAAATCCCATTGAAACGTATTGAAAACCCGTTCAATGCATTCCAATGGGCTGAAAAACTCATCGTCCAGCGAAGATCCTCCATACGGTGGCCATTTTCGGTGCCTGTATAACGAGGAATCCATCCTAGAAAACAGCTGGAGGCCATTTTGAAAGCCGGCAGCCATTTTGAAACCTGACGATCAGCTGTTTGCTGATCCTCGTAAAGCGAAAAATCAGTTCTCGAAACAGGGAACCGATCATCGTCAAACGAAAATCGCCCATTTAAAACATCGTCGACGTAATGCAGATTTGTCATACAGCTGGGTAATCATCCAGCGGGGCACAACTGTACAGAGGACTACAGAGGACGGTCGGACCCCCAGCCTCTATCTTGCTCCTTGTGAAAAGAGATAAAGGTGAGCTTATAAGATAGTGGTCTTACCCGAAAGCCAGCCGGCAAGAAACTCAGCAGTGGGCATCGTAAATAAACCTGGACACTCTGGCAAAATCTATACGTGGAAGAAAGAGATCTGGTCAGAGTCAATGTCGTTGTGGAACTGCCTTAATCTTTAATCAAGTGCACATTCTTTGTCTTCCCGAGATGAGCCATTAACCAGGAGTTAACTGGGGGGAAATGCAGACACTTCGCTGGGAGATCTGGGCACCTGGAGTGTCAAGGTAGAAGTGGAAATGCAGGTATTTCTCAGGACAGATCCAAAAATGCAAGAGATATCGTGATCCATGTCAATTAAAATTGTTCTACCTTTCCCCTCCCCCTCCCTGTTGGTGCAAAGTATTATGGAAAGCTAATGGATCTTAATTATCCATCCAGGTTTACGCCACTCTAAAATTCATGGCTCTGGAGGAACCAGAGATCCGACAAAGTTCAGAGGGGACAAGAGTACCGGAGGGTGGAATAACATTAAATTCTGATTTTAAAAATCCTAACTTTTTTTTTTTTCATCCTGAAAGGCTGCTAAAGATTTACAGAACAGCCCAAGAAGGATCGACCTGCAGAACAGCAGCGACCGGAAGGCCACCAGGGTGAAAGGAACCTGAGCTTTCATCATCATCAAGGGCTGGAGCCATGAAGCAGCGAGGCGGAGGAACGGTGTTTGGCTAAACGGGGTTACATGCAAAGACAGTCTGAAAAAGAAAAGGAAGTCACAATGGGAACTTCTAATTCTGCACAAATATACAAATACACTGCAGGCCTGACCAATGACCCAGTACACTCACATGGCGTCAGAATGGTATACAGTGGTGCCTTGCTAGACGACGATAATCCGTTCCACTGAAATCGCTGTTTAGCGAAATCATCGTCTAGCGAAAAGCATTTCCCTATTGGAATGCATTGAAACCTGTTTAATGCATTCCAATCGGGAAGAATCGCCGTTGTCTAGCAAAGATCGGCTGTAGGAAAGCCGCTTTGCGAACCGCCGATCAGCTGTTTAAATTGCTGTCTTGCGAACCTTAGGTCCCGAAAACACCTGTTTTGCGAGAGCGGAGGGAGCTGTCAAAATTGTCGTCTAGTGAAAATCGCTTTGCGAAGCAGGGACCAAACACTGTCCAGCGAAATCCCCCATAGGAATTACTGTTTTGCGAATTGCTATAGCGATCGCAAAAAGTCAATGTCTAGCGAAAAAACTGTCATGCGGGGTAACTGTCTAGCGAGGCACCACTGTACACAGAGACTCGCACTCACTCTCCCATGGTGCTATATCAAGCCAAAAGCCCGTCTAGTCCGCACTCCTGTTTCCCTCAGTGGCCAACCCCCAGAAACAGAAAACTAGAGCAGAGCTGGGGTAAAGAAAGCAAGGATGTACTGCAACATTTTGTTACAGGTTTCAACCGTTGTTCTATTGAGTAGGGATGGGAAACAGGGGAACCATGGTCTCCCTCAATGGTTTGGGGGCCCCTAGGCCCCTCCTGCCCAGGGGACTCCTAAACCCAGAAGCTTCCAAGAGCGGTGATTCTCTTTTTAAGCAAGGCCCTGTACTATAACGCCCAGTGCCACATGCCCAGGTTCCTCGGTCATTCGTTCTGATTATTGCAACGAAGAGAAATGGGTTTCTCCAGGAATATTATACAGTATTGCTGCAGGCCACCCCTGCAAAATAGTAAAGGGAGGCTGATTTTTTTTTTGAATAGACAATGAAGAGTCATTAAGTTTACAAAAGACCTGCTCTGTGTTTGTTGAAATGGGCTCATCCAGCGGCCTGCATTTGGGGATTTTCCAAGGGGGGAAAAGTCGGCTACTGCAAATGTCCTGATGAGCCCCCAAGGCTCACCTAGGCTTTTAACATCAGCAACGCAGGCTGAAATTCCACAGGAGAGCCTCTCTGACTATAGGGACGAGGCTCTGTGGAGCTTCAGATGGTCTGTCCTGGACCCCTTGTGCCCTGGAGAGGACTTGGACTGCCACCCACAATCACCTCTGGCTGGGGATGATGGGTATTCTAGTCCAATCCAAAGTTGGCAGGCAGGCAGGGGACACGAGAGCTATGGGTTTTGTTGTACCAAACCTTGAGTGCATGCCCCAGTTTTTTTTTTCCTCCTCCCTCCCAACCTCGTCTTTTAAGCTGTTCTTCTGCTGGGGGGGGGGACTATCTCGCTTCTGATCTTTGCAAGCTGCTTTGGGGCCCTTCGAAAACCAAAGTCAAAATAATGGGAAGCATGTAAATTACAGTACACTTTAACCTCAGTCTCTCAGTTGGCTGCTCTTGAACATGGAGGCTCGTTGTTGTTAAATGGAACAGGAGTTTCCATTAAGTGCAGAAGGGACAGACAGGAGCAACGGATAGAAGCATGGCAGTCAACCTTTGGCCCCTCTAGATGATTAGGATCACAAAGCCCATTATCCCTCCCCAGCAACTGTCCTGCGTGGGACCGCTGGGAACAGTAAAACACAACCTGTTGCTGAAATGCTCAGGTCCCCCCCCCTGTTTTGAGTTCGGAGGGCACAGAGTAAAACAAACACGGGGGAAAGCATTGTTTTCTAAGCCTTGACTCCCAAGTAATCGGGTAAAGGTCTGAAAAACACTGGGGAAAAACCACTTGGCCCCCCAATATTTCATAATTAGATCAAACCCTGTCTTAGTTCCCCCATTCATTCCGACCAGGCACCCCTTTCCCAGTGGGCGCCCGTTCCGCCGCTCCCTACCGTATACCCCCTACCAAACGGGCACCGCGGATTCCCCTCCCTGGTGACGTTTCTCAGGAGGAGGCGGAGCTCGCGCGCAAGGGACTAGCCCCGCCCGACGCCCCGCCCCCGCGGAATTCCGGGCTTTCGGGGGGGGAGGGGGAGGAAGAGGACGCATTAAAGGAGCAGCCAATCCGGGAGCCGGATGGGAGTGACGTCAGGAGCAAATAGGGGTGGGGCCCTGGGTAAGAGTTTTCAGAAGAGTTTTTCCAGCCTGGCAGAGGAAGTGGGCAGGTAAGAGGGGCTCCCTCTTTTTTTGGGGGGGGTGTCTTTTAGGAAGAACAGCCTTTCTTGTGCTGTTCCTCCCCCCTCCCAGTGTCCCGGCTATCCGCGGTCCTTCTCTTACGCGCCTCCTCCTCCTTCTCCTTTTCAGTGCATCCTTTTCAGTGGTGAAACTGGGGTTAAAAAGGGTACCCCAGGAGAGGGGTGAGGATTTTTCAGAAATCAATTTTAAAAAAAAGGACAGTGTGCGGGAAAGTTCTGGAATTTGTCAGCTTGGCAAACTTTCTTTGGTTGGGGCAGAATCCTGGATCACAACTCACAACAGAATTCCTCCCTGGCTGGAGTTGCTGGATGACAACTCAGAATTCCTCCCTGGGTGAGAGAGATTTGGACTTTTGTTGTCCCACCAAAAAATGTGATCTCATTGCGGCGTGGATGGGATCCTTCTGTCCTGTGGCATTTCATTTACCCACATCCTATTCCTGGTTTGGCCCCTGGAGAGAGCCGTGCTCGTTTGTTGTGTTAGTTGAAAGACAAAACGAGCTTTGTTCGGGGTAAGCTTCTTTCGAGTGCAGCCCCACTGCATCGGTCTGCGAAAGTAAAACTTTGTTGACTTCCTGGATAGTGAGAGGCGTTGTGAATTATGCTTGGGGGATTTTTTGTGAATTATTTTATTAATTTCTTAACTTTTTTTTAATTTTCAGCTTAGTTGTTTGTTATAAATGGCTCTGAGAGCTTTTAAAATGAAAAGGAAGCATAAAAGGTTTCGAAAATTTAATGGACTCCTGGAGAGCTCCGTAGTTTCGGTATCATGCTGCAGAACCAGAGGTTGCGAGTTCGATTCCTCCACTGGGCCTCCTTTGACAGGGGCTGGACATGATGATCCAGAGGGCCCCTTCCAGCTCTGCAGTTCTAAGACGTTTATTATAGATTATATATGGTATACAGTACAGTGGTGCCTCGCTTGACAGCGATAATCCATTCCGTTGAAATTGTTGTTAAGCGAAATTGTCGTCAAGCAAATTTTAAAAACCCATTGAAATGCATTGAAAACCGTTCAATACGTTCCAATGGGCTAAATACCTGCTTGTTTTGCGAAGATCCTCCATAGGGCGGCCATTTTCTGGTGCCTGTAAAGCGATGAATCCATCCTAAAGCACAGCGGGGATCCATTTTGCACAGCAGGCGGCCATTTTAGAGCCACCGATCAGCTGTTTTAGAACCATCATCTAGCAAAAAATCGGTTCCTGAAGCAGGGAACCGATCGTCGTCAAGCGAATTTTCCCTATCTAAACATTGTTTTGTGATCGCTGTTGCGATCGCAAAAACCTCATCGTAAAGTGGA
The DNA here is from genome assembly GCF_051106095.1 of Pogona vitticeps. NCBI lineage: Eukaryota > Metazoa > Chordata > Lepidosauria > Squamata > Agamidae > Pogona > Pogona vitticeps. Next base: position 11,107,511 of record NC_135797.1, read on the forward strand.
TTTGTCGTTTAACGAGGTCATCGTTAAGCGAGGCAACATTGTACATGGTTTGGGAGATTCCTAGTGTGGTGTAGTGGATAGAATGATGGACTAGGGCTCTGGAGAATAGAGTTCAAATTCCGAATTGGCCATGGAAACTCATTGGAGGGTAGAACTGATAAAATCATTTCTTAAATATCTCACTTACCTTGAAAGCCTTATTAGGGTTGTTATAAATGAGCACAGAACACACGCATACAGGATGCAGCCTTAGGTCCATTCAGGTGGTTTGTGAATAGTGAGGTCAAGGCAGCCAGGGGTGGAATGTCATTAAAATATTATATGCCATTTAGAATAACATTAATAGATCTCGTTCTCCCAAACACTTGAGGATAACTCATAAGAACAATGCTAGGATATTTGTGTTATGCGCTACTGCATTGGAACTGGCTTATAGGAACTCTAAAGGGGCTTTCAAAGTAAGTGAAACTTTTAAGGAGTGGTCTTACTACCACCTCCCCATGTTTCCTGGCATTCATTATGACTTCCCACCCGCATCATCTTTTCCTTTCTCCCCAGCTTCTTGGGCTTGGGTGGGGGGAGGTAAACTGTAGTTGCCAGAAGCTTCAAAGTGAAGCAGGCCCCCATTCTAACGAGTCACCGAGCGGGCAAGACCATTTAACAAAGCAAAAAAAAAAAAAAAAAAGCAAATCGTGCTGCGTATATACCATCTTGTAGCGCTTTGAGCAATCTCTGGGCGATTCACAACTTAATTATGCAAGCTACACATTGGCCACCCACCCCCAGTGAGCCGGGTGCTCAGTTTACTCACCTCGGAAGGATGGAAGGCTGAGTGAACCTCGAGCTGGCTCCTTGGGATCGAACCTGGGTCATGAGCAAGAGTCTTGGCTGCAATACTGCAGTTTAACCACGAGGCTCCTCAACACACACAAATACTTTTTTTTTCCCAAAACTGTGGGTGGATTTCCAGCTGCTTCGGTTTGTTTCATTTGGTCACGTTTTTGCAGATGCGTACGGGATCCGGACCGACCCGTGGGCAGAAGACTAACCCCCCAGATTTGCCAAACGCCCCCACTGCTTTAGCCAACCGTTGTGCAGTCAGTGTGGTAGTCGCACTTACTTCGGGGTTTCCCAGGAAAAGAGAGAGGCCTCCTACCACTACCACCACCACCACTGCCCCATATAATTAAACACAAGCTTGCAGGGGTTGAATCCAGGATGTTCTGCAGGAAAAAAACAGGTGCTCCCCCACTGAGCTATGGGCACTTCCCTGGAATGCAGGATGCAGCCTTAGGCTGGTGCATAGAGTCCAAGGTTGCTTGCTCTGACTGGCAGCATATCTCCAGGGCTTCTTCCTCGTCGTTTGCTGTCTGGCCCTTTTTTTTTCACTGAAGATGGCAGAACTCAAACCCAAGACCTCCTGCATGCAAAAGAAGGTGGTCTGGCTATGAGCACACACACACACACCAAGTTTTTCTTTTTTTGGGGACATGGGATTTGTGGGGGGGGGGAGAGAAAGGTGTTTGAGAAGTAAGAGGCAATAAAAGAGGACGTTGGGCCAGATGCAGACGGTCCGCGGTACGATTTAGCTACAGCTATGAAAGACGATCTGAGATCCCACAGGACTCTTGCCGTATCTAGAATGGATGTCAGGTGTTCAGATTTGCGTTTTAAAAAAACTACAACTCCCAGAATTCTCCAGGCAACTAGTGTTTTTAAAAAACCCACAAATCTGGACACCTCCAGTGGACAGTGCTCAACAAGATGGGCCGTAAGTTTGATTTGCCCTAAAGTCACTTTCCTTATAAACACACACAACCCCCTTTATTTGCAGTCATCGTGAGGACTAGAACCTTAGGGAAGGGGCCGTAGAACATGCTGAATGACCGGCGTCTCCAGACAAGGCTGGGAAAGACCTCCTTTCTCCAGAATTTCTGGAGAGTTGCTGCCGGTCAAGGCGGGAGGGTAGAGCTCGGATTAAACAGAACGAGGGGCTGTGCAATAGCTTCGGGGAGGAGGGGGTCCCCAAAATGTGTGTTATGGCTGGCTTGTGCTTTGCACCAGGTCCCTGGCTGAGTGAGAGTGCTGGGAGTCGGAGTCCAAACGGGTCATGTGTCCGCCCCCCCCGCCCCCAACTATGGGTTTAAACTGAGCACGTGCCCAAACATGTCCCCCCCCTCCTTTCCCGGTTTGTCTCTGCAGATGGAGGGGGACCGTCTGGCTCTACCCTTCACCATGGATGAGCGTTCGCAACGGAGCAGCATCTCTTCCGCCGGACCCCGCAGTGAGTGGGAAAAGGAGATTTCTGGTGGGGTTCGTTCGCAGAAATGGCCTGGGACGACAGCTAGATAATTCTTCCGGATCTTTAATTACGAGCCCTCTTGATGTTGTCTTGGTTGCATCTGTTTTTGGGGGGTGTTTAGTTTACATCCGGACTGGCCCTGCCTTCAGGCAAAGTGAGACCAGCGGCTCAGGCAGCAGATTTTTGGGGGGTGGCACCATTCATTCTGGTGCAAAACCCATTCTGGGCCGTACAGTCTTTCCTGCATCACCTAAGATCTCCCCCTCTGCCCTCAGGTGCGCCCTTCCCCACCTGCCAGCCTTGAAGAGCCAACTTCCCAGCTCATTAATCCTCTAGGCATGGAAGAGAGAGGAGGGACATTTTGCCCTCTGCCTCAGGCAGCAAAACCTCTCGGGTCAGCCCTAAACCAAAACTTCCTTGTTTTCAGTGCCAGGGAAGGAAGGAAGTCTAGATTTCTGCGTCCAGTTTCTGTGAAACACAGAAATGAGAATGTGACTTCTCCGCACAGCACGGACATCCGCAGATCACGTACCGTGGGCCTGATGCTCCTTCTCGACTCGGTTTGCAGGAAGGAAAAGAAGGAGAGTCCATTGATTTACTCATCATCTTCTCCCCTCTCCTTTCTCCACCCCCCCCAGCCCAGGACGTCTTGATCTACCTTGTGGATGACACGATTGTGCGACTCATAGTGGACAGCCTGCCTTCGGTCACGGCGCGCGAACTGCATCGGATCGTGGTGGAGACCCTGAGGCTGCCGGAGTACGCCCTGGAGGTGTTCTCTTTATGGCTCGTCTCGCCGTTTCTGGGTAAGACCCTGAGACGCCTTATTTGCTCCCACGGATGTTGGCCGGTCTTTGAGTCCGAGTCCTTAAGTCTGAGCCCCCCTATTAAAAACAAGCTTTCACCCCTCCTCCAGAAAAAGGGAGCGTGGGTGGGTTCCAAGTCGCGATTTGACTCCGAGTCACTGGGGAAAAAAAACACGTGTTAAGTCCGAGTTGAGCCCACTGGTGTAACTTAAGTCCGACTTGAGCACGAATCCTGCCACTCCAGTCTCCACCCCTGTTCAATTCCCCTTTTCTCCAAATGAACCCCCCCCCGGCTCCATTTCAGGCGTTCTAGTCAAGAAATGTCTCTTTGGTGCTGATTTTTAGAGGAAGGGATCTCTGATCCACGGAACGTGGAAGTAACTAGTTACAAGTTACTTTCCTGTTGCAAATTCCTTTTTCTGCTTGCAAAGACATGATACGGTTTTAACTTAACGAGTGATAATATGAAGTTCAGCAGGGTTGGGTATAACTCCAGTCACTTTATCCACCCATAGATAACAGTGGGGGGAATTGAACTCCGTAAATCACATTAAATTCCAAAATACATTGAAAAATAAAATAACTTATATGGCTCATGGGTCTTTAAAACCGATCAGGCCGCTGGTGACCGTTGCATCTTGTGGAAGTGAGTTCCGTAGGTTAACTATATGCTGTGTCAGAGCTTCCTTTCATCTGCATGGATTTTCTCAGCATTTTGCTTCAATGGGGGAACGACCTCAAGAGCTATTCTTCAGAAAAAAATGGACTCCTTTCCCAATTTCTCCCTATGGCAACACATTGGGCTTCGAGGACGCAGGGAGCCAAACCCTACCCACGACCCTTCTTGTCCCGGCTCGTGGTTCAAGGTTTTGGGACTTAACTATAAAGCCCTCCATGGTTTGGTACCCTGTCAAACTTTTTCCATAAAAAGTCACTAGATCCTGCCAAGCCATGCTCCTCTTGAGTGGCCACGCCAAAGGAGGCCACGAAAGCATTGACTAGAAGCCAGCCGGGCCTTCTCGGCTGTGGCCCCAACCTCCTGCAAGCAGCTCCCGACCACGCCTGTCCCCCTCCCTGCTATGTGCCCCTGCTCTCTTATTATGGCTTATTGGGTACCGTGTTTCCCCAAAAAATAAGATAGAGTTTTATATTCATTTTTGCTCCAAAAAACAAAACAAAACGCATTACGGCTTATTTTCAGGGGATTTTTTTTTCATGGACAACCATCTACATTGATTCAAATACAGTCATCTTCTGCTTGCTGCACAAGGGTGGAGGGCAGAGTTTCACTTCACTGGGGCTTATTTTTGGGGGAGGATTTATATGACGAGCATCCTGAAAAATCATGCTAGGGCTTATTTTCAGGGGAAAGGGGTATTATTATGCAAATGCTGTGCTGGAGATTTATAATAGCCTGTTCTGATTACACACACACACACACACAAACAAAATTATTTTATTGCTGTCTCCTGTGTTAACGGTTGTTTCTTTCACTGCATTATTTTTTTAACCCCCCAGAATAGTGCC